>NC_079211.1:70534263-70868063 GCF_029633865.1 Lampris incognitus
CACTTCACTGACATGAACCAGAGGTCGTGACCGACAGTCTTCAGTAGGATCACTTCACTGACATGAACTAGAGGTAGTGACGGACAGTCTCCAGTAGGATCACTTCACTGACATGAACCATAGGTAGTGACGGACAGTCTCCAGTAGGATCACTTCACTGACATGAACCAGAGGAAGTGACGGACAGTTTCCAGTAGGATCACTTCACTGACATGAACCAGAGGTCGTGACCGACAGTCTCCAGTAGGATCACTTCACTGACATGAACCATTAGTAGTGACGGACAGTCTCCACTAGGATCACTTCACTGACATGAACCAGAGGTCGTGACCGACAATCTCCAGTAGGATCACTTCACTGACATGAACCAGAGGTAGTGACAAACAGTCTCCAGTAGGATCACTTCACTGACATGAACCAGAGGTAGTGAAGGACAGTCTCCACTAGGATCACTTCACTGACATGAATCAGAGGTAGTGACGGAAAGTTTCCAGTAGGATCACTTCACTGACATGAACCAGAGGTAGTGACGGACAGTCTCTAGTAGGATCACTTCACTGACAAGAACCAGAGGTAGTGAAGGACAGTCTCCACTAGGATCACTTCACTGACATGAACCAGAGGTCGTGACCGACAGTCTTCAGTAGGATCACTTCACTGACATGAACTAGAGGTAGTGACGGACAGTCTCCAGTAGGATCACTTCACTGACATGAACCATAGGTAGTGACGGACAGTCTCCAGTAGGATCACTTCACTGACATGAACCAGAGGAAGTGACGGACAGTTTACAGTAGGATCACTTCACTGACATGAACCAGAGGTAGTGACGGACAGTCTCCAGTAGGATCACTTCACTGACATGAACCAATAGTAGTTACGGACAGTCTCCACTAGGATCACTTCACTGACATGAACCAGAGGTCGTGACCGACAGTCTCCAGTAGGATCACTTCACTGACAAGAACCAGAGGTAGTGAAGGACAGCCTCCACTAGGATCACTTCACTGACATGAACCAGAGGTCGTGACCGACAGTCTTCAGTAGGATCACTTCACTGACATGAACTAGAGGTAGTGACGGACAGTCTCCAGTAGGATCACTTCACTGACATGAACCATAGGTAGTGACGGACAGTCTCCAGTAGGATCACTTCACTGACATGAACCAGAGGAAGTGACGGACAGTTTCCAGTAGGATCACTTCACTGACATGAACCAGAGGTCGTGACCGACAGTCTCCAGTAGGATCACTTCACTGACATGAACCATTAGTAGTGACGGACAGTCTCCACTAGGATCACTTCACTGACATGAACCAGAGGTCGTGACCGACAATCTCCAGTAGGATCACTTCACTGACATGAACCAGAGGTAGTGACGGAAAGTCTCCAGTAGGATCACTTCACTGACATGAACCAGAGGAAGTGACGGACAGTTTCCAGTAGGATCACTTCACTGACATGAACCAGAGGTCGTGACCGACAGTCTCCAGTAGGATCACTTCACTGACATGTACTAGAGGTCGTGACGGACAGTCTCCAGTAGGATAATGTCACTGACATGAACCAGAGATCGTGACGGACAGTATCCAGTAGGATCACTTCACTGACATGAACTAGAGGTAGTGACGTACAGTGTCCACTAGGATCACTTCACTGACATGAACCAGAGGTAGTGACGGACAGTCTCCAGTAGGATCATTTCACTGACATGAACCAGAGGTAGTGACGGACAGTCTCCAGTAGGATCACTCACTTATATGAACCAGAGGTCGTGACCGACAGTCTTCAGTAGGATCACTTCACTGACATGAACTAGAGGTAGTGACGGACAGTCTCCAGTAGGATCACTTCACTGACATGAACCAACAGTAGTGACGGACAGTCTCCAGTAGGATCACTTCACTGACATGAACCAGAGGTCGTGACCGACAGTCTCCAATAGGATCACTTCACTGACATGAACCAGAGGTGGTGACGGACAGTCTCCAGCAGGATCACTTCACTGACATGAACCAATAGTAGTGACGGACAGTCTCCACTATGATCAATTCACTGACATGAACCAGAGGTAGTGACGGACAGTCTCCAGTAGGATCACTCACTGACATGAACCAGAGGTCGTGACCAACAGTCTTCAGTAGGATCACTTCACTAACATGAACTAGAGGTAGTGACGGACAGTCTCCAGTAGGATCACTTCACTGACATGAACCAATAGTAGTGTCGGACAGTCTCCAGTAGGATCACTTCACTGACATGACCAATAGTAGTTACGGACAGTCTCCACTAGGATCACTTCACTGACATTAACCATTAGTAGTGACGGACAGTCTCCACTAGGATCACTTCACTGACATGAACCAGAGGTCGTGACCGACAATCTCCAGTAGGATCACTTCACTGACATGAACCAAAGGAAGTGACGGACAGTTTCCAGTAGGATCACTTCACTGACATGAACCAGAGGTCGTGACCAACAGTCTCCATGAGGATCACTTCACTAACATGAACTAGAGGTAGTGACGGAGAGTCTCCTCTAGGATCACTTCACTGACATGAATCAGAGGTAGTGACGGAAAGTCTCCAGTAGGATCACTTCACTGACATGAACCAGAGGTAGTGACGGACAGTCTCCAGTAGGATCACTTGACTGACATGAACCATAGGTAGTGACGGACAGTCTCCAGTAGGATCACTTCACTGACATGAACCAGAGGAAGTGACGGACAGTTTCCAGTAGGATCACTTCACTGACATGAAACAGAGGTCGTGACCGACAGTCTCCAGTAGGATCACTTCACTGACATGAACCATTAGTAGTGACGGACAGTCTCCACTAGGATCACTTCACTGACATGAACCAGAGGTCGTGACCGACAATCTCCAGTAGGATCACTTCACTGACATGAACCAGAGGTAGTGACAAACAGTCTCCAGTAGGATCACTTCACTGACATGAACCATAGGTAGTGACGGATAGTCTCCAGTAGGATCACTTCACTGACATGAATCAGAGGTAGTGACGGACAGTCTCCAGTAGGATCACTTCACTGACATGAACCAGAGGTAGTGACGGACAGTCTCTAGTAGGATCACTTCACTGACATGAACCAGAGGTAGTGACGGACAGTCTCCAGTAGGATCACTTCACTGACATGAACTAGAGGTAGTGACGGACAGTCTCCAGTAGATCACTTCACTGACATGCACCAGAGGTAGTGACGGACAGTCTCCAGTAGGATCACTTCACTGACATGAGCTAGAGGTAGTGACGGACAGTCTCCACTAGGATCACTTCACTGACATGAACCAGAGGTAGTGACGGACAGTCTCCAGTAGGATCATTTCACTGACATGAACCAGAGGTAGTGACGGACAGTCTCCAGTAGGATCACTCACTGACATGAACCAGAGGTAGTGACGGAGAGTCTCCAGTAGGATCACTTCACTGACATGAACCAGAGGTAGTGACGGACAATCTCCAGTAGGATCACTTCACTGACATGAACCAGAGGTAGTGACGGACAGTCTCCAGTAGGATCACTTCACTGACATGAACCAGAGGTAGTGACGGACAGTCTCCAGTAGGATAATGTCACTGACATGAACCAGAGGTCGTGACGGACAGTATCCAGTAGGATCACTTCACTGACATGAACTAGAGGTAGTGACGTACAGTGTCCACTAGGATCACTTCACTGACATGAACCAGAGGTAGTGACGGACAGTCTCCAGTAGGATCATTTCACTGACATGAACCAGAGGTAGTGACGGACAGTCTCCAGTAGGATCACTCACTGACATGAACCAGAGGTCGTGACCGACAGTCTTCAGTAGGATCACTTCACTGACATGAACTAGAGGTAGTGACGGACAATCTCCAGTAGGATCACTTCACTGACATGAACCAGAGGTCGTGACGGACAGTATCCAGTAGGATCACTTCACTGACATGAACTAGAGGTAGTGACGTACAGTGTCCACTAGGATCACTTCACTGACATGAACCAGAGGTAGTGACGGACAGTCTCCAGTAGGATCATTTCACTGACATGAACAAGAGGTAGTGACGGACAGTCTCCAGTAGGATCACTCACTGACATGAACCAGAGGTCGTGACCGACAGTCTTCAGTAGGATCACATCACTGACATTAACTAGAGGTCGTGACGGACAGTCTCGAGTAGGATCACGTCACTGACATGAGTCAGAGGTCGTGACGGTCAGTCTCCAGTAGGATCACTTCACTGACATGAACCATTAGTAGTGACGGACAGTCTCCACTAGGATCACTTCACTGACATGAACCAGAGGTCGTGACCGACAATCTCCAGTAGGATCACTTCACTGACATGAACCAGAGGAAGTGACGGACAGTTTCCAGTAGGATCACTTCACTGACATGAACCAGAGGTCGTGACCGACAGTCTCCAGTAGGATCACTTCACTGACATGAACTAGAGGTAGTGATGGAGAGTCTCCACTAGGATCACTTCACTGACATGAATCAGAGGTAGTGACGGAAAGTTTCCAGTAGGATCACTTCACTGACATGAACCAGAGGTAGTGACGGACAGTCTCTAGTAGGATCACTTCACTGACAAGAACCAGAGGTAGTGAAGGACAGTCTCCACTAGGATCACTTCACTGACATGAACCAGAGGTCGTGACCGACAGTCTTCAGTAGGATCACTTCACTGACATGAACTAGAGGTAGTGACGGACAGTCTCCAGTAGGATCACTTCACTGACATGAACCATAGGTAGTGACGGAAAGTCTCCAGTAGGATCACTTCACTGACATGAACCAGAGGAAGTGACGGACAATTTACAGTAGGATCACTTCACTGACATGAACCAGAGGTAGTGACGGACAGTCTCCAGTAGGATCACTTCACTGACATGAACCAATAGTAGTTACGGACAGTCTCCACTAGGATCACTTCACTGACATGAACCAGAGGTCGTGACCGACAGTCTCCAGTAGGATCACTTCACTGACAAGAACCAGAGGTAGTGAAGGACAGCCTCCACTAGGATCACTTCACTGACATGAACCAGAGGTCGTGACCGACAGTCTTCAGTAGGATCACTTCACTGACATGAACTAGAGGTAGTGACGGACAGTCTCCAGTAGGATCACTTCACTGACATGAACCATAGGTAGTGACGGACAGTCTCCAGTAGGATCACTTCACTGACATGAACCAGAGGAAGTGACGGACAGTTTCCAGTAGGATCACTTCACTGACATGAACCAGAGGTCGTGACCGACAGTCTCCAGTAGGATCACTTCACTGACATGAACCATTAGTAGTGACGGACAGTCTCCACTAGGATCACTTCACTGACATGAACCAGAGGTCGTGACCGACAATCTCCAGTAGGATCACTTCACTGACATGAACCAGAGGTAGTGACAAACAGTCTCCAGTAGGATCACTTCACTGACATGAACCATAGGTAGTGACGGACAGTCTCCACTAGGATCACTTCACTGACATGAATCAGAGGTAGTGACGGACAGTTTCCAGTAGGATCACTTCACTGACATGAACCAGAGGTAGTGACGGACAGTCTCCAGTAGGATCACTTCACTGACAAGAACCAGAGGTAGTGAAGGACAGTCTCCACTAGGATCACTTCACTGACATGAACCAGAGGTCGTGACCGACAGTCTTCAGTAGGATCACTTCACTGACATGAACTAGAGGTAGTGACGGACAGTCTCCAGTAGGATCACTTCACTGACATGAACCATAGGTAGTGACGGAAAGTCTCCAGTAGGATCACTTCACTGACATGAACCAGAGGAAGTGACGGACAATTTACAGTAGGATCACTTCACTGACATGAACCAGAGGTAGTGACGGACAGTCTCCAGTAGGATCACTTCACTGACATGAACCAATAGTAGTTACGGACAGTCTCCACTAGGATCACTTCACTGACATGAACCAGAGGTCGTGACCGACAGTCTCCAGTAGGATCACTTCACTGACAAGAACCAGAGGTAGTGAAGGACAGCCTCCACTAGGATCACTTCACTGACATGAACCAGAGGTCGTGACCGACAGTCTTCAGTAGGATCACTTCACTGACATGAACTAGAGGTAGTGACGGACAGTCTCCAGTAGGATCACTTCACTGACATGAACCATAGGTAGTGACGGACAGTCTCCAGTAGGATCACTTCACTGACATGAACCAGAGGAAGTGACGGACAGTTTCCAGTAGGATCACTTCACTGACATGAACCAGAGGTCGTGACCGACAGTCTCCAGTAGGATCACTTCACTGACATGAACCATTAGTAGTGACGGACAGTCTCCACTAGGATCACTTCACTGACATGAACCAGAGGTCGTGACCGACAATCTCCAGTAGGATCACTTCACTGACATGAACCAGAGGTAGTGACAAACAGTCTCCAGTAGGATCACTTCACTGACATGAACCATAGGTAGTGACGGATAGTCTCCAGTAGGATCACTTCACTGACATGAATCAGAGGTAGTGACGGACAGTCTCAAGTAGGATCACTTCACTGACATGAACCAGAGGTAGTGACGGACAGTCTCCAGTAGGATCACTTCACTGACATGAACCAGAGGTCGTGACGGACAGTCTCCAGTAGGATCACTTCACTGACATGACCAATAGTAGTTACGGACAGTCTCCACTAGGATCACTTCACTGACATGAACCAGGGGTCGTGACCGACAGTCTCCACTAGGATCACTTCACTGACATGAACTAGAGGTAGTGACGGACAGTCTCCAGTAGGATCATTTCACTGACATGAACCAGAGGTAGTGACTGACAGTCTCCAGTAGGATCACTTCACTGACATGAACTAGAGGTAGTGACGGACAGTCTCCAGTAGGCTCACTTCACTGACATGAACCAATAGTAGTGACGGACAGTCTCCAGTAGGATCCCTTCACTGACATGAACCAGAGGTCGTGACCGACAGTTTCCAGTATGATCATTTTACTGACATTAACCAGAGGTCGTGACCGACAGTCTCCAGTAGGATCACTTCACTGACATGAACTAGAGGTCGTGACGGACAGTCTCGAGTAGGATCACGTCACTGACATGAGTCAGAGGTCGTGACGGACAGTCTCCAGTAGGATCACTTCACTGACATGAACCATTAGTAGTGACGGACAGTCTCCACTAGGATCACTTCACTGACATGAACCAGAGGTCGTGACCGACAATCTCCAGTAGGATCACTTCACTGACATGAACCAGAGGAAGTGACGTACAGTTTCCAGTAGGATCACTTCACTGACATGAACCAGAGGTCGTGACCGACAGTCTCCAGTAGGATCACTTCACTGACATGAACTAGAGGTAGTGATGGAGAGTCTCCACTAGGATCACTTCACTGACATGAATCAGAGGTAGTGACGGAAAGTTTCCAGTAGGATCACTTCACTGACATGAACCAGAGGTAGTGACGGACAGTCTCTAGTAGGATCACTTCACTGACAAGAACCAGAGGTAGTGAAGGACAGTCTCCACTAGGATCACTTCACTGACATGAACCAGAGGTCGTGACCGACAGTCTTCAGTAGGATCACTTCACTGACATGAACTAGAGGTAGTGACGGACAGTCTCCAGTAGGATCACTTCACTGACATGAACCATAGGTAGTGACGGACAGTCTCCAGTAGGATCACTTCACTGACATGAACCAGAGGAAGTGACGGACAGTTTACAGTAGGATCACTTCACTGACATGAACCAGAGGTAGTGACGGACAGTCTCCAGTAGGATCACTTCACTGACATGAACCAATAGTAGTTACGGACAGTCTCCGCTAGGATCACTTCACTGACATGAACCAGAGGTCGTGACCGACAGTCTCCAGTAGGATCACTTCACTGACATGAACCAGAGGTAGTGACGGATAGTCTCCAGTAGGATCACTTCACTGACATGAACCAGAGGAAGTGACGGACAGTTTCCAGTATGATCACTTTACTGACATTAACCAGAGGTCGTGACCGACAGTCTCCAGTAGGATCACTTCACTGACATGAACTAGAGGTCGTGACGGACAGTCTCGAGTAGGATCACGTCACTGACATGAGTCAGAGGTCGTGACGGACAGTCTCCAGTAGGATCACTTCACTGACATGAACCATTAGTAGTGACGGACAGTCTCCACTAGGATCACTTCACTGACATGAACCAGAGGTCGTGACCGACAATCTCCAGTAGGATCACTTCACTGACATGAACCAGAGGAAGTGACGGACAGTTTCCAGTAGGATCACTTCACTGAAATGAACCAGAGGTCGTGACCGACAGTCTCCAGTAGGATCACTTCACTGACATGAACTAGAGGTAGTGATGGAGAGTCTCCACTAGGATCACTTCACTGACATGAATCAGAGGTAGTGACGGAAAGTTTCCAGTAGGATCACTTCACTGACATGAACCAGAGGTAGTGACGGACAGTCTCTAGTAGGATCACTTCACTGACAAGAACCAGAGGTAGTGAAGGACAGTCTCCACTAGGATCACTTCACTGACATGAACCAGAGGTCGTGACCGACAGTCTTCAGTAGGATCACTTCACTGACATGAACTAGAGGTAGTGACGGACAGTCTCCAGTAGGATCACTTCACTGACATGAACCATAGGTAGTGACGGACAGTCTCCAGTAGGATCACTTCACTGACATGAACCAGAGGAAGTGACGGACAGTTTACAGTAGGATCACTTCACTGACATGAACCAGAGGTAGTGACGGACAGTCTCCAGTAGGATCACTTCACTGACATGAACCAATAGTAGTTACGGACAGTCTCCGCTAGGATCACTTCACTGACATGAACCAGAGGTCGTGACCGACAGTCTCCAGTAGGATCACTTCACTGACATGAACCAGAGGTAGTGACGGATAGTCTCCAGTAGGATCACTTCACTGACATGAACCAGAGGAAGTGACGGACAGTTTCCAGTATGATCACTTTACTGACATTAACCAGAGGTCGTGACCGACAGTCTCCAGTAGGATCACTTCACTGACATGAACTAGAGGTCGTGACGGACAGTCTCGAGTAGGATCACGTCACTGACATGAATCAGAGGTCGTGACGGACAGTCTCCAGTAGGATCACTTCACTGACATTAACCATTAGTAGTGACGGACAGTCTCCACTAGGATCACTTCACTGACATGAACCAGAGGTCGTGACCGACAATCTCCAGTAGGATCACTTCACTGACATGAACCAAAGGAAGTGACGGACAGTTTCCAGTAGGATCACTTCACTGACATGAACCAGAGGTCGTGACCAACAGTCTCCATGAGGATCACTTCACTAACATGAACTAGAGGTAGTGACGGAGAGTCTCCTCTAGGATCACTTCACTGACATGAATCAGAGGTAGTGACGGAAAGTCTCCAGTAGGATCACTTCACTGACATGAACCAGAGGTAGTGACGGACAGTCTCTAGTAGGATCACTTCACTGACAAGAACCAGAGGTAGTGAAGGACAGCCTCCACTAGGATCACTTCACTGACATGAACCAGAGGTCGTGACCGACAGTCTTCAGTAGGATCACTTCACTGACATGAACTAGAGGTAGTGACGGACAGTCTCCAGTAGGATCACTTCACTGACATGAACCATAGGTAGTGACGGACAGTCTCCAGTAGGATCACTTCACTGACATGAACCAGAGGAAGTGACGGACAGTTTCCAGTAGGATCACTTCACTGACATGAACCAGAGGTCGTGACCGACAGTCTCCAGTAGGATCACTTCACTGACATGAACCATTAGTAGTGACGGACAGTCTCCACTAGGATCACTTCACTGACATGAACCAGAGGTCGTGACCGACAATCTCCAGTAGGATCACTTCACTGACATGAACCAGAGGTAGTGACAAACAGTCTCCAGTAGGATCACTTCACTGACATGAACCATAGGTAGTGACGGATAGTCTCCAGTAGGATCACTTCACTGACATGAATCAGAGGTAGTGACGGACAGTCTCCAGTAGGATCACTTCACTGACATGAACTAGAGGTAGTGACGGACAGTCTCCAGTAGATCACTTCACTGACATGCACCAGATGTAGTGACGGACAGTCTCCAGTAGGATCACTTCACTGACATGAGCTAGAGGTAGTGACGGACAGTCTCCACTAGGATCACTTCACTGACATGAACCAGAGGTAGTGACGGACAGTCTCCAGTAGGATCATTTCACTGACATGAACCAGAGGTAGTGACGGACAGTCTCCAGTAGGATCACTCACTGACATGAACCAGAGGTAGTGACGGAGAGTCTCCAGTAGGATCACTTCACTGACATGAACCAGAGGTAGTGACGGACAATCTCCAGTAGGATCACTTCACTGACATGAACCAGAGGTAGTGACGGACAGTCTCCAGTAGGATCACTTCACTGACATGAACCAGAGGTAGTGACGGACAGTCTCCAGTAGGATAATGTCACTGACATGAACCAGAGGTCGTGACGGACAGTATCCAGTAGGATCACTTCACTGACATGAACTAGAGGTAGTGACGTACAGTGTCCACTAGGATCACTTCACTGACATGAACCAGAGGTAGTGACGGACAGTCTCCAGTAGGATCATTTCACTGACATGAACCAGAGGTAGTGACGGACAGTCTCCAGTAGGATCACTCACTGACATGAACCAGAGGTCGTGACCGACAGTCTTCAGTAGGATCACTTCACTGACATGAACTAGAGGTAGTGACGGACAATCTCCAGTAGGATCACTTCACTGACATGAACCAACAGTAGTGACGGACAGTCTCCAGTAGGATCACTTCACTGACATGAACCAGAGGTCGTGACCGACAGTCTCCAATAGGATCACTTCACTGACATGAACCAGAGGTGGTGACGGACAGTCTCCAGCAGGATCACTTTACTGACATGAACCAATAGTAGTGACGGACAGTCTCCACTATGATCACTTCACTGACATTAACCAGAGGTAGTGACAGACAGTTTCCAGTAGGATCACTTCACTGACATGAACCAGAGGTAGTGACGGACAGCCTCCAGTAGGATCACTTCACTGACATGAACCAGAGGAAGTGACGGACAGTTTCCAGTAGGATCACTTCACTGACATGAACCAGAGGTCGTGACCGACAGTCTCCAGTAGGATCACTTCACTGACATGAACCAGAAGTAGTGACGGACAGTCTCCACCAGGATCACTTCACTGACATGAATCAGAGGTAGTGACGGAAAGTCTCCAGTAGGATCACTTCACTGACATGAACCAGAGGAAGTGACGGACAGTTTCCAGTAGGATCACTTCACTGACATGAACCAGAGGTCGTGACCGACAGTCTCCAGTAGGATCACTTCACTGACATGTACTAGAGGTCGTGACGGACAGTCTCCAGTAGGATAATGTCACTGACATGAACCAGAGATCGTGACGGACAGTATCCAGTAGGATCACTTCACTGACATGAACTAGAGGTAGTGACGTACAGTGTCCACTAGGATCACTTCACTGACATGAACCAGAGGTAGTGACGGACAGTCTCCAGTAGGATCATTTCACTGACATGAACCAGAGGTAGTGACGGACAGTCTCCAGTAGGATCACTCACTTATATGAACCAGAGGTCGTGACCGACTGTCTTCAGTAGGATCACTTCACTGACATGAACTAGAGGTAGTGACGGACAGTCTCCAGTAGGATCACTTCACTGACATGAACCAACAGTAGTGACGGACAGTCTCCAGTAGGATCACTTCACTGACATGAACCAGAGGTCGTGACCGACAGTCTCCAATAGGATCACTTCACTGACATGAACCAGAGGTGGTGACGGACAGTCTCCAGCAGGATCACTTCACTGACATGAACCAATAGTAGTGACGGACAGTCTCCACTATGATCAATTCACTGACATGAACCAGAGGTAGTGACGGACAGTCTCCAGTAGGATCACTCACTGACATGAACCAGAGGTCGTGACCAACAGTCTTCAGTAGGATCACTTCACTAACATGAACTAGAGGTAGTGACGGACAGTCTCCAGTAGGATCACTTCACTGACATGAACCAATAGTAGTGTCGGACAGTCTCCAGTAGGATCACTTCACTGACATGACCAATAGTAGTTACGGACAGTCTCCACTAGGATCACTTCACTGACATTAACCATTAGTAGTGACGGACAGTCTCCACTAGGATCACTTCACTGACATGAACCAGAGGTCGTGACCGACAATCTCCAGTAGGATCACTTCACTGACATGAACCAAAGGAAGTGACGGACAGTTTCCAGTAGGATCACTTCACTGACATGAACCAGAGGTCGTGACCAACAGTCTCCATGAGGATCACTTCACTAACATGAACTAGAGGTAGTGACGGAGAGTCTCCTCTAGGATCACTTCACTGACATGAATCAGAGGTAGTGACGGAAAGTCTCCAGTAGGATCACTTCACTGACATGAACCAGAGGTAGTGACGGACAGTCTCTAGTAGGATCACTTCACTGACAAGAACCAGAGGTAGTGAAGGACAGCCTCCACTAGGATCACTTCACTGACATGAACCAGAGGTCGTGACCGACAGTCTTCAGTAGGATCACTTCACTGACATGAACTAGAGGTAGTGACGGACAGTCTCCAGTAGGATCACTTCACTGACATGAACCATAGGTAGTGACGGACAGTCTCCAGTAGGATCACTTCACTGACATGAACCAGAGGAAGTGACGGACAGTTTCCAGTAGGATCACTTCACTGACATGAACCAGAGGTCGTGACCGACAGTCTCCAGTAGGATCACTTCACTGACATGAACCATTAGTAGTGACGGACAGTCTCCACTAGGATCACTTCACTGACATGAACCAGAGGTCGTGACCGACAATCTCCAGTAGGATCACTTCACTGACATGAACCAGAGGTAGTGACAAACAGTCTCCAGTAGGATCACTTCACTGACATGAACCATAGGTAGTGACGGATAGTCTCCAGTAGGATCACTTCACTGACATGAATCAGAGGTAGTGACGGACAGTCTCCAGTAGGATCACTTCACTGACATGAACCAGAGGTAGTGACGGACAGTCTCTAGTAGGATCACTTCACTGACATGAACCAGAGGTAGTGACGGACAGTCTCCAGTAGGATCACTTCACTGACATGAACTAGAGGTAGTGACGGACAGTCTCCAGTAGATCACTTCACTGACATGCACCAGAGGTAGTGACGGACAGTCTCCAGTAGGATCACTTCACTGACATGAGCTAGAGGTAGTGACGGACAGTCTCCACTAGGATCACTTCACTGACATGAACCAGAGGTAGTGACGGACAGTCTCCAGTAGGATCATTTCACTGACATGAACCAGAGGTAGTGACGGACAGTCTCCAGTAGGATCACTCACTGACATGAACCAGAGGTAGTGACGGAGAGTCTCCAGTAGGATCACTTCACTGACATGAACCAGAGGTAGTGACGGACAATCTCCAGTAGGATCACTTCACTGACATGAACCAGAGGTAGTGACGGACAGTCTCCAGTAGGATCACTTCACTGACATGAACCAGAGGTAGTGACGGACAGTCTCCAGTAGGATAATGTCACTGACATGAACCAGAGGTCGTGACGGACAGTATCCAGTAGGATCACTTCACTGACATGAACTAGAGGTAGTGACGTACAGTGTCCACTAGGATCACTTCACTGACATGAACCAGAGGTAGTGACGGACAGTCTCCAGTAGGATCATTTCACTGACATGAACCAGAGGTAGTGACGGACAGTCTCCAGTAGGATCACTCACTGACATGAACCAGAGGTCGTGACCGACAGTCTTCAGTAGGATCACTTCACTGACATGAACTAGAGGTAGTGACGGACAATCTCCAGTAGGATCACTTCACTGACATGAACCAACAGTAGTGACGGACAGTCTCCAGTAGGATCACTTCACTGACATGAACCAGAGGTCGTGACCGACAGTCTCCAATAGGATCACTTCACTGACATGAACCAGAGGTGGTGACGGACAGTCTCCAGCAGGATCACTTTACTGACATGAACCAATAGTAGTGACGGACAGTCTCCACTATGATCACTTCACTGACATTAACCAGAGGTAGTGACAGACAGTTTCCAGTAGGATCACTTCACTGACATGAACCAGAGGTAGTGACGGACAGCCTCCAGTAGGATCACTTCACTGACATGAACCAGAGGAAGTGACGGACAGTTTCCAGTAGGATCACTTCACTGACATGAACCAGAGGTCGTGACCGACAGTCTCCAGTAGGATCACTTCACTGACATGAACCAGAAGTAGTGACGGACAGTCTCCACCAGGATCACTTCACTGACATGAATCAGAGGTAGTGACGGAAAGTCTCCAGTAGGATCACTTCACTGACATGAACCAGAGGTCGTGACCGACAGTCTCCAGTAGGATCACTTCACTGACATGTACTAGAGGTCGTGACGGACAGTCTCCAGTAGGATAATGTCACTGACATGAACCAGAGATCGTGACGGACAGTATCCAGTAGGATCACTTCACTGACATGAACTAGAGGTAGTGACGTACAGTGTCCACTAGGATCACTTCACTGACATGAACCAGAGGTAGTGACGGACAGTCTCCAGTAGGATCATTTCACTGACATGAACCAGAGGTAGTGACGTACAGTCTCCAGTAGGATCACTCACTTACATGAACCAGAGGTCGTGACCGACAGTCTTCAGTAGGATCACTTCACTGACATGAACTAGAGGTAGTGACGGACAGTCTCCAGTAGGATCACTTCACTGACATGAACCAACAGTAGTGACGGACAGTCTCCAGTAGGATCACTTCACTGACATGAACCAGAGGTCGTGACCGACAGTCTCCAATAGGATCACTTCACTGACATGAACCAGAGGTGGTGACGGACAGTCTCCAGCAGGATCACTTCACTGACATGAACCAATAGTAGTGACGGACAGTCTCCACTATGATCAATTCACTGACATGAACCAGAGGTAGTGACGGACAGTCTCCAGTAGGATCACTTCACTAACATGAACTAGAGGTAGTGACGGACAGTCTCCAGTAGGATCACTTCACTGACATGAACCAATAGTAGTGTCGGACAGTCTCCAGTAGGATCACTTCACTGACATGACCAATAGTAGTTACGGACAGTCTCCACTAGGATCACTTCACTGACATGAACCAGAGGTCGTGACCGACAGTCTCCACTAGGATCACTTCACTGACATGAACTAGAGGTAGTGACGGAAAGTCTCCAGTAGGATCATTTCACTGACATGAACCAGAGGTAGTGACAAACAGTCTCCAGTAGGATCACTTCACTGACATGAACCATAGGTAGTGACGGATAGTCTCCAGTAGGATCACTTCACTGACATGAATCAGAGGTAGTGACGGACAGTCTCCAGTAGGATCACTTCACTGACATGAACCAGAGGTAGTGACGGACAGTCTCTAGTAGGATCACTTCACTGACATGAACCAGAGGTAGTGACGGACAGTCTCCAGTAGGATCACTTCACTGACATGAACTAGAGGTAGTGACGGACAGTCTCCAGTAGATCACTTCAATGACATGCACCAGAGGTAGTGACGGACAGTCTCCAGTAGGATCACTTCACTGACATGAGCTAGAGGTAGTGACGGACAGTCTCCAGCAGGATCACTTCACTGACATGAACCAATAGTAGTGACGGACAGTCTCCACTATGATCAATTCACTGACATGAACCAGAGGTAGTGACGGACAGTCTCCAGTAGGATCACTCACTGACATGAACCAGAGGTCGTGACCAACAGTCTTCAGTAGGATCACTTCACTAACATGAACTAGAGGTAGTGACGGACAGTCTCCAGTAGGATCACTTCACTGACATGAACCAATAGTAGTGTCGGACAGTCTCCAGTAGGATCACTTCACTGACATGACCAATAGTAGTTACGGACAGTCTCCACTAGGATCACTTCACTGACATGAACCAGAGGTCGTGACCGACAGTCTCCACTAGGATCACTTCACTGACATGAACTAGAGGTAGTGACGGACAGTCTCCAGTAGGATCATTTCACTGACATGAACCAGAGGTAGTGACAAACAGTCTCCAGTAGGATCACTTCACTGACATGAACCATAGGTAGTGACGGATAGTCTCCAGTAGGATCACTTCACTGACATGAATCAGAGGTAGTGACGGACAGTCTCCAGTAGGATCACTTCACTGACATGAACCAGAGGTCGTGACCGACAGTCTCTAGTAGGATCACTTCACTGACATGAACCAGAGGTAGTGACGGACAGTCTCCAGTAGGATCACTTCACTGACATGAACTAGAGGTAGTGACGGACAGTCTCCAGTAGATCACTTCACTGACATGCACCAGAGGTAGTGACGGACAGTCTCCAGTAGGATCACTTCACTGACATGAGCTAGAGGTAGTGACGGACAGTCTCCACTAGGATCACTTCACTGACATGAACCAGAGGTAGTGACGGACAGTCTCCAGTAGGATCATTTCACTGACATGAACCAGAGGTAGTGACGGACAGTCTCCAGTAGGATCACTCACTGACATGAACCAGAGGTAGTGACGGAGAGTCTCCAGTAGGATCACTTCACTGACATGAACCAGAGGTAGTGACGGACAGTCTCCAGTAGGATCACTTCACTGACATGAACCAGAGGTAGTGACGGACAGTCTCCAGTAGGATCACTTCACTGACATGAACCAGAGGTAGTGACGGACAGTCTCCAGTAGGATAATGTCACTGACATGAACCAGAGGTCGTGACGGACAGTATCCAGTAGGATCACTTCACTGACATGAACTAGAGGTAGTGACGTACAGTGTCCACTAGGATCACTTCACTGACATGAACCAGAGGTAGTGACGGACAGTCTCCAGTAGAATCATTTCACTGACATGAACCAGAGGTAGTGACGGACAGTCTCCAGTAGGATCACTCACTGACATGAACCAGAGGTCGTGACCGATAGTCTTCAGTAGGATCACTTCACTGACATGAACTAGAGGTAGTGACGGACAGTCTCCAGTAGGATCACTTCACTGACATGAACTAGAGGTAGTGATGGAGAGTCTCCACTAGGATCACTTCACTGACATGAATCAGAGGTAGTGACGGAAAGTTTCCAGTAGGATCACTTCACTGACATGAACCAGAGGTAGTGACGGACAGTCTCTAGTAGGATCACTTCACTGACAAGAACCAGAGGTAGTGAAGGACAGTCTCCACTAGGATCACTTCACTGACATGAACCAGAGGTCGTGACCGACAGTCTTCAGTAGGATCACTTCACTGACATGAACTAGAGGTAGTGACGGACAGTCTCCAGTAGGATCACTTCACTGACATGAACCATAGGTAGTGACGGACAGTCTCCAGTAGGATCACTTCACTGACATGAACCAGAGGAAGTGACGGACAGTTTACAGTAGGATCACTTCACTGACATGAACCAGAGGTAGTGACGGACAGTCTCCAGTAGGATCACTTCACTGACATGAACCAATAGTAGTTACGGACAGTCTCCACTAGGATCACTTCACTGACATGAACCAGGGGTCGTGACCGACAGTCTCCAGTAGGATCACTTCACTGACAAGAACCAGAGGTATTGAAGGACAGCCTCCACTAGGATCACTTCACTGACATGAACCAGAGGTCGTGACCGACAGTCTTCAGTAGGATCACTTCACTGACATGAACTAGAGGTAGTGACGGACAGTCTCCAGTAGGATCACTTCACTGACATGAACCATAGGTAGTGACGGACAGTCTCCAGTAGGATCACTTCACTGACATGAACCAGAGGAAGTGACGGACAGTTTCCAGTAGGATCACTTCACTGACATGAACCAGAGGTCGTGACCGACAGTCTCCAGTAGGCTCACTCCACTGACATGAACCATTAGTAGTGACGGACAGTCTCCACTAGGATCACTTCACTGACATGAACCAGAGGTCGTGACCGACAATCTCCAGTAGGATCACTTCACTGACATGAACCAGAGGTAGTGACAAACAGTCTCCAGTAGGATCACTTCACTGACATGAACCATAGGTAGTGACGGATAGTCTCCAGTAGGATCACTTCACTGACATGAATCAGAGGTAGTGACGGACAGTCTCCAGTAGGATCACTTCACTGACATGAACCAGAGGTAGTGACGGACAGTCTCCTGTAGGATCACTTCACTGACATGAACCAGAGGTCGTGACGGACAGTCTCCAGTAGGATCACTTCACTGACATGACCAATAGTAGTTACGGACAGTCTCCACTAGGATCACTTCACTGACATGAACCAGGGGTCGTGACCGACAGTCTCCACTAGGATCACTTCACTGACATGAACTAGAGGTAGTGACGGACAGTCTCCAGTAGGATCATTTCACTGACATGAACCAGAGGTAGTGACTGACAGTCTCCAGTAGGATCACTTCACTGACATGAACTAGAGGTAGTGACGTACAGTCTCCAGTAGCATCACTTCACCGACATGAACCAGAGGTAGTGACGGACAGTCTCCACTAGGATCACTTCACTGACATGAACCGGAGGTAGTGAAGGACAGCCTCCACTAGGATCACTTCACTGACATGAACCAGAGGTCGTGACCGACAGTCTTCAGTAGGATCACTTCACTGACATGAACTAGAGGTAGTGACGGACAGTCTCCAGTAGGATCACTTCACTGACATGAACCATAGGTAGTGACGGACAGTCTCCAGTAGGATCACTTCACTGACATGAACCAGAGGAAGTGACGGACAGTTTCCAGTAGGATCACTTCACTGACATGAACCAGAGGTCGTGACCGACAGTCTCCAGTAGGCTCACTCCACTGACATGAACCATTAGTAGTGACGGACAGTCTCCACTAGGATCACTTCACTGACATGAACCAGAGGTCGTGACCGACAATCTCCAGTAGGATCACTTCACTGACATGAACCAGAGGTAGTGACAAACAGTCTCCAGTAGGATCACTTCACTGACATGAACCATAGGTAGTGACGGATAGTCTCCAGTAGGATCACTTCACTGACATGAATCAGAGGTAGTGACGGACAGTCTCCAGTAGGATCACTTCACTGACATGAACCAGAGGTAGTGACGGACAGTCTCCTGTAGGATCACTTCACTGACATGAACCAGAGGTCGTGACGGACAGTCTCCAGTAGGATCACTTCACTGACATGACCAATAGTAGTTACGGACAGTCTCCACTAGGATCACTTCACTGACATGAACCAGGGGTCGTGACCGACAGTCTCCACTAGGATCACTTCACTGACATGAACTAGAGGTAGTGACGGACAGTCTCCAGTAGGATCATTTCACTGACATGAACCAGAGGTAGTGACTGACAGTCTCCAGTAGGATCACTTCACTGACATGAACTAGAGGTAGTGACGTACAGTCTCCAGTAGCATCACTTCACTGACATGAACCAGAGGTAGTGACGGACAGTCTCCACTAGGATCACTTCACTGACATGAACCGGAGGTAGTGACGGACAGTCTCCAGTAGGATCACGTCACTGACATGAACCAGAGGTCGTGACGGACAGTCTCCAGTAGGATCACTCACTGACATGAACCAGAGGTCGTGACCGACAGTCTTCAGTAGGATCACTTCACTGACATGAACTAGAGGTAGTGACGGACAGTCTCCAGTAGGCTCACTTCACTGACATGAACCAATAGTAGTGACGGACAGTCTCCAGTAGGATCCCTTCACTGACATGAACCAGAGGTCGTGACCGACAGTTTCCAGTATGATCACTTTACTGACATTAACCAGAGGTCGTGACCGACAGTCTCCAGTAGGATCACTTCACTGACATGAACTAGAGGTCGTGACGGACAGTCTCGAGTAGGATCACGTCACTGACATGAGTCAGAGGTCGTGACGGACAGTCTCCAGTAGGATCACTTCACTGACATGAACCATTAGTAGTGACGGACAGTCTCCACTAGGATCACTTCACTGACATGAACCAGAGGTCGTGACCGACAATCTCCAGTAGGATCACTTCACTGACATGAACCAGAGGAAGTGACGGACAGTTTCCAGTAGGATCACTTCACTGACATGAACCAGAGGTCGTGACCGACAGTCTCCAGTAGGATCACTTCACTGACATGAACTAGAGGTAGTGATGGAGAGTCTCCACTAGGATCACTTCACTGACATGAATCAGAGGTAGTGACGGAAAGTTTCCAGTAGGATCACTTCACTGACATGAACCAGAGGTAGTGACGGACAGTCTCTAGTAGGATCACTTCACTGACAAGAACCAGAGGTAGTGAAGGACAGTCTCCACTAGGATCACTTCACTGACATGAACCAGAGGTCGTGACCGACAGTCTTCAGTAGGATCACTTCACTGACATGAACTAGAGGTAGTGACGGACAGTCTCCAGTAGGATCACTTCACTGACATGAACCATAGGTAGTGACGGACAGTCTCCAGTAGGATCACTTCACTGACATGAACCAGAGGTCGTGACCGACAGTCTCCAGTAGGATCACTTCACTGACATGAACCATTAGTAGTGACGGACAGTCTCCACTAGGATCACTTCACTGACATGAACCAGAGGTCGTGACCGACAATCTCCAGTAGGATCACTTCACTGACATGAACCAGAGGTAGTGACAAACAGTCTCCAGTAGGATCACTTCACTGACATGAACCATAGGTAGTGACGGATAGTCTCCAGTAGGATCACTTCACTGACATGAATCAGAGGTAGTGACGGACAATCTCCAGTAGGATCACTTCACTGACATGAACCAGAGGTAGTGACGGACAGTCTCTAGTAGGATCACTTCACTGACATGAACCAGAGGTAGTGACGGACAGTCTCCAGTAGGATCACTTCACTGACATGAACTAGAGGTAGTGACGGACAGTCTCCAGTAGATCACTTCACTGACATGCACCAGAGGTAGTGACGGACAGTCTCCAGTAGGATCACTTCACTGACATGAGCTAGAGGTAGTGACGGACAGTCTCCACTAGGATCACTTCACTGACATGAACCAGAGGTAGTGACGGACAGTCTCCAGTAGGATCATTTCACTGACATGAACCAGAGGTAGTAACGGACAGTCTCCAGTAGGATCACTCACTGACATGAACCAGAGGTAGTGACGGAGAGTCTCCAGTAGGATCACTTCACTGACATGAACCAGAGGTAGTGACGGACAGTCTCCAGTAGGATCACTTCACTGACATGAACCAGAGGTAGTGACGGACAGTCTCCAGTAGGATCACTTCACTGACATGAACCAGAGGTAGTGACGGACAGTCTCCAGTAGGATAATGTCACTGACATGAACCAGAGGTCGTGACGGACAGTATCCAGTAGGATCACTTCACTGACATGAACTAGAGGTAGTGACGTACAGTGTCCACTAGGATCACTTCACTGACATGAACCAGAGGTAGTGACGGACAGTCTCCAGTAGAATCACTCACTGACATGAACCAGAGGTCGTGACCGACAGTCTTCAGTAGGATCACTTCACTGACATGAACTAGAGGTAGTGACGGACAGTCTCCAGTAGGATCACTTCACTGACATGAACCAACAGTAGTGACGGACAGTCTCCAGTAGGATCACTTCACTGACATGAACCAGAGGTCGTGACCGACAGTCTCCAATAGGATCACTTCACTGACATGAACCAGAGGTGGTGACGGACAGTCTCCAGCAGGATCACTTTACTGACATGAACCAATAGTAGTGACGGACAGTCTCCACTATGATCACTTCACTGACATTAACCAGAGGTAGTGACAGACAGTTTCCAGTAGGATCACTTCACTGACATGAACCAGAGGTAGTGACGGACAGTCTCCAGTAGGATCACTTCACTGACATGAACCAGAGGAAGTGACGGACAGTTTCCAGTAGGATCACTTCACTGACATGAACCAGAGGTCGTGACCGACAGTCTCCAGTAGGATCACTTCACTGACATGAACCATTAGTAGTGACGGACAGTCTCCACTAGGATCACTTCACTGACATGAACCAGAGGTCGTGACCGACAATCTCCAGTAGGATCACTTCACTGACATGAACCAGAGGTAGTGACAAACAGTCTCCAGTAGGATCACTTCACTGACATGAACCATAGGTAGTGACGGATAGTCTCCAGTAGGATCACTTCACTGAAATGAATCAGAGGTAGTGACGGACAGTCTCCAGTAGGATCACTTCACTGACATGAACCAGAGGTAGTGACGGACAGTCTCCAGTAGGATCACTTCACTGACATGAACCAGAGCTCGTGACGGACAGTCTCCAGTAGGATCACTTCACTGACATGACCAATAGTAGTTACGGACAGTCTCCACTAGGATCACTTCACTGACATGAACCAGGGGTCGTGACCGACAGTCTCCACTAGGATCACTTCACTGACATGAACTAGAGGTAGTGACGGACAGTCTCCAGTAGGATCATTTCACTGACATGAACCAGAGGTAGTGACTGACAGTCTCCAGTAGGATCACTTCACTGACATGAACTAGAGGTAGTGACGTACAGTCTCCAGTAGCATCACTTCACTGACATGAACCAGAGGTAGTGACGGACAGTCTCCACTAGGATCACTTCACTGACATGAACCGGAGGTAGTGACGGACAGTCTCCAGTAGGATCACGTCACTGACATGAACCAGAGGTCGTGACGGACAGTCTCCAGTAGGATCACTCACTGACATGAACCAGAGGTCGTGACCGACAGTCTTCAGTAGGATCACTTCACTGACATGAACTAGAGGTAGTGACGGAGAGTCTCCAGTAGGCTCACTTCACTGACATGAACCAATACTAGTGACGGACAGTCTCCAGTAGGATCCCTTCACTGACATGAACCAGAGGTCGTGACCGACAGTTTCCAGTATGATCACTTTACTGACATTAACCAGAGGTCGTGACCGACAGTCTCCAGTAGGATCACTTCACTGACATGAACCAGAGGTCGTGACGGACAGTCTCGAGTAGGATCACGTCACTGACATGAGTCAGAGGTCGTGACGGACAGTCTCCAGTAGGATCACTTCACTGACATGAACCATTAGTAGTGACGGACAGCCTCCACTAGGATCACTTCACTGACATGAACCAGAGGTCGTGACCGACAATCTCCAGTAGGATCACTTCACTGACATGAACCAGAGGAAGTGACGGACAGTTTCCAGTAGGATCACTTCACTGACATGAACCAGAGGTCGTGACCGACAGTCTCCAGTAGGATCACTTCACTGACATGAACTAGAGGTAGTGATGGAGAGTCTCCACTAGGATCACTTCACTGACATGAATCAGAGGTAGTGACGGACAGTCTCCACTAGGATCACTTCACTGACATGAACCAGAGGTAGTGACTGACAGTCTCCAGTAGGATCATTTCACTGACATGAACCAGAGGTAGTGACGGACAGTCTTCAGTAGGATCACTTCACTGACATGAACTAGAGGTAGTGACGGACAGTCTCCAGTAGGATCACTTCACTGACATGAACCATAGGTAGTGACGGACAGTCTCCAGTAGGATCACTTCACTGACATGAACCAGAGGTCGTGACCGACAGTCTCCAGTAGGATCACTTCACTGACATGAACCATTAGTAGTGACGGACAGTCTCCACTAGGATCACTTCACTGACATGAACCAGAGGTCGTGACCGACAATCTCCAGTAGGATCACTTCACTGACATGAACCAGAGGTAGTGACAAACAGTCTCCAGTAGGATCACTTCACTGACATGAACCATAGGTAGTGACGGATAGTCTCCAGTAGGATCACTTCACTGACATGAATCAGAGGTAGTGACGGACAATCTCCAGTAGGATCACTTCACTGACATGAACCAGAGGTAGTGACGGACAGTCTCTAGTAGGATCACTTCACTGACATGAACCAGAGGTAGTGACGGACAGTCTCCAGTAGGATCACTTCACTGACATGAACTAGAGGTAGTGACGGACAGTCTCCAGTAGATCACTTCACTGACATGCACCAGAGGTAGTGACGGACAGTCTCCAGTAGGATCACTTCACTGACATGAGCTAGAGGTAGTGACGGACAGTCTCCACTAGGATCACTTCACTGACATGAACCAGAGGTAGTGACGGACAGTCTCCAGTAGGATCATTTCACTGACATGAACCAGAGGTAGTAACGGACAGTCTCCAGTAGGATCACTCACTGACATGAACCAGAGGTAGTGACGGAGAGTCTCCAGTAGGATCACTTCACTGACATGAACCAGAGGTAGTGACGGACAGTCTCCAGTAGGATCACTTCACTGACATGAACCAGAGGTAGTGACGGACAGTCTCCAGTAGGATCACTTCACTGACATGAACCAGAGGTAGTGACGGACAGTCTCCAGTAGGATAATGTCACTGACATGAACCAGAGGTCGTGACGGACAGTATCCAGTAGGATCACTTCACTGACATGAACTAGAGGTAGTGACGTACAGTGTCCACTAGGATCACTTCACTGACATGAACCAGAGGTAGTGACGGACAGTCTCCAGTAGAATCACTCACTGACATGAACCAGAGGTCGTGACCGACAGTCTTCAGTAGGATCACTTCACTGACATGAACTAGAGGTAGTGACGGACAGTCTCCAGTAGGATCACTTCACTGACATGAACCAACAGTAGTGACGGACAGTCTCCAGTAGGATCACTTCACTGACATGAACCAGAGGTCGTGACCGACAGTCTCCAATAGGATCACTTCACTGACATGAACCAGAGGTGGTGACGGACAGTCTCCAGCAGGATCACTTTACTGACATGAACCAATAGTAGTGACGGACAGTCTCCACTATGATCACTTCACTGACATTAACCAGAGGTAGTGACAGACAGTTTCCAGTAGGATCACTTCACTGACATGAACCAGAGGTAGTGACGGACAGTCTCCAGTAGGATCACTTCACTGACATGAACCAGAGGAAGTGACGGACAGTTTCCAGTAGGATCAC
The DNA here is from genome assembly GCF_029633865.1 of Lampris incognitus. Lineage (NCBI taxonomy): Eukaryota > Metazoa > Chordata > Actinopteri > Lampriformes > Lampridae > Lampris > Lampris incognitus. The sequence continues at coordinate 70,559,381 of NC_079211.1, forward strand.
TTCACTGACATGAACCAGAGGTCGTGACCGACAGTCTCCAGTAGGATCACTTCACTGACATGAACCATTAGTAGTGACGGACAGTCTCCACTAGGATCACTTCACTGACATGAACCAGAGGTCGTGACCGACAATCTCCAGTAGGATCACTTCACTGACATGAACCAGAGGTAGTGACAAACAGTCTCCAGTAGGATCACTTCACTGACATGAACCATAGGTAGTGACGGATAGTCTCCAGTAGGATCACTTCACTGAAATGAATCAGAGGTAGTGACGGACAGTCTCCAGTAGGATCACTTCACTGACATGAACCAGAGGTAGTGACGGACAGTCTCCAGTAGGATCACTTCACTGACATGAACCAGAGCTCGTGACGGACAGTCTCCAGTAGGATCACTTCACTGACATGACCAATAGTAGTTACGGACAGTCTCCACTAGGATCACTTCACTGACATGAACCAGGGGTCGTGACCGACAGTCTCCACTAGGATCACTTCACTGACATGAACTAGAGGTAGTGACGGACAGTCTCCAGTAGGATCATTTCACTGACATGAACCAGAGGTAGTGACTGACAGTCTCCAGTAGGATCACTTCACTGACATGAACTAGAGGTAGTGACGTACAGTCTCCAGTAGCATCACTTCACTGACATGAACCAGAGGTAGTGACGGACAGTCTCCACTAGGATCACTTCACTGACATGAACCGGAGGTAGTGACGGACAGTCTCCAGTAGGATCACGTCACTGACATGAACCAGAGGTCGTGACGGACAGTCTCCAGTAGGATCACTCACTGACATGAACCAGAGGTCGTGACCGACAGTCTTCAGTAGGATCACTTCACTGACATGAACTAGAGGTAGTGACGGAGAGTCTCCAGTAGGCTCACTTCACTGACATGAACCAATACTAGTGACGGACAGTCTCCAGTAGGATCCCTTCACTGACATGAACCAGAGGTCGTGACCGACAGTTTCCAGTATGATCACTTTACTGACATTAACCAGAGGTCGTGACCGACAGTCTCCAGTAGGATCACTTCACTGACATGAACCAGAGGTCGTGACGGACAGTCTCGAGTAGGATCACGTCACTGACATGAGTCAGAGGTCGTGACGGACAGTCTCCAGTAGGATCACTTCACTGACATGAACCATTAGTAGTGACGGACAGCCTCCACTAGGATCACTTCACTGACATGAACCAGAGGTCGTGACCGACAATCTCCAGTAGGATCACTTCACTGACATGAACCAGAGGAAGTGACGGACAGTTTCCAGTAGGATCACTTCACTGACATGAACCAGAGGTCGTGACCGACAGTCTCCAGTAGGATCACTTCACTGACATGAACTAGAGGTAGTGATGGAGAGTCTCCACTAGGATCACTTCACTGACATGAATCAGAGGTAGTGACGGACAGTCTCCACTAGGATCACTTCACTGACATGAACCAGAGGTAGTGACGGACAGTCTCCAGTAGGATCATTTCACTGACATGAACCAGAGGTAGTGACGGACAGTCTCCAGTAGGATCACTCACTGACATGAACCAGAGGTAGTGACGGAGAGTCTCCAGTAGGATCACTTCACTGACATGAACCAGAGGTAGTGACGGACAGTCTCCAGTAGGATCACTTCACTGACATGAACCAGAGGTAGTGACGGACAGTCTCCAGTAGGATCACTTCACTGACATGAACCAGAGGTAGTGACGGACAGTCTCCAGTAGGATAATGTCACTGACATGAACCAGAGGTCGTGACGGACAGTATCCAGTAGGATCACTTCACTGACATGAACTAGAGGTAGTGACGTACAGTGTCCACTAGGATCACTTCACTGACATGAACCAGAGGTAGTGACGGACAGTCTCCAGTAGGATCACTCACTGACATGAACCAGAGGTCGTGACCGACAGTCTTCAGTAGGATCACTTCACTGACATGAACTAGAGGTAGTGACGGACAGTCTCCAGTAGGATCACTTCACTGACATGAACCAACAGTAGTGACGGACAGTCTCCAGTAGGATCACTTCACTGACATGAACCAGAGGTCGTGACCGACAGTCTCCAATAGGATCACTTCACTGACATGAACCAGAGGTGGTGACGGACAGTCTCCAGCAGGATCACTTTACTGACATGAACCAATAGTAGTGACGGACAGTCTCCACTATGATCACTTCACTGTCATTAACCAGAGGTAGTGACAGACAGTTTCCAGTAGGATCACTTCACTGACATGAACCAGAGGTAGTGACGGACAGTCTCCAGTAGGATCACTTCACTGACATGAACCAGAGGAAGTGACGGACAGTTTCCAGTAGGATCACTTCACTGACATGAACCAGAGGTCGTGACCGACAGTCTCCAGTAGGATCACTTCACTGACATGAACCATTAGTAGTGACGGACAGTCTCCACTAGGATCACTTCACTGACATGAACCAGAGGTCGTGACCGACAATCTCCAGTAGGATCACTTCACTGACATGAACCAGAGGTAGTGACAAACAGTCTCCAGTAGGATCACTTCACTGACATGAACCATAGGTAGTGACGGATAGTCTCCAGTAGGATCACTTCACTGAAATGAATCAGAGGTAGTGACGGACAGTCTCCAGTAGGATCACTTCACTGACATGAACCAGAGGTAGTGACGGACAGTCTCCAGTAGGATCACTTCACTGACATGAACCAGAGGTCGTGACGGACAGTCTCCAGTAGGATCACTTCACTGACATGACCAATAGTAGTTACGGACAGTCTCCACTAGGATCACTTCACTGACATGAACCAGGGGTCGTGACCGACAGTCTCCACTAGGATCACTTCACTGACATGAACTAGAGGTAGTGACGGACAGTCTCCAGTAGGATCATTTCACTGACATGAACCAGAGGTAGTGACTGACAGTCTCCAGTAGGATCACTTCACTGACATGAACTAGAGGTAGTGACGTACAGTCTCCAGTAGCATCACTTCACTGACATGAACCAGAGGTAGTGACGGACAGTCTCCACTAGGATCACTTCACTGACATGAACCGGAGGTAGTGACGGACAGTCTCCAGTAGGATCACGTCACTGACATGAACCAGAGGTCGTGACGGACAGTCTCCAGTAGGATCACTCACTGACATGAACCAGAGGTCGTGACCGACAGTCTTCAGTAGGATCACTTCACTGACATGAACTAGAGGTAGTGACGGAGAGTCTCCAGTAGGCTCACTTCACTGACATGAACCAATAGTAGTGACGGACAGTCTCCAGTAGGATCCCTTCACTGACATGAACCAGAGGTCGTGACCGACAGTTTCCAGTATGATCACTTTACTGACATTAACCAGAGGTCGTGACCGACAGTCTCCAGTAGGATCACTTCACTGACATGAACTAGAGGTCGTGACGGACAGTCTCGAGTAGGATCACGTCACTGACATGAGTCAGAGGTCGTGACGGACAGTCTCCAGTAGGATCACTTCACTGACATGAACCATTAGTAGTGACGGACAGCCTCCACTAGGATCACTTCACTGACATGAACCAGAGGTCGTGACCGACAATCTCCAGTAGGATCACTTCACTGACATGAACCAGAGGAAGTGACGGACAGTTTCCAGTTGGATCACTTCACTGACATGAACCAGAGGTCGTGACCGACAGTCTCCAGTAGGATCACTTCACTGACATGAACTAGAGGTAGTGATGGAGAGTCTCCACTAGAATCACTTCACTGACATGAATCAGAGGTAGTGACGGAAAGTTTCCAGTAGGATCACTTCACTGACATGAACCAGAGGTAGTGACGGACAGTCTCTAGTAGGATCACTTCACTGACAAGAACCAGAGGTAGTGAAGGACAGTCTCCACTAGGATCACTTAACTGACATGAACCATAGGTAGTGACGGACAGTCTCCAGTAGGATCACTTCACTGACATGAACCAGAGGAAGTGACGGACAGTTTACAGTAGGATCACTTCACTGACATGAACCAGAGGTAGTGACGGACAGTCTCCAGTAGGATCACTTCACTGACATGAACCAATAGTAGTTACGGACAGTCTCCACTAGGATCACTTCACTGACATGAACCAGAGGTCGTGACCGACAGTCTCCAGTAGGATCACTTCACTGACAAGAACCAGAGGTAGTGAAGGACAGCCTCCACTAGGATCACTTCACTGACATGAACCAGAGGTCGTGACCGACAGTCTTCAGTAGGATCACTTCACTGACATGAACTAGAGGTAGTGACGGACAGTCTCCAGTAGGATCACTTCACTGACATGAACCATAGGTAGTGACGGACAGTCTCCAGTAGGATCACTTCACTGACATGAACCAGAGGAAGTGACGGACAGTTTCCAGTAGGATCACTTCACTGACATGAACCAGAGGTCGTGACCGACAGACTCCAGTAGGCTCACTCCACTGACATGAACCATTAGTAGTGACGGACAGTCTCCACTAGGATCACTTCACTGACATGAACCAGAGGTCGTGACCGACAATCTCCAGTAGGATCACTTCACTGACATGAACCAGAGGTAGTGACAAACAGTCTCCAGTAGGATCACTTCACTGACATGAACCATAGGTAGTGACGGATAGTTTCCAGTAGGATCACTTCACTGACATGAATCAGAGGTAGTGACGGACAGTCTCCAGTAGGATCACTTCACTGACATGAACCAGAGGTAGTGACGGACAGTCTCCAGTAGGATCACTTCACTGACATGAACCAGAGGTCGTGACGGACAGTCTCCAGTAGGATCACTTCACTGACATGACCAATAGTAGTTACGGACAGTCTCCACTAGGATCACTTCACTGACATGAACCAGGGGTCGTGACCGACAGTCTCCACTAGGATCACTTCACTGACATGAACTAGAGGTAGTGACGGACAGTCTCCAGTAGGATCATTTCACTGACATGAACCAGAGGTAGTGACTGACAGTCTCCAGTAGGATCACTTCACTGACATGAACTAGAGGTAGTGACGTACAGTCTCCAGTAGCATCACTTCACTGACATGAACCAGAGGTAGTGACGGACAGTCTCCACTAGGATCACTTCACTGACATGAACCGGAGGTAGTGACGGACAGTCTCCAGTAGGATCACGTCACTGACATGACCCAGAGGTCGTGACGGACAGTCTCCAGTAGGATCACTCACTGACATGAACCAGAGGTCGTGACCGACAGTCTTCAGTAGGATCACTTCACTGACATGAACTAGAGGTAGTGACGGACAGTCTCCAGTAGGCTTACTTCACTGACATGAACCAATAGTAGTGACGGACAGTCTCCAGTAGGATCCCTTCACTGACATGAACCAGAGGTCGTGACCGACAGTTTCCAGTATGATGACTTTACTGACATTAACCAGAGGTCGTGACCGACAGTCTCCAGTAGGATCACTTCACTGACATGAACTAGAGGTCGTGACGGACAGTTTCCAGTATGATCACTTTACTGACATTAACCAGAGGTCGTGACCGACAGTCTCCAGTAGGATCACTTCACTGACATGAACTAGAGGTCGTGACGGACAGTCTCGAGTAGGATCACGTCACTGACATGAATCAGAGGTCGTGACGGACAGTCTCCAGTAGGATCACTTCACTGACATTAACCATTAGTAGTGACGGACAGTCTCCACTAGGATCACTTCACTGACATGAACCAGAGGTCGTGACCGACAATCTCCAGTAGGATCACTTCACTGACATGAACCAAAGGAAGTGACGGACAGTTTCCAGTAGGATCACTTCACTGACATGAACCAGAGGTCGTGACCGACAGTCTCCATGAGGATCACTTCACTAACATGAACTAGAGGTAGTGACGGAGAGTCTCCTCTAGGATCACTTCACTGACATGAATCAGAGGTAGTGACGGAAAGTCTCCAGTAGCATCACTTCACTGACATGAACCAGAGGTAGTGACGGACAGTCTCCACTAGGATCACTTCACTGACATGAACCGGAGGTAGTGACGGACAGTCTCCAGTAGGATCACGTCACTGACATGACCCAGAGGTCGTGACGGACAGTCTCCAGTAGGATCACTCACTGACATGAACCAGAGGTCGTGACCGACAGTCTTCAGTAGGATCACTTCACTGACATGAACTAGAGGTAGTGACGGACAGTCTCCAGTAGGCTTACTTCACTGACATGAACCAATAGTAGTGACGGACAGTCTCCAGTAGGATCCCTTCACTGACATGAACCAGAGGTCGTGACCGACAGTTTCCAGTATGATGACTTTACTGACATTAACCAGAGGTCGTGACCGACAGTCTCCAGTAGGATCACTTCACTGACATGAACTAGAGGTCGTGACGGACAGTCTCGAGTAGGATCACGTCACTGACATGAGTCAGAGGTCGTGACGGACAGTCTCCAGTAAGATCACTTCACTGACATGAACCATTAGTAGTGACGGACAGTCTCCACTAGGATCACTTCACTGACATGAACCAGAGGTCGTGACCGACAATCTCCAGTAGGATCACTTCACTGACATGAACCAGAGGAAGTGACGGACAGTTTCCAGTAGGATCACTTCACTGACATGAACCAGAGGTCGTGACCGACAGTTTCCAGTAGGATCACTTCACTGACATGAACTAGAGGTAGTGATGGAGAGTCTCCACTAGGATCACTTCACTGACATGAATCAGAGGTAGTGACGGAAAGTTTCCAGTAGGATCACTTCACTGACATGAACCAGAGGTAGTGACGGACAGTCTCTAGTAGGATCACTTCACTGACAAGAACCAGAGGTAGTGAAGGACAGTCTCCACTAGGATCACTTCACTGACATGAACCAGAGGTCGTGACCGACAGTCTTCAGTAGGATCACTTCACTGACATGAACTAGAGGTAGTGACGGACAGTCTCCAGTAGGATCACTTCACTGACATGAACCATAGGTAGTGACGGACAGTCTCCAGTAGGATCACTTCACTGACATGAACCAGAGGAAGTGACGGACAGTTTACAGTAGGATCACTTCACTGACATGAACCAGAGGTAGTGACGGACAGTCTCCAGTAGGATCACTTCACTGACATGAACCAATAGTAGTTACGGACAGTCTCCACTAGGATCACTTCACTGACATGAACCAGAGGTCGTGACCGACAGTCTCCAGTAGGATCACTTCACTGACATGAACCAGAGGAAGTGACAGACAGTTTCCAGTAGGATCACTTCACTGACATGAACCATAGGTATTGACGGATAGTCTCCAGTAGGATCACTTCACTGACATGAACCAGAGGAAGTGACGGACAGTTTCCAGTATGATCACTTTACTGACATTAACCAGAGGTCGTGACCGACAGTCTCCAGTAGGATCACTTCACTGACATGAACTAGAGGTCGTGACGGACAGTCTCGAGTAGGATCACGTCACTGACATGAATCAGAGGTCGTGACGGACAGTCTCCAGTAGGATCACTTCACTGACATTAACCATTAGTAGTGACGGACAGTCTCCACTAGGATCACTTCACTGACATGAACCAGAGGTCGTGACCGACAATCTCCAGTAGGATCACTTCACTGACATGAACCAAAGGAAGTGACGGACAGTTTCCAGTAGGATCACTTCACTGACATGAACCAGAGGTCGTGACCGACAGTCTCCATGAGGATCACTTCACTAACATGAACTAGAGGTAGTGACGGAGAGTCTCCTCTAGGATCACTTCACTGACATGAATCAGAGGTAGTGACGGAAAGTCTCCAGTAGGATCACTTCACTGACATGAACCAGAGGTAGTGACGGACAGTCTCTAGTAGGATCACTTCACTGACAAGAACCAGAGGTAGTGAAGGACAGCCTCCACTAGGATCACTTCACTGACATGAACCAGAGGTCGTGACCGACAGTCTTCAGTAGGATCACTTCACTGACATGGACTAGAGGTAGTGACGGACAGTCTCCAGTAGGATCACTTCACTGACATGAACCATAGGTAGTGACGGACAGTCTCCAGTAGGATCACTTCACTGACATGAACCAGAGGAAGTGACGGACAGTTTCCAGTAGGATCACTTCACTGACATGAACCAGAGGTCGTGACCGACAGTCTCCAGTAGGATCACTTCACTGACATGAACCATTAGTAGTGACGGACAGTCTCCACTAGGATCACTTCACTGACATGAACCAGAGGTCGTGACCGACAATCTCCAGTAGGATCACTTCACTGACATGAACCAGAGGTAGTGACAAACAGTCTCCAGTAGGATCACTTCACTGACATGAACCATAGGTAGTGACGGATAGTCTCCAGTAGGATCACTTCACTGACATGAATCAGAGGTAGTGACGGACAATCTCCAGTAGGATCACTTCACTGACATGAACCAGAGGTAGTGACGGACAGTCTCTAGTAGGATCACTTCACTGACATGAACCAGAGGTAGTGACGGACAGTCTCCAGTAGGATCACTTCACTGACATGAACTAGAGGTAGTGACGGACAGTCTCCAGTAGATCACTTCACTGACATGCACCAGAGGTAGTGACGGACAGTCTCCAGTAGGATCACTTCACTGACATGAGCTAGAGGTAGTGGCGGACAGTCTCCACTAGGATCACTTCACTGACATGAACCAGAGGTAGTGACGGACAGTCTCCAGTAGGATCATTTCACTGACATGAACCAGAGGTAGTGACGGACAGTCTCCAGTAGGATCACTCACTGACATGAACCAGAGGTAGTGACGGAGAGTCTCCAGTAGGATCACTTCACTGACATGAACCAGAGGTAGTGACGGACAGTCTCCAGTAGGATCACTTCACTGACATGAACCAGAGGTAGTGACGGACAGTCTCCAGTAGGATCACTTCACTGACATGAACCAGAGGTCGTGACCGACAGTCTCCAGTAGGATCACTTCACTGACATGAACTAGAGGTAGTGATGGAGAGTCTCCACTAGGATCACTTCACTGACATGAATCAGAGGTAGTGACGGAAAGTTTCCAGTAGGATCACTTCACTGACATGAACCAGAGGTAGTGACGGACAGTCTCTAGTAGGATCACTTCACTGACAAGAACCAGAGGTAGTGAAGGACAGTCTCCACTAGGATCACTTCACTGACATGAACCAGAGGTCGTGACCGACAGTCTTCAGTAGGATCACTTCACTGACATGAACTAGAGGTAGTGACGGACAGTCTCCAGTAGGATCACTTCACTGACATGAACCATAGGTAGTGACGGACAGTCTCCAGTAGGATCACTTCACTGACATGAACCAGAGGAAGTGACGGACAGTTTACAGTAGGATCACTTCACTGACATGAACCAGAGGTAGTGACGGACAGTCTCCAGTAGGATCACTTCACTGACATGAACCAATAGTAGTTACGGACAGTCTCCACTAGGATCACTTCACTGACATGAACCAGAGGTCGTGACCGACAGTCTCCAGTAGGATCACTTCACTGACATGAACCAGAGGAAGTGACAGACAGTTTCCAGTAGGATCACTTCACTGACATGAACCATAGGTATTGACGGATAGTCTCCAGTAGGATCACTTCACTGACATGAACCAGAGGAAGTGACGGACAGTTTCCAGTATGATCACTTTACTGACATTAACCAGAGGTCGTGACCGACAGTCTCCAGTAGGATCACTTCACTGACATGAACTAGAGGTCGTGACGGACAGTCTCGAGTAGGATCACGTCACTGACATGAATCAGAGGTCGTGACGGACAGTCTCCAGTAGGATCACTTCACTGACATTAACCATTAGTAGTGACGGACAGTCTCCACTAGGATCACTTCACTGACATGAACCAGAGGTCGTGACCGACAATCTCCAGTAGGATCACTTCACTGACATGAACCAAAGGAAGTGACGGACAGTTTCCAGTAGGATCACTTCACTGACATGAACCAGAGGTCGTGACCGACAGTCTCCATGAGGATCACTTCACTAACATGAACTAGAGGTAGTGACGGAGAGTCTCCTCTAGGATCACTTCACTGACATGAATCAGAGGTAGTGACGGAAAGTCTCCAGTAGCATCACTTCACTGACATGAACCAGAGGTAGTGACGGACAGTCTCCACTAGGATCACTTCACTGACATGAACCGGAGGTAGTGACGGACAGTCTCCAGTAGGATCACGTCACTGACATGACCCAGAGGTCGTGACGGACAGTCTCCAGTAGGATCACTCACTGACATGAACCAGAGGTCGTGACCGACAGTCTTCAGTAGGATCACTTCACTGACATGAACTAGAGGTAGTGACGGACAGTCTCCAGTAGGCTTACTTCACTGACATGAACCAATAGTAGTGACGGACAGTCTCCAGTAGGATCCCTTCACTGACATGAACCAGAGGTCGTGACCGACAGTTTCCAGTATGATGACTTTACTGACATTAACCAGAGGTCGTGACCGACAGTCTCCAGTAGGATCACTTCACTGACATGAACTAGAGGTCGTGACGGACAGTCTCGAGTAGGATCACGTCACTGACATGAGTCAGAGGTCGTGACGGACAGTCTCCAGTAAGATCACTTCACTGACATGAACCATTAGTAGTGACGGACAGTCTCCACTAGGATCACTTCACTGACATGAACCAGAGGTCGTGACCGACAATCTCCAGTAGGATCACTTCACTGACATGAACCAGAGGAAGTGACGGACAGTTTCCAGTAGGATCACTTCACTGACATGAACCAGAGGTCGTGACCGACAGTTTCCAGTAGGATCACTTCACTGACATGAACTAGAGGTAGTGATGGAGAGTCTCCACTAGGATCACTTCACTGACATGAATCAGAGGTAGTGACGGAAAGTTTCCAGTAGGATCACTTCACTGACATGAACCAGAGGTAGTGACGGACAGTCTCTAGTAGGATCACTTCACTGACAAGAACCAGAGGTAGTGAAGGACAGTCTCCACTAGGATCACTTCACTGACATGAACCAGAGGTCGTGACCGACAGTCTTCAGTAGGATCACTTCACTGACATGAACTAGAGGTAGTGACGGACAGTCTCCAGTAGGATCACTTCACTGACATGAACCATAGGTAGTGACGGACAGTCTCCAGTAGGATCACTTCACTGACATGAACCAGAGGAAGTGACGGACAGTTTACAGTAGGATCACTTCACTGACATGAACCAGAGGTAGTGACGGACAGTCTCCAGTAGGATCACTTCACTGACATGAACCAATAGTAGTTACGGACAGTCTCCACTAGGATCACTTCACTGACATGAACCAGAGGTCGTGACCGACAGTCTCCAGTAGGATCACTTCACTGACATGAACCAGAGGAAGTGACAGACAGTTTCCAGTAGGATCACTTCACTGACATGAACCATAGGTATTGACGGATAGTCTCCAGTAGGATCACTTCACTGACATGAACCAGAGGAAGTGACGGACAGTTTCCAGTATGATCACTTTACTGACATTAACCAGAGGTCGTGACCGACAGTCTCCAGTAGGATCACTTCACTGACATGAACTAGAGGTCGTGACGGACAGTCTCGAGTAGGATCACGTCACTGACATGAATCAGAGGTCGTGACGGACAGTCTCCAGTAGGATCACTTCACTGACATTAACCATTAGTAGTGACGGACAGTCTCCACTAGGATCACTTCACTGACATGAACCAGAGGTCGTGACCGACAATCTCCAGTAGGATCACTTCACTGACATGAACCAAAGGAAGTGACGGACAGTTTCCAGTAGGATCACTTCACTGACATGAACCAGAGGTCGTGACCGACAGTCTCCATGAGGATCACTTCACTAACATGAACTAGAGGTAGTGACGGAGAGTCTCCTCTAGGATCACTTCACTGACATGAATCAGAGGTAGTGACGGAAAGTCTCCAGTAGGATCACTTCACTGACATGAACCAGAGGTAGTGACGGACAGTCTCTAGTAGGATCACTTCACTGACAAGAACCAGAGGTAGTGAAGGACAGCCTCCACTAGGATCACTTCACTGACATGAACCAGAGGTCGTGACCGACAGTCTTCAGTAGGATCACTTCACTGACATGGACTAGAGGTAGTGACGGACAGTCTCCAGTAGGATCACTTCACTGACATGAACCATAGGTAGTGACGGACAGTCTCCAGTAGGATCACTTCACTGACATGAACCAGAGGAAGTGACGGACAGTTTCCAGTAGGATCACTTCACTGACATGAACCAGAGGTCGTGACCGACAGTCTCCAGTAGGATCACTTCACTGACATGAACCATTAGTAGTGACGGACAGTCTCCACTAGGATCACTTCACTGACATGAACCAGAGGTCGTGACCGACAATCTCCAGTAGGATCACTTCACTGACATGAACCAGAGGTAGTGACAAACAGTCTCCAGTAGGATCACTTCACTGACATGAACCATAGGTAGTGACGGATAGTCTCCAGTAGGATCACTTCACTGACATGAATCAGAGGTAGTGACGGACAATCTCCAGTAGGATCACTTCACTGACATGAACCAGAGGTAGTGACGGACAGTCTCTAGTAGGATCACTTCACTGACATGAACCAGAGGTAGTGACGGACAGTCTCCAGTAGGATCACTTCACTGACATGAACTAGAGGTAGTGACGGACAGTCTCCAGTAGATCACTTCACTGACATGCACCAGAGGTAGTGACGGACAGTCTCCAGTAGGATCACTTCACTGACATGAGCTAGAGGTAGTGGCGGACAGTCTCCACTAGGATCACTTCACTGACATGAACCAGAGGTAGTGACGGACAGTCTCCAGTAGGATCATTTCACTGACATGAACCAGAGGTAGTGACGGACAGTCTCCAGTAGGATCACTCACTGACATGAACCAGAGGTAGTGACGGAGAGTCTCCAGTAGGATCACTTCACTGACATGAACCAGAGGTAGTGACGGACAGTCTCCAGTAGGATCACTTCACTGACATGAACCAGAGGTAGTGACGGACAGTCTCCAGTAGGATCACTTCACTGACATGAACCAGAGGTAGTGACGGACAGTCTCCAGTAGGATAATGTCACTGACATGAACCAGAGGTCGTGACGGACAGTATCCAGTAGGATCACTTCACTGACATGAACTAGAGGTAGTGACGTACAGTGTCCACTAGGATCACTTCACTGACATGAACCAGAGGTAGTGACGGACAGTCTCCAGTAGGATCACTCACTGACATGAACCAGAGGTCGTGACCGACAGTCTTCAGTAGGATCACTTCACTGACATGAACTAGAGGTAGTGACGGACAGTCTCCAGTAGGATCACTTCACTGACATGAACCAACAGTAGTGACGGACAGTCTCCAGTAGGATCACTTCACTGACATGAACCAGAGGTCGTGACCGACAGTCTCCAATAGGATCACTTCACTGACATGAACCAGAGGTGGTGACGGACAGTCTCCAGCAGGATCACTTTACTGACATGAACCAATAGTAGTGACGGACAGTCTCCACTATGATCACTTCACTGACATTAACCAGAGGTAGTGACAGACAGTTTCCAGTAGGATCACTTCACTGACATGAACCAGAGGTAGTGACGGACAGCCTCCAGTAGGATCACTTCACTGACATGAACCAGAGGAAGTGACGGACAGTTTCCAGTAGGATCACTTCACTGACATGAACCAGAGGTCGTGACCGACAGTCTCCAGTAGGATCACTTCACTGACATGAACCAGAAGCAGTGACGGACAGTCTCCACCAGGATCACTTCACTGACATGAATCAGAGGTAGTGACGGAAAGTCTCCAGTAGGATCACTTCACTGACATGAACCAGAGGAAGTGACGGACAGTTTCCAGTAGGATCACTTCACTGACATGAACCAGAGGTCGTGACCGACAGTCTCCAGTAGGATCACTTCACTGACATGTACTAGAGGTCGTGACTGACAGTCTCCAGTAGGATAATGTCACTGACATGAACCAGAGGTCGTGACGGACAGTATCCAGTAGGATCACTTCACTGACATGAACTAGAGGTAGTGACGTACAGTGTCCACTAGGATCACTTCACTGACATGAACCAGAGGTAGTGACGGACAGTCTCCAGTAGGATCATTTCACTGACATGAACCAGAGGTGGTGACCGACAGTCTCCAGCAGGATCACTTCACTGACATGAACCAATAGTAGTGACGGACAGTCTCCACTAGGATCACTTCACTGACATGAACCAGAGGTCGTGACCGACAGTCTTCAGTAGGATCACTTCACTGACATGAACTAGAGGTAGTGACGGACAGTCTCCAGTAGGATCACTTCACTGACATGAACCATAGGTAGTGACGGACAGTCTCCAGTAGGATCACTTCACTGACATGAACCAGAGGAAGTGACGGACAGTTTACAGTAGGATCACTTCACTGACATGAACCAGAGGTAGTGACGGACAGTCTCCAGTAGGATCACTTCACTGACATGAACCAATAGTAGTTACGGACAGTCTCCACTAGGATCACTTCACTGACATGAACCAGAGGTCGTGACCGACAGTCTCCAGTAGGATCACTTCACTGACATGAACCAGAGGAAGTGACAGACAGTTTCCAGTAGGATCACTTCACTGACATGAACCATAGGTATTGACGGATAGTCTCCAGTAGGATCACTTCACTGACATGAACCAGAGGAAGTGACGGACAGTTTCCAGTATGATCACTTTACTGACATTAACCAGAGGTCGTGACCGACAGTCTCCAGTAGGATCACTTCACTGACATGAACTAGAGGTCGTGACGGACAGTCTCGAGTAGGATCACGTCACTGACATGAATCAGAGGTCGTGACGGACAGTCTCCAGTAGGATCACTTCACTGACATTAACCATTAGTAGTGACGGACAGTCTCCACTAGGATCACTTCACTGACATGAACCAGAGGTCGTGACCGACAATCTCCAGTAGGATCACTTCACTGACATGAACCAAAGGAAGTGACGGACAGTTTCCAGTAGGATCACTTCACTGACATGAACCAGAGGTCGTGACCGACAGTCTCCATGAGGATCACTTCACTAACATGAACTAGAGGTAGTGACGGAGAGTCTCCTCTAGGATCACTTCACTGACATGAATCAGAGGTAGTGACGGAAAGTCTCCAGTAGGATCACTTCACTGACATGAACCAGAGGTAGTGACGGACAGTCTCTAGTAGGATCACTTCACTGACAAGAACCAGAGGTAGTGAAGGACAGCCTCCACTAGGATCACTTCACTGACATGAACCAGAGGTCGTGACCGACAGTCTTCAGTAGGATCACTTCACTGACATGGACTAGAGGTAGTGACGGACAGTCTCCAGTAGGATCACTTCACTGACATGAACCATAGGTAGTGACGGACAGTCTCCAGTAGGATCACTTCACTGACATGAACCAGAGGAAGTGACGGACAGTTTCCAGTAGGATCACTTCACTGACATGAACCAGAGGTCGTGACCGACAGTCTCCAGTAGGATCACTTCACTGACATGAACCATTAGTAGTGACGGACAGTCTCCACTAGGATCACTTCACTGACATGAACCAGAGGTCGTGACCGACAATCTCCAGTAGGATCACTTCACTGACATGAACCAGAGGTAGTGACAAACAGTCTCCAGTAGGATCACTTCACTGACATGAACCATAGGTAGTGACGGATAGTCTCCAGTAGGATCACTTCACTGACATGAATCAGAGGTAGTGACGGACAATCTCCAGTAGGATCACTTCACTGACATGAACCAGAGGTAGTGACGGACAGTCTCTAGTAGGATCACTTCACTGACATGAACCAGAGGTAGTGACGGACAGTCTCCAGTAGGATCACTTCACTGACATGAACTAGAGGTAGTGACGGACAGTCTCCAGTAGATCACTTCACTGACATGCACCAGAGGTAGTGACGGACAGTCTCCAGTAGGATCACTTCACTGACATGAGCTAGAGGTAGTGGCGGACAGTCTCCACTAGGATCACTTCACTGACATGAACCAGAGGTAGTGACGGACAGTCTCCAGTAGGATCATTTCACTGACATGAACCAGAGGTAGTGACGGACAGTCTCCAGTAGGATCACTCACTGACATGAACCAGAGGTAGTGACGGAGAGTCTCCAGTAGGATCACTTCACTGACATGAACCAGAGGTAGTGACGGACAGTCTCCAGTAGGATCACTTCACTGACATGAACCAGAGGTAGTGACGGACAGTCTCCAGTAGGATCACTTCACTGACATGAACCAGAGGTAGTGACGGACAGTCTCCAGTAGGATAATGTCACTGACATGAACCAGAGGTCGTGACGGACAGTATCCAGTAGGATCACTTCACTGACATGAACTAGAGGTAGTGACGTACAGTGTCCACTAGGATCACTTCACTGACATGAACCAGAGGTAGTGACGGACAGTCTCCAGTAGGATCACTCACTGACATGAACCAGAGGTCGTGACCGACAGTCTTCAGTAGGATCACTTCACTGACATGAACTAGAGGTAGTGACGGACAGTCTCCAGTAGGATCACTTCACTGACATGAACCAACAGTAGTGACGGACAGTCTCCAGTAGGATCACTTCACTGACATGAACCAGAGGTCGTGACCGACAGTCTCCAATAGGATCACTTCACTGACATGAACCAGAGGTGGTGACGGACAGTCTCCAGCAGGATCACTTTACTGACATGAACCAATAGTAGTGACGGACAGTCTCCACTATGATCACTTCACTGACATTAACCAGAGGTAGTGACAGACAGTTTCCAGTAGGATCACTTCACTGACATGAACCAGAGGTAGTGACGGACAGCCTCCAGTAGGATCACTTCACTGACATGAACCAGAGGAAGTGACGGACAGTTTCCAGTAGGATCACTTCACTGACATGAACCAGAGGTCGTGACCGACAGTCTCCAGTAGGATCACTTCACTGACATGAACCAGAAGCAGTGACGGACAGTCTCCACCAGGATCACTTCACTGACATGAATCAGAGGTAGTGACGGAAAGTCTCCAGTAGGATCACTTCACTGACATGAACCAGAGGAAGTGACGGACAGTTTCCAGTAGGATCACTTCACTGACATGAACCAGAGGTCGTGACCGACAGTCTCCAGTAGGATCACTTCACTGACATGTACTAGAGGTCGTGACTGACAGTCTCCAGTAGGATAATGTCACTGACATGAACCAGAGGTCGTGACGGACAGTATCCAGTAGGATCACTTCACTGACATGAACTAGAGGTAGTGACGTACAGTGTCCACTAGGATCACTTCACTGACATGAACCAGAGGTAGTGACGGACAGTCTCCAGTAGGATCATTTCACTGACATGAACCAGAGGTGGTGACCGACAGTCTCCAGCAGGATCACTTCACTGACATGAACCAATAGTAGTGACGGACAGTCTCCACTATGATCAATTCACTGACATGAACCAGAGGTAGTGACGGACAGTCTCCAGTAGGATCACTCACTGACTTGAACCAGAGGTCGTGACCAACAGTCTTCAGTAGGATCACTTCACTAACATGAACTAGAGGTAGTGACGGACAGTCTCCAGTAGGATCACTTCACTGACATGAACCAATAGTAGTGTCGGACAGTCTCCAGTAGGATCACTTCACTGACATGACTAATAGTAGTTACGGACAGTCTCCACTAGGATCACTTCACTGACATGAACCAGAGGTCGTGACCGACAGTCTCCACTAGGATCACTTCACTGACATGAACTAGAGGTAGTGACGGACAGTCTCCAGTAGGATCATTTCACTGACATGAACCAGAGGTAGTGACTGACAGTCTCCAGTAGGATCACTTCACTGACATGAACTAGAGGTAGTGACGTACAGTCTCCAGTAGCATCACTTCACTGACATGAACCAGAGGTAGTGACGGACAGTCTCCACTAGGATCACTTCACTGACATGAACCGGAGGTAGTGACAGACAGTCTCCAGTAGGATCATTTCACTGACATGAACCAGAGGTAGTGACTGACAGTCTCCAGTAGGATCACGTCACTGACATGAACCAGAGGTCGTGACGGACAGTCTCCAGTAGGATCACTCACTGACATGAACCAGAGGTCGTGACCGACAGTCTTCAGTAGGATCACTTCACTGACATGAACTAGAGGTAGTGACGGACAGTCTCCAGTAGGCTCACTTCACTGACATGAACCAATAGTAGTGACGGACAGTCTCCAGTAGGATCCCTTCACTGACATGAACCAGAGGTCGTGACCGACTGTCTCCAATAGGATCACTTCACTGAAATGAACCAGAGGTAGTGACGGACAGTCTCCAGTAGGATCACTTCACTGACATGAACCAATAGTAGTGACGGACAGTCTCCACTATGATCACTTCACTGACATGAAACAGAGGTCGTGACCGACAGTCTCCAGTAGGATCACTTCACTGACATGAACCAGAGGTAGTGACAGACAGTTTCCAGTAGGATCACTTCACTGACATGAACCATAGGTAGTGACGGATAGTCTTCAGTAGGATCACTTCACTGACATGAATCAGAGGTAGTGACGGACAGTCTCCAGTAGGATCACTTCACTGACATGAACCATAGGTAGTGACGGACAGTCTCTAGTAGGATCACTTCACTGACATGAACCAGAGGTAGTGACGGACAGTCTCCAGTAGGATCACTTCAATGACATGAACTAGAGGTAGTGACGGACAGTCTCCAGTAGGATCACTTCACTGACATGAACCAGAGGTAGTGACGGACAGTCTCCAGTAGGATCACTTCACTGACATGAACTAGAGGTAGTGACGGACAGTCTCCACTAGGATCACTTCACTGACATGAACCAGAAGTAGTGACGGACAGTCTCCAGTAGGATCATTTCACTGACATGAACAAGAGGTAGTGACGGACAGTCTCCAGTAGGATAACTCACTGACATGAACCAGAGGTCATGACCGACAGTCTTCAGTAGGATCACTTCACTGACATGAACTAGAGGTAGTGACGGAAAGTCTCCAGTAGGATCACTTCACTGACATGAACCAATAGTAGTGACGGACAGTCTCCAGTAGGATCACTTCACTGACATGAACCAGAGGTCGTGACCGACAGTCTCCAACAGGATCACTTCACTGACATGAACCAGAGGTAGTGACGGACAGTCTCCAGTAGGATCACTTCACTGACATGAACCAATAGTAGTTACGGACAGTCTCCACTAGGATCACTTCACTGACATGAACCAGAGGTCGTGACCGACAGTCTCCAGTAGGATCACTTCACTGACATGAACCAGAGGTAGTGACAGACAGTTTCCAGTAGGATCACTTCACTGACATGAACCATAGGTATTGACGGATAGTCTCCAGTAGGATCACTTCACTGACATGAACCAGAGGAAGTGACGGACAGTTTCCAGTATGATCACTTTACTGACATTAACCAGAGGTCGTGACCGACAGTCTCCAGTAGGATCACTTCACTGACATGAACTAGAGGTCGTGACGGACAGTCTCGAGTAGGATCACGTCACTGGTATGAATCAGAGGTCGTGACGGACAGTCTCCAGTAGGATCACTTCACTGACATGAACCATTAGTAGTGACGGACAGTCTCCACTAGGATCACTTCACTGACATGAACCAGAGGTCGTGACCGACAATCTCCAGTAGGATCACTTCACTGACATGAACCAGAGGAAGTGACGGACAGTTTCCAGTAGGATCACTTCACTGACATGAACCAGAGGTTGTGACCGACAGTCTCCAGTAGGATCACTTCACTGATATGAACTAGAGGTAGTGATGGAGAGTCTCCACTAGGATCACTTCACTGACATGAATCAGAGGTAGTGACGGAAAGTTTCCAGTAGGATCACTTCACTGACATGAACCAGAGGTAGTGACGGACAGTCTCTAGTAGGATCACTTCACTGACAAGAACCAGAGGTAGTGAAGGACAGTCTCCACTAGGATCACTTCACTGACATGAACCAGAGGTCGTGTCCGACAGTCTTCAGTAGGATCACTTCACTGACATGAACTAGAGGTAGTGACGGACAGTCTCCAGTAGGATCACTTCACTGACATGAACCATAGGTAGTGACGGACAGTCTCCAGTAGGATCACTTCACTGACATGAACCAGAGGAAGTGACGGACAGTTTCCAGTAGGATCACTTCACTGACATGAACCAGAGGTAGTGACGGACAGTCTCCAGTAGGATCACTTCACTGACATGAACCAATAGTAGTTACGGACAGTCTCCACTAGGATCACTTCACTGACATGAACCAGAGGTCGTGACCGACAGTCTCCAGTAGGATCACTTCACTGACATGAACCAGAGGTAGTGACAGACAGTTTCCAGTAGGATCACTTCACTGACATGAACCATAGGTATTGACGGATAGTCTCCAGTAGGATCACTTCACTGACATGAACCAGAGGAAGTGACGGACAGTTTCCAGTATGATCACTTTACTGACATTAACCAGAGGTCGTGACCGACAGTCTCCAGTAGGATCACTTCACTGACATGAACTGGAGGTCGTGACGGACAGTCTCGAGTAGGATCACGTCACTGACATGAATCAGAGGTCGTGACGGACAGTCTCCAGTAGGATCACTTCACTGACATGAACCATTAGTAGTGACGGACAGTCTCCACTAGGATCACTTCACTGACATGAACCAGAGGTCGTGACCGACAATCTCCAGTAGGATCACTTCACTGACATGAACCAGAGGAAGTGACGGACAGTTTCCAGTAGGATCACTTCACTGACATGAACCATAGGTAGTGACGGACAGTCTCCAGTAGGATCACTTCACTGACATGAACCAGAGGAAGTGACGGACAGTTTCCAGTAGGATCACTTCACTGACATGAACCAGAGGTCGTGACCGACAATCTCCAGTAGGATCACTTCACTGACATGAACCAGAGGTAGTGACAAACAGTCTCCAGTAGGATCACTTCACTGACATGAACCAGAGGTAGTGACGGACAGTCTCTAGTAGGATCACTTCACTGACATGAACCAGAGGTAGTGACGGACAGTCTCCAGTCGGATCACTTCACTGACATGAACCAGAGGTCGTGACCGACAATCTCCAGTAGGATCACTTCACTGACATGAATCAGAGGTAGTGACGGACAGTCTCCAGTAGGATCACTTAACTGACATGAACCAGAGGTAGTGACGGACAGACTCTAGTAGGATCACTTCACTGACATGAACCAGAGGTAGTGACGGACAGTCTCCAGTAGGATCACTTCACTGACATGAACTAGAGGTAGTGACGGACAGTCTCCAGTAGATCACTTCACTGACATGCACCAGAGGTAGTGACGGACAGTCTCCAGTAGGATCACTTCACTGACATGAGCTAGAGGTAGTGACGGACAGTCTCCACTAGGATCACTTCACTGACATGAACCAGAGGTAGTGACGGACAGTCTCCAGTAGGATCATTTCACTGACATGAACCAGAGGTCGTGACGGACAGTCTCCAGTAGGATCACTCACTGACATGAACCAGAGGTAGTGACGGAGAGTCTCCAGTAGGATCACTTCACTGACATGAACCAGAGGTAGTGACGGACATTCTCCAGTAGGATCACTTCACTGACATGAACCAGAGGTAGTGACGGACAGTCTCCAGTAGGATCACTTCACTGACATGAACCAGAGGTAGTGACGGACAGTCTCCAGTAGGATAATGTCACTGACATGAACCAGAGGTCGTGACGGACAGTATCCAGTAGGATCACTTCACTGACATGAACCATTAGTAGTGACGGACAGTCTGCACTAGGATCACTTCACTGACATGAACCAGAGGTAGTGACAAACAGTCTCCAGTAGGATCACTTCACTGACATGAACCATAGGTAGTGACGGATAGTCTCCAGTAGGATCACTTCACTGACATGAATCAGAGGTAGTGACGGACAGTCTCCAGTAGGATCACTTAACTGACATGAACCAGAGGTAGTGACGGACAGTCTCTAGTAGGATCACTTCACTGACATGAACCATAGGTAGTGACGGACAGTCTCCAGTAGGATCACTTCACTGACATGAACTAGAGGTAGTGACGGACAGTCTCCAGTAGATCACTTCACTGACATGCACCAGAGGTAGTGACGGACAGTCTCCAGTAGGATCACTTCACTGACATGAGCTAGAGGTAGTGACGGACAGTCTCCACTAGGATCACTTCACTGACATGAACCAGAGGTAGTGACGGACAGTCTCCAGTAGGATCATTTCACTGACATGAACCAGAGGTAGTGACGGACAGTCTCCAGTAGGATCACTCACTGACATGAACCAGAGGTAGTGACGGAGAGTCTCCAGTAGGATCACTTCACTGACATGAACCAGAGGTAGTGACGGACAGTCTCCAGTAGGATCACTTCACTGACATGAACCAGAGGTAGTGACGGACAGTCTCCAGTAGGATCACTTCACTGACATGAACCAGAGGTAGTGACGGACAGTCTCCAGTAGGATAATGTCACTGACATGAACCAGAGGTCGTGACGGACAGTATCCAGTAGGATCACTTCACTGACATGAACTAGAGGTAGTGACGTACAGTGTCCACTAGGATCACTTCACTGACATGAACCAGAGGTAGTGACGGACAGTCTCCAGTAGGATAATTTCACTGACATGAACCAGAGGTAGTGACGGACAGTCTCCAGTAGGATCACTCACTGACATGAACTAGAGGTAGTGACGGACAGTCTCCAGTAGGATCACTTCACTGACATGAACCAACAGTAGTGACGGACGGTCTCCAGTAGGATCACTTCACTGACATGAACCAGAGGTCGTGACCGACAGTCTCCAATAGGATCACTTCACTGACATGAACCAGAGGTGGTGACGGACAGTCTCCAGCAGGATCACTTCACTGACATGAACCAATAGTAGTGACGGACAGTATCCACTATGATCAATTCACTGACATGAACCAGAGGTAGTGACGGACAGTCTCCAGTAGGATCACTCACTGACATGAACCAGAGGTCGTGACCAACAGTCTTCAGTAGGATCACTTCACTAACATGAACTAGAGGTAGTGACCGACAGTCTCCAGTAGGATCACTTCACTGACATGAACCAATAGTAGTGTCGGACAGTCTCCAGTAGGATCACTTCACTGACATGACCAATAGTAGTTACGGACAGTCTCCACTAGGATCACTTCACTGACATGAACCAGAGGTCGTGACCGACAGTCTCCACTAGGATCACTTCACTGACATGAACTAGAGGTAGTGACGGACAGTCTCCAGTAGGATCATTTCACTGACATGAACCAGAGGTAGTGACTGACAGTCTCCAGTAGGATCACTTCACTGACATGAACCAGAGGTAGTGACAGACAGTTTCCAGTAGGATCACTTCACTGACATGAACCATAGGTATTGACGGATAGTCTCCAGTAGGATCACTTCACTGACATGAACCAGAGGAAGTGACGGACAGTTTCCAGTATGATCACTTTACTGACATTAACCAGAGGTCGTGACCGACAGTCTCCAGTAGGATCACTTCACTGACATGAACTAGAGGTCGTGACGGACAGTCTCGAGTAGGATCACGTCACTGGTATGAATCAGAGGTCGTGACGGACAGTCTCCAGTAGGATCACTTCACTGACATGAACCATTAGTAGTGACGGACAGTCTCCACTAGGATCACTTCACTGACATGAACCAGAGGTCGTGACCGACAATCTCCAGTAGGATCACTTCACTGACATGAACCAGAGGAAGTGACGGACAGTTTCCAGTAGGATCACTTCACTGACATGAACCAGAGGTTGTGACCGACAGTCTCCAGTAGGATCACTTCACTGATATGAACTAGAGGTAGTGATGGAGAGTCTCCACTAGGATCACTTCACTGACATGAATCAGAGGTAGTGACGGAAAGTTTCCAGTAGGATCACTTCACTGACATGAACCAGAGGTAGTGACGGACAGTCTCTAGTAGGATCACTTCACTGACAAGAACCAGAGGTAGTGAAGGACAGTCTCCACTAGGATCACTTCACTGACATGAACCAGAGGTCGTGTCCGACAGTCTTCAGTAGGATCACTTCACTGACATGAACTAGAGGTAGTGACGGACAGTCTCCAGTAGGATCACTTCACTGACATGAACCATAGGTAGTGACGGACAGTCTCCAGTAGGATCACTTCACTGACATGAACCAGAGGAAGTGACGGACAGTTTCCAGTAGGATCACTTCACTGACATGAACCAGAGGTAGTGACGGACAGTCTCCAGTAGGATCACTTCACTGACATGAACCAATAGTAGTTACGGACAGTCTCCACTAGGATCACTTCACTGACATGAACCAGAGGTCGTGACCGACAGTCTCCAGTAGGATCACTTCACTGACATGAACCAGAGGTAGTGACAGACAGTTTCCAGTAGGATCACTTCACTGACATGAACCATAGGTATTGACGGATAGTCTCCAGTAGGATCACTTCACTGACATGAACCAGAGGAAGTGACGGACAGTTTCCAGTATGATCACTTTACTGACATTAACCAGAGGTCGTGACCGACAGTCTCCAGTAGGATCACTTCACTGACATGAACTGGAGGTCGTGACGGACAGTCTCGAGTAGGATCACGTCACTGACATGAATCAGAGGTCGTGACGGACAGTCTCCAGTAGGATCACTTCACTGACATGAACCATTAGTAGTGACGGACAGTCTCCACTAGGATCACTTCACTGACATGAACCAGAGGTCGTGACCGACAATCTCCAGTAGGATCACTTCACTGACATGAACCAGAGGAAGTGACGGACAGTTTCCAGTAGGATCACTTCACTGACATGAACCATAGGTAGTGACGGACAGTCTCCAGTAGGATCACTTCACTGACATGAACCAGAGGAAGTGACGGACAGTTTCCAGTAGGATCACTTCACTGACATGAACCAGAGGTCGTGACCGACAATCTCCAGTAGGATCACTTCACTGACATGAACCAGAGGTAGTGACAAACAGTCTCCAGTAGGATCACTTCACTGACATGAACCAGAGGTAGTGACGGACAGTCTCTAGTAGGATCACTTCACTGACATGAACCAGAGGTAGTGACGGACAGTCTCCAGTCGGATCACTTCACTGACATGAACCAGAGGTCGTGACCGACAATCTCCAGTAGGATCACTTCACTGACATGAATCAGAGGTAGTGACGGACAGTCTCCAGTAGGATCACTTAACTGACATGAACCAGAGGTAGTGACGGACAGACTCTAGTAGGATCACTTCACTGACATGAACCAGAGGTAGTGACGGACAGTCTCCAGTAGGATCACTTCACTGACATGAACTAGAGGTAGTGACGGACAGTCTCCAGTAGATCACTTCACTGACATGCACCAGAGGTAGTGACGGACAGTCTCCAGTAGGATCACTTCACTGACATGAGCTAGAGGTAGTGACGGACAGTCTCCACTAGGATCACTTCACTGACATGAACCAGAGGTAGTGACGGACAGTCTCCAGTAGGATCATTTCACTGACATGAACCAGAGGTCGTGACGGACAGTCTCCAGTAGGATCACTCACTGACATGAACCAGAGGTAGTGACGGAGAGTCTCCAGTAGGATCACTTCACTGACATGAACCAGAGGTAGTGACGGACATTCTCCAGTAGGATCACTTCACTGACATGAACCAGAGGTAGTGACGGACAGTCTCCAGTAGGATCACTTCACTGACATGAACCAGAGGTAGTGACGGACAGTCTCCAGTAGGATAATGTCACTGACATGAACCAGAGGTCGTGACGGACAGTATCCAGTAGGATCACTTCACTGACATGAACCATTAGTAGTGACGGACAGTCTGCACTAGGATCACTTCACTGACATGAACCAGAGGTAGTGACAAACAGTCTCCAGTAGGATCACTTCACTGACATGAACCATAGGTAGTGACGGATAGTCTCCAGTAGGATCACTTCACTGACATGAATCAGAGGTAGTGACGGACAGTCTCCAGTAGGATCACTTAACTGACATGAACCAGAGGTAGTGACGGACAGTCTCTAGTAGGATCACTTCACTGACATGAACCATAGGTAGTGACGGACAGTCTCCAGTAGGATCACTTCACTGACATGAACTAGAGGTAGTGACGGACAGTCTCCAGTAGATCACTTCACTGACATGCACCAGAGGTAGTGACGGACAGTCTCCAGTAGGATCACTTCACTGACATGAGCTAGAGGTAGTGACGGACAGTCTCCACTAGGATCACTTCACTGACATGAACCAGAGGTAGTGACGGACAGTCTCCAGTAGGATCATTTCACTGACATGAACCAGAGGTAGTGACGGACAGTCTCCAGTAGGATCACTCACTGACATGAACCAGAGGTAGTGACGGAGAGTCTCCAGTAGGATCACTTCACTGACATGAACCAGAGGTAGTGACGGACAGTCTCCAGTAGGATCACTTCACTGACATGAACCAGAGGTAGTGACGGACAGTCTCCAGTAGGATCACTTCACTGACATGAACCAGAGGTAGTGACGGACAGTCTCCAGTAGGATAATGTCACTGACATGAACCAGAGGTCGTGACGGACAGTATCCAGTAGGATCACTTCACTGACATGAACTAGAGGTAGTGACGTACAGTGTCCACTAGGATCACTTCACTGACATGAACCAGAGGTAGTGACGGACAGTCTCCAGTAGGATAATTTCACTGACATGAACCAGAGGTAGTGACGGACAGTCTCCAGTAGGATCACTCACTGACATGAACTAGAGGTAGTGACGGACAGTCTCCAGTAGGATCACTTCACTGACATGAACCAACAGTAGTGACGGACGGTCTCCAGTAGGATCACTTCACTGACATGAACCAGAGGTCGTGACCGACAGTCTCCAATAGGATCACTTCACTGACATGAACCAGAGGTGGTGACGGACAGTCTCCAGCAGGATCACTTCACTGACATGAACCAATAGTAGTGACGGACAGTATCCACTATGATCAATTCACTGACATGAACCAGAGGTAGTGACGGACAGTCTCCAGTAGGATCACTCACTGACATGAACCAGAGGTCGTGACCAACAGTCTTCAGTAGGATCACTTCACTAACATGAACTAGAGGTAGTGACCGACAGTCTCCAGTAGGATCACTTCACTGACATGAACCAATAGTAGTGTCGGACAGTCTCCAGTAGGATCACTTCACTGACATGACCAATAGTAGTTACGGACAGTCTCCACTAGGATCACTTCACTGACATGAACCAGAGGTCGTGACCGACAGTCTCCACTAGGATCACTTCACTGACATGAACTAGAGGTAGTGACGGACAGTCTCCAGTAGGATCATTTCACTGACATGAACCAGAGGTAGTGACTGACAGTCTCCAGTAGGATCACTTCACTGACATGAACTAGAGGTAGTGACGTACAGTCTCCAGTAGCATCACTTCACTGACATGAACCAGAGGTCGTGACCGACAGTTTCCAGTATGATCACTTTACTGACATTAACCAGAGGTCGTGACCGACAGTCTCCAGTAGGATCACTTCACTGACATGAACTAGAGGTCGTGACGGACAGTCTCGAGTAGGATCACGTCACTGACATGAGTCAGAGGTCGTGACGGACAGTCTCCAGTAGGATCACTTCACTGACATGAACCATTAGTAGTGACGGACAGTCTCCACTAGGATCACTTCACTGACATGAACCAGAGGTCGTGACCGACAATCTCCAGTAGGATCACTTCACTGACATGAACCAGAGGAAGTGACGGACAGTTTCCAGTAGGATCACTTCACTGACATGAACCAGAGGTCGTGACCGACAGTCTCCAGTAGGATCACTTCACTGACATGAACTAGAGGTAGTGATGGAGAGTCTCCACTAGGATCACTTCACTGACATGAATCAGAGGTAGTGACGGAAAGTTTCCAGTAGGATCACTTCATTGACATGAACCAGAGGTAGTGACGGACAGTCTCTAGTAGGATCACTTCACTGACAAGAACCAGAGGTAGTGAAGGACAGTCTCCACTAGGATCACTTCACTGACATGAACCAGAGGTCGTGACCGACAGTCTTCAGTAGGATCACTTCACTGACATGAACTAGAGGTAGTGACGGACAGTCTCCAGTAGGATCACTTCACTGACATGAACCATAGGTAGTGACGGACAGTCTCCAGTAGGATCACTTCACTGACATGAACCAGAGGTCGTGACCGACAGTCTCCAGTAGGATCACTTCACTGACATGAACCATTAGTAGTGACGGACAGTCTCCACTAGGATCACTTCACTGACATGAACCAGAGGTCGTGACCGACAATCTCCAGTAGGATCACTTCACTGACATGAACCAGAGGTAGTGACAAACAGTCTCCAGTAGGATCACTTCACTGACATGAACCATAGGTAGTGACGGATAGTCTCCAGTAGGATCACTTCACTGACATGAATCAGAGGTAGTGACGGACAATCTCCAGTAGGATCACTTCACTGACATGAACCAGAGGTAGTGACGGACAGTCTCTAGTAGGATCACTTCACTGACATGAACCAGAGGTAGTGACGGACAGTCTCCAGTAGGATCACTTCACTGACATGAACTAGAGGTAGTGACGGACAGTCTCCAGTAGATCACTTCACTGACATGCACCAGAGGTAGTGACGGACAGTCTCCAGTAGGATCACTTCACTGACATGAGCTAGAGGTAGTGACGGACAGTCTCCACTAGGATCACTTCACTGACATGAACCAGAGGTAGTGACGGACAGTCTCCAGTAGGATCATTTCACTGACATGAACCAGAGGTAGTGACGGACAGTCTCCAGTAGGATCACTCACTGACATGAACCAGAGGTAGTGACGGAGAGTCTCCAGTAGGATCACTTCACTGACATGAACCAGAGGTAGTGACGGACAGTCTCCAGTAGGATCACTTCACTGACATGAACCAGAGGTAGTGACGGACAGTCTCCAGTAGGATCACTTCACTGACATGAACCAGAGGTAGTGACGGACAGTCTCCAGTAGGATAATGTCACTGACATGAACCAGAGGTCGTGACGGACAGTATCCAGTAGGATCACTTCACTGACATGAACTAGAGGTAGTGACGTACAGTGTCCACTAGGATCACTTCACTGACATGAACCAGAGGTAGTGACGGACAGTCTCCAGTAGAATCACTCACTGACATGAACCAGAGGTCGTGACCGACAGTCTTCAGTAGGATCACTTCACTGACATGAACTAGAGGTAGTGACGGACAGTCTCCAGTAGGATCACTTCACTGACATGAACCAACAGTAGTGACGGACAGTCTCCAGTAGGATCACTTCACTGACATGAACCAGAGGTCGTGACCGACAGTCTCCAATAGGATCACTTCACTGACATGAACCAGAGGTGGTGACGGACAGTCTCCAGCAGGATCACTTTACTGACATGAACCAATAGTAGTGACGGACAGTCTCCACTATGATCACTTCACTGACATTAACCAGAGGTAGTGACAGACAGTTTCCAGTAGGATCACTTCACTGACATGAACCAGAGGTAGTGACGGACAGTCTCCAGTAGGATCACTTCACTGACATGAACCAGAGGAAGTGACGGACAGTTTCCAGTAGGATCACTTCACTGACATGAACCAGAGGTCGTGACCGACAGTCTCCAGTAGGATCACTTCACTGACATGAACCATTAGTAGTGACGGACAGTCTCCACTAGGATCACTTCACTGACATGAACCAGAGGTCGTGACCGACAATCTCCAGTAGGATCACTTCACTGACATGAACCAGAGGTAGTGACAAACAGTCTCCAGTAGGATCACTTCACTGACATGAACCATAGGTAGTGACGGATAGTCTCCAGTAGGATCACTTCACTGAAATGAATCAGAGGTAGTGACGGACAGTCTCCAGTAGGATCACTTCACTGACATGAACCAGAGGTAGTGACGGACAGTCTCCAGTAGGATCACTTCACTGACATGAACCAGAGCTCGTGACGGACAGTCTCCAGTAGGATCACTTCACTGACATGACCAATAGTAGTTACGGACAGTCTCCACTAGGATCACTTCACTGACATGAACCAGGGGTCGTGACCGACAGTCTCCACTAGGATCACTTCACTGACATGAACTAGAGGTAGTGACGGACAGTCTCCAGTAGGATCATTTCACTGACATGAACCAGAGGTAGTGACTGACAGTCTCCAGTAGGATCACTTCACTGACATGAACTAGAGGTAGTGACGTACAGTCTCCAGTAGCATCACTTCACTGACATGAACCAGAGGTAGTGACGGACAGTCTCCACTAGGATCACTTCACTGACATGAACCGGAGGTAGTGACGGACAGTCTCCAGTAGGATCACGTCACTGACATGAACCAGAGGTCGTGACGGACAGTCTCCAGTAGGATCACTCACTGACATGAACCAGAGGTCGTGACCGACAGTCTTCAGTAGGATCACTTCACTGACATGAACTAGAGGTAGTGACGGAGAGTCTCCAGTAGGCTCACTTCACTGACATGAACCAATACTAGTGACGGACAGTCTCCAGTAGGATCCCTTCACTGACATGAACCAGAGGTCGTGACCGACAGTTTCCAGTATGATCACTTTACTGACATTAACCAGAGGTCGTGACCGACAGTCTCCAGTAGGATCACTTCACTGACATGAACCAGAGGTCGTGACGGACAGTCTCGAGTAGGATCACGTCACTGACATGAGTCAGAGGTCGTGACGGACAGTCTCCAGTAGGATCACTTCACTGACATGAACCATTAGTAGTGACGGACAGCCTCCACTAGGATCACTTCACTGACATGAACCAGAGGTCGTGACCGACAATCTCCAGTAGGATCACTTCACTGACATGAACCAGAGGAAGTGACGGACAGTTTCCAGTAGGATCACTTCACTGACATGAACCAGAGGTCGTGACCGACAGTCTCCAGTAGGATCACTTCACTGACATGAACTAGAGGTAGTGATGGAGAGTCTCCACTAGGATCACTTCACTGACATGAATCAGAGGTAGTGACGGACAGTCTCCACTAGGATCACTTCACTGACATGAACCAGAGGTAGTGACGGACAGTCTCCAGTAGGATCATTTCACTGACATGAACCAGAGGTAGTGACGGACAGTCTCCAGTAGGATCACTCACTGACATGAACCAGAGGTAGTGACGGAGAGTCTCCAGTAGGATCACTTCACTGACATGAACCAGAGGTAGTGACGGACAGTCTCCAGTAGGATCACTTCACTGACATGAACCAGAGGTAGTGACGGACAGTCTCCAGTAGGATCACTTCACTGACATGAACCAGAGGTAGTGACGGACAGTCTCCAGTAGGATAATGTCACTGACATGAACCAGAGGTCGTGACGGACAGTATCCAGTAGGATCACTTCACTGACATGAACTAGAGGTAGTGACGTACAGTGTCCACTAGGATCACTTCACTGACATGAACCAGAGGTAGTGACGGACAGTCTCCAGTAGGATCACTCACTGACATGAACCAGAGGTCGTGACCGACAGTCTTCAGTAGGATCACTTCACTGACATGAACTAGAGGTAGTGACGGACAGTCTCCAGTAGGATCACTTCACTGACATGAACCAACAGTAGTGACGGACAGTCTCCAGTAGGATCACTTCACTGACATGAACCAGAGGTCGTGACCGACAGTCTCCAATAGGATCACTTCACTGACATGAACCAGAGGTGGTGACGGACAGTCTCCAGCAGGATCACTTTACTGACATGAACCAATAGTAGTGACGGACAGTCTCCACTATGATCACTTCACTGACATTAACCAGAGGTAGTGACAGACAGTTTCCAGTAGGATCACTTCACTGACATGAACCAGAGGTAGTGACGGACAGTCTCCAGTAGGATCACTTCACTGACATGAACCAGAGGAAGTGACGGACAGTTTCCAGTAGGATCACTTCACTGACATGAACCAGAGGTCGTGACCGACAGTCTCCAGTAGGATCACTTCACTGACATGAACCATTAGTAGTGACGGACAGTCTCCACTAGGATCACTTCACTGACATGAACCAGAGGTCGTGACCGACAATCTCCAGTAGGATCACTTCACTGACATGAACCAGAGGTAGTGACAAACAGTCTCCAGTAGGATCACTTCACTGACATGAACCATAGGTAGTGACGGATAGTCTCCAGTAGGATCACTTCACTGAAATGAATCAGAGGTAGTGACGGACAGTCTCCAGTAGGATCACTTCACTGACATGAACCAGAGGTAGTGACGGACAGTCTCCAGTAGGATCACTTCACTGACATGAACCAGAGGTCGTGACGGACAGTCTCCAGTAGGATCACTTCACTGACATGACCAATAGTAGTTACGGACAGTCTCCACTAGGATCACTTCACTGACATGAACCAGGGGTCGTGACCGACAGTCTCCACTAGGATCACTTCACTGACATGAACTAGAGGTAGTGACGGACAGTCTCCAGTAGGATCATTTCACTGACATGAACCAGAGGTAGTGACTGACAGTCTCCAGTAGGATCACTTCACTGACATGAACTAGAGGTAGTGACGTACAGTCTCCAGTAGCATCACTTCACTGACATGAACCAGAGGTAGTGACGGACAGTCTCCACTAGGATCACTTCACTGACATGAACCGGAGGTAGTGACGGACAGTCTCCAGTAGGATCACGTCACTGACATGAACCAGAGGTCGTGACGGACAGTCTCCAGTAGGATCACTCACTGACATGAACCAGAGGTCGTGACCGACAGTCTTCAGTAGGATCACTTCACTGACATGAACTAGAGGTAGTGACGGAGAGTCTCCAGTAGGCTCACTTCACTGACATGAACCAATAGTAGTGACGGACAGTCTCCAGTAGGATCCCTTCACTGACATGAACCAGAGGTCGTGACCGACAGTTTCCAGTATGATCACTTTACTGACATTAACCAGAGGTCGTGACCGACAGTCTCCAGTAGGATCACTTCACTGACATGAACTAGAGGTCGTGACGGACAGTCTCGAGTAGGATCACGTCACTGACATGAGTCAGAGGTCGTGACGGACAGTCTCCAGTAGGATCACTTCACTGACATGAACCATTAGTAGTGACGGACAGCCTCCACTAGGATCACTTCACTGACATGAACCAGAGGTCGTGACCGACAATCTCCAGTAGGATCACTTCACTGACATGAACCAGAGGAAGTGACGGACAGTTTCCAGTTGGATCACTTCACTGACATGAACCAGAGGTCGTGACCGACAGTCTCCAGTAGGATCACTTCACTGACATGAACTAGAGGTAGTGATGGAGAGTCTCCACTAGAATCACTTCACTGACATGAATCAGAGGTAGTGACGGAAAGTTTCCAGTAGGATCACTTCACTGACATGAACCAGAGGTAGTGACGGACAGTCTCTAGTAGGATCACTTCACTGACAAGAACCAGAGGTAGTGAAGGACAGTCTCCACTAGGATCACTTAACTGACATGAACCAGAGGTCGTGACCGACAGTCTTCAGTAGGATCACTTCACTGACATGAACTAGAGGTAGTGACGGACAGTCTCCAGTAGGATCACTTCACTGACATGAACCATAGGTAGTGACGGACAGTCTCCAGTAGGATCACTTCACTGACATGAACCAGAGGAAGTGACGGACAGTTTACAGTAGGATCACTTCACTGACATGAACCAGAGGTAGTGACGGACAGTCTCCAGTAGGATCACTTCACTGACATGAACCAATAGTAGTTACGGACAGTCTCCACTAGGATCACTTCACTGACATGAACCAGAGGTCGTGACCGACAGTCTCCAGTAGGATCACTTCACTGACAAGAACCAGAGGTAGTGAAGGACAGCCTCCACTAGGATCACTTCACTGACATGAACCAGAGGTCGTGACCGACAGTCTTCAGTAGGATCACTTCACTGACATGAACTAGAGGTAGTGACGGACAGTCTCCAGTAGGATCACTTCACTGACATGAACCATAGGTAGTGACGGACAGTCTCCAGTAGGATCACTTCACTGACATGAACCAGAGGAAGTGACGGACAGTTTCCAGTAGGATCACTTCACTGACATGAACCAGAGGTCGTGACCGACAGACTCCAGTAGGCTCACTCCACTGACATGAACCATTAGTAGTGACGGACAGTCTCCACTAGGATCACTTCACTGACATGAACCAGAGGTCGTGACCGACAATCTCCAGTAGGATCACTTCACTGACATGAACCAGAGGTAGTGACAAACAGTCTCCAGTAGGATCACTTCACTGACATGAACCATAGGTAGTGACGGATAGTTTCCAGTAGGATCACTTCACTGACATGAATCAGAGGTAGTGACGGACAGTCTCCAGTAGGATCACTTCACTGACATGAACCAGAGGTAGTGACGGACAGTCTCCAGTAGGATCACTTCACTGACATGAACCAGAGGTCGTGACGGACAGTCTCCAGTAGGATCACTTCACTGACATGACCAATAGTAGTTACGGACAGTCTCCACTAGGATCACTTCACTGACATGAACCAGGGGTCGTGACCGACAGTCTCCACTAGGATCACTTCACTGACATGAACTAGAGGTAGTGACGGACAGTCTCCAGTAGGATCATTTCACTGACATGAACCAGAGGTAGTGACTGACAGTCTCCAGTAGGATCACTTCACTGACATGAACTAGAGGTAGTGACGTACAGTCTCCAGTAGCATCACTTCACTGACATGAACCAGAGGTAGTGACGGACAGTCTCCACTAGGATCACTTCACTGACATGAACCGGAGGTAGTGACGGACAGTCTCCAGTAGGATCACGTCACTGACATGACCCAGAGGTCGTGACGGACAGTCTCCAGTAGGATCACTCACTGACATGAACCAGAGGTCGTGACCGACAGTCTTCAGTAGGATCACTTCACTGACATGAACTAGAGGTAGTGACGGACAGTCTCCAGTAGGCTCACTTCACTGACATGAACCAATAGTAGTGACGGACAGTCTCCAGTAGGATCCCTTCACTGACATGAACCAGAGGTCGTGACCGACAGTTTCCAGTATGATGACTTTACTGACATTAACCAGAGGTCGTGACCGACAGTCTCCAGTAGGATCACTTCACTGACATGAACTAGAGGTCGTGACGGACAGTCTCGAGTAGGATCACGTCACTGACATGAGTCAGAGGTCGTGACGGACAGTCTCCAGTAAGATCACTTCACTGACATGAACCATTAGTAGTGACGGACAGTCTCCACTAGGATCACTTCACTGACATGAACCAGAGGTCGTGACCGACAGTCTCCAGTAGGATCACTTCACTGATATGAACTAGAGGTAGTGATGGAGAGTCTCCACTAGGATCACTTCACTGACATGAATCAGAGGTAGTGACGGAAAGTTTCCAGTAGGATCACTTCACTGACATGAACCAGAGGTAGTGACGGACAGTCTCTAGTAGGATCACTTCACTGACAAGAACCAGAGGTAGTGAAGGACAGTCTCCACTAGGATCACTTCACTGACATGAACCAGAGGTCGTGTCCGACAGTCTTCAGTAGGATCACTTCACTGACATGAACTAGAGGTAGTGACGGACAGTCTCCAGTAGGATCACTTCACTGACATGAACCATAGGTAGTGACGGACAGTCTCCAGTAGGATCACTTCACTGACATGAACCAGAGGAAGTGACGGACAGTTTCCAGTAGGATCACTTCACTGACATGAACCAGAGGTAGTGACGGACAGTCTCCAGTAGGATCACTTCACTGACATGAACCAATAGTAGTTACGGACAGTCTCCACTAGGATCACTTCACTGACATGAACCAGAGGTCGTGACCGACAGTCTCCAGTAGGATCACTTCACTGACATGAACCAGAGGTAGTGACAGACAGTTTCCAGTAGGATCACTTCACTGACATGAACCATAGGTATTGACGGATAGTCTCCAGTAGGATCACTTCACTGACATGAACCAGAGGAAGTGACGGACAGTTTCCAGTATGATCACTTTACTGACATTAACCAGAGGTCGTGACCGACAGTCTCCAGTAGGATCACTTCACTGACATGAACTGGAGGTCGTGACGGACAGTCTCGAGTAGGATCACGTCACTGACATGAATCAGAGGTCGTGACGGACAGTCTCCAGTAGGATCACTTCACTGACATGAACCATTAGTAGTGACGGACAGTCTCCACTAGGATCACTTCACTGACATGAACCAGAGGTCGTGACCGACAATCTCCAGTAGGATCACTTCACTGACATGAACCAGAGGAAGTGACGGACAGTTTCCAGTAGGATCACTTCACTGACATGAACCATAGGTAGTGACGGACAGTCTCCAGTAGGATCACTTCACTGACATGAACCAGAGGAAGTGACGGACAGTTTCCAGTAGGATCACTTCACTGACATGAACCAGAGGTCGTGACCGACAATCTCCAGTAGGATCACTTCACTGACATGAACCAGAGGTAGTGACAAACAGTCTCCAGTAGGATCACTTCACTGACATGAACCAGAGGTAGTGACGGACAGTCTCTAGTAGGATCACTTCACTGACATGAACCAGAGGTAGTGACGGACAGTCTCCAGTCGGATCACTTCACTGACATGAACCAGAGGTCGTGACCGACAATCTCCAGTAGGATCACTTCACTGACATGAATCAGAGGTAGTGACGGACAGTCTCCAGTAGGATCACTTAACTGACATGAACCAGAGGTAGTGACGGACAGACTCTAGTAGGATCACTTCACTGACATGAACCAGAGGTAGTGACGGACAGTCTCCAGTAGGATCACTTCACTGACATGAACTAGAGGTAGTGACGGACAGTCTCCAGTAGATCACTTCACTGACATGCACCAGAGGTAGTGACGGACAGTCTCCAGTAGGATCACTTCACTGACATGAGCTAGAGGTAGTGACGGACAGTCTCCACTAGGATCACTTCACTGACATGAACCAGAGGTAGTGACGGACAGTCTCCAGTAGGATCATTTCACTGACATGAACCAGAGGTCGTGACGGACAGTCTCCAGTAGGATCACTCACTGACATGAACCAGAGGTAGTGACGGAGAGTCTCCAGTAGGATCACTTCACTGACATGAACCAGAGGTAGTGACGGACATTCTCCAGTAGGATCACTTCACTGACATGAACCAGAGGTAGTGACGGACAGTCTCCAGTAGGATCACTTCACTGACATGAACCAGAGGTAGTGACGGACAGTCTCCAGTAGGATAATGTCACTGACATGAACCAGAGGTCGTGACGGACAGTATCCAGTAGGATCACTTCACTGACATGAACCATTAGTAGTGACGGACAGTCTGCACTAGGATCACTTCACTGACATGAACCAGAGGTAGTGACAAACAGTCTCCAGTAGGATCACTTCACTGACATGAACCATAGGTAGTGACGGATAGTCTCCAGTAGGATCACTTCACTGACATGAATCAGAGGTAGTGACGGACAGTCTCCAGTAGGATCACTTAACTGACATGAACCAGAGGTAGTGACGGACAGTCTCTAGTAGGATCACTTCACTGACATGAACCATAGGTAGTGACGGACAGTCTCCAGTAGGATCACTTCACTGACATGAACTAGAGGTAGTGACGGACAGTCTCCAGTAGATCACTTCACTGACATGCACCAGAGGTAGTGACGGACAGTCTCCAGTAGGATCACTTCACTGACATGAGCTAGAGGTAGTGACGGACAGTCTCCACTAGGATCACTTCACTGACATGAACCAGAGGTAGTGACGGACAGTCTCCAGTAGGATCATTTCACTGACATGAACCAGAGGTAGTGACGGACAGTCTCCAGTAGGATCACTCACTGACATGAACCAGAGGTAGTGACGGAGAGTCTCCAGTAGGATCACTTCACTGACATGAACCAGAGGTAGTGACGGACAGTCTCCAGTAGGATCACTTCACTGACATGAACCAGAGGTAGTGACGGACAGTCTCCAGTAGGATCACTTCACTGACATGAACCAGAGGTAGTGACGGACAGTCTCCAGTAGGATAATGTCACTGACATGAACCAGAGGTCGTGACGGACAGTATCCAGTAGGATCACTTCACTGACATGAACTAGAGGTAGTGACGTACAGTGTCCACTAGGATCACTTCACTGACATGAACCAGAGGTAGTGACGGACAGTCTCCAGTAGGATAATTTCACTGACATGAACCAGAGGTAGTGACGGACAGTCTCCAGTAGGATCACTCACTGACATGAACTAGAGGTAGTGACGGACAGTCTCCAGTAGGATCACTTCACTGACATGAACCAACAGTAGTGACGGACGGTCTCCAGTAGGATCACTTCACTGACATGAACCAGAGGTCGTGACCGACAGTCTCCAATAGGATCACTTCACTGACATGAACCAGAGGTGGTGACGGACAGTCTCCAGCAGGATCACTTCACTGACATGAACCAATAGTAGTGACGGACAGTATCCACTATGATCAATTCACTGACATGAACCAGAGGTAGTGACGGACAGTCTCCAGTAGGATCACTCACTGACATGAACCAGAGGTCGTGACCAACAGTCTTCAGTAGGATCACTTCACTAACATGAACTAGAGGTAGTGACCGACAGTCTCCAGTAGGATCACTTCACTGACATGAACCAATAGTAGTGTCGGACAGTCTCCAGTAGGATCACTTCACTGACATGACCAATAGTAGTTACGGACAGTCTCCACTAGGATCACTTCACTGACATGAACCAGAGGTCGTGACCGACAGTCTCCACTAGGATCACTTCACTGACATGAACTAGAGGTAGTGACGGACAGTCTCCAGTAGGATCATTTCACTGACATGAACCAGAGGTAGTGACTGACAGTCTCCAGTAGGATCACTTCACTGACATGAACTAGAGGTAGTGACGTACAGTCTCCAGTAGCATCACTTCACTGACATGAACCAGAGGTCGTGACCGACAGTTTCCAGTATGATCACTTTACTGACATTAACCAGAGGTCGTGACCGACAGTCTCCAGTAGGATCACTTCACTGACATGAACTAGAGGTCGTGACGGACAGTCTCGAGTAGGATCACGTCACTGACATGAGTCAGAGGTCGTGACGGACAGTCTCCAGTAGGATCACTTCACTGACATGAACCATTAGTAGTGACGGACAGTCTCCACTAGGATCACTTCACTGACATGAACCAGAGGTCGTGACCGACAATCTCCAGTAGGATCACTTCACTGACATGAACCAGAGGAAGTGACGGACAGTTTCCAGTAGGATCACTTCACTGACATGAACCAGAGGTCGTGACCGACAGTCTCCAGTAGGATCACTTCACTGACATGAACTAGAGGTAGTGATGGAGAGTCTCCACTAGGATCACTTCACTGACATGAATCAGAGGTAGTGACGGAAAGTTTCCAGTAGGATCACTTCATTGACATGAACCAGAGGTAGTGACGGACAGTCTCTAGTAGGATCACTTCACTGACAAGAACCAGAGGTAGTGAAGGACAGTCTCCACTAGGATCACTTCACTGACATGAACCAGAGGTCGTGACCGACAGTCTTCAGTAGGATCACTTCACTGACATGAACTAGAGGTAGTGACGGACAGTCTCCAGTAGGATCACTTCACTGACATGAACCATAGGTAGTGACGGACAGTCTCCAGTAGGATCACTTCACTGACATGAACCAGAGGTCGTGACCGACAGTCTCCAGTAGGATCACTTCACTGACATGAACCATTAGTAGTGACGGACAGTCTCCACTAGGATCACTTCACTGACATGAACCAGAGGTCGTGACCGACAATCTCCAGTAGGATCACTTCACTGACATGAACCAGAGGTAGTGACAAACAGTCTCCAGTAGGATCACTTCACTGACATGAACCATAGGTAGTGACGGATAGTCTCCAGTAGGATCACTTCACTGACATGAATCAGAGGTAGTGACGGACAATCTCCAGTAGGATCACTTCACTGACATGAACCAGAGGTAGTGACGGACAGTCTCTAGTAGGATCACTTCACTGACATGAACCAGAGGTAGTGACGGACAGTCTCCAGTAGGATCACTTCACTGACATGAACTAGAGGTAGTGACGGACAGTCTCCAGTAGATCACTTCACTGACATGCACCAGAGGTAGTGACGGACAGTCTCCAGTAGGATCACTTCACTGACATGAGCTAGAGGTAGTGACGGACAGTCTCCACTAGGATCACTTCACTGACATGAACCAGAGGTAGTGACGGACAGTCTCCAGTAGGATCATTTCACTGACATGAACCAGAGGTAGTGACGGACAGTCTCCAGTAGGATCACTCACTGACATGAACCAGAGGTAGTGACGGAGAGTCTCCAGTAGGATCACTTCACTGACATGAACCAGAGGTAGTGACGGACAGTCTCCAGTAGGATCACTTCACTGACATGAACCAGAGGTAGTGACGGACAGTCTCCAGTAGGATCACTTCACTGACATGAACCAGAGGTAGTGACGGACAGTCTCCAGTAGGATAATGTCACTGACATGAACCAGAGGTCGTGACGGACAGTATCCAGTAGGATCACTTCACTGACATGAACTAGAGGTAGTGACGTACAGTGTCCACTAGGATCACTTCACTGACATGAACCAGAGGTAGTGACGGACAGTCTCCAGTAGAATCACTCACTGACATGAACCAGAGGTCGTGACCGACAGTCTTCAGTAGGATCACTTCACTGACATGAACTAGAGGTAGTGACGGACAGTCTCCAGTAGGATCACTTCACTGACATGAACCAACAGTAGTGACGGACAGTCTCCAGTAGGATCACTTCACTGACATGAACCAGAGGTCGTGACCGACAGTCTCCAATAGGATCACTTCACTGACATGAACCAGAGGTGGTGACGGACAGTCTCCAGCAGGATCACTTTACTGACATGAACCAATAGTAGTGACGGACAGTCTCCACTATGATCACTTCACTGACATTAACCAGAGGTAGTGACAGACAGTTTCCAGTAGGATCACTTCACTGACATGAACCAGAGGTAGTGACGGACAGTCTCCAGTAGGATCACTTCACTGACATGAACCAGAGGAAGTGACGGACAGTTTCCAGTAGGATCACTTCACTGACATGAACCAGAGGTCGTGACCGACAGTCTCCAGTAGGATCACTTCACTGACATGAACCATTAGTAGTGACGGACAGTCTCCACTAGGATCACTTCACTGACATGAACCAGAGGTCGTGACCGACAATCTCCAGTAGGATCACTTCACTGACATGAACCAGAGGTAGTGACAAACAGTCTCCAGTAGGATCACTTCACTGACATGAACCATAGGTAGTGACGGATAGTCTCCAGTAGGATCACTTCACTGAAATGAATCAGAGGTAGTGACGGACAGTCTCCAGTAGGATCACTTCACTGACATGAACCAGAGGTAGTGACGGACAGTCTCCAGTAGGATCACTTCACTGACATGAACCAGAGCTCGTGACGGACAGTCTCCAGTAGGATCACTTCACTGACATGACCAATAGTAGTTACGGACAGTCTCCACTAGGATCACTTCACTGACATGAACCAGGGGTCGTGACCGACAGTCTCCACTAGGATCACTTCACTGACATGAACTAGAGGTAGTGACGGACAGTCTCCAGTAGGATCATTTCACTGACATGAACCAGAGGTAGTGACTGACAGTCTCCAGTAGGATCACTTCACTGACATGAACTAGAGGTAGTGACGTACAGTCTCCAGTAGCATCACTTCACTGACATGAACCAGAGGTAGTGACGGACAGTCTCCACTAGGATCACTTCACTGACATGAACCGGAGGTAGTGACGGACAGTCTCCAGTAGGATCACGTCACTGACATGAACCAGAGGTCGTGACGGACAGTCTCCAGTAGGATCACTCACTGACATGAACCAGAGGTCGTGACCGACAGTCTTCAGTAGGATCACTTCACTGACATGAACTAGAGGTAGTGACGGAGAGTCTCCAGTAGGCTCACTTCACTGACATGAACCAATACTAGTGACGGACAGTCTCCAGTAGGATCCCTTCACTGACATGAACCAGAGGTCGTGACCGACAGTTTCCAGTATGATCACTTTACTGACATTAACCAGAGGTCGTGACCGACAGTCTCCAGTAGGATCACTTCACTGACATGAACCAGAGGTCGTGACGGACAGTCTCGAGTAGGATCACGTCACTGACATGAGTCAGAGGTCGTGACGGACAGTCTCCAGTAGGATCACTTCACTGACATGAACCATTAGTAGTGACGGACAGCCTCCACTAGGATCACTTCACTGACATGAACCAGAGGTCGTGACCGACAATCTCCAGTAGGATCACTTCACTGACATGAACCAGAGGAAGTGACGGACAGTTTCCAGTAGGATCACTTCACTGACATGAACCAGAGGTCGTGACCGACAGTCTCCAGTAGGATCACTTCACTGACATGAACTAGAGGTAGTGATGGAGAGTCTCCACTAGGATCACTTCACTGACATGAATCAGAGGTAGTGACGGACAGTCTCCACTAGGATCACTTCACTGACATGAACCAGAGGTAGTGACGGACAGTCTCCAGTAGGATCATTTCACTGACATGAACCAGAGGTAGTGACGGACAGTCTCCAGTAGGATCACTCACTGACATGAACCAGAGGTAGTGACGGAGAGTCTCCAGTAGGATCACTTCACTGACATGAACCAGAGGTAGTGACGGACAGTCTCCAGTAGGATCACTTCACTGACATGAACCAGAGGTAGTGACGGACAGTCTCCAGTAGGATCACTTCACTGACATGAACCAGAGGTAGTGACGGACAGTCTCCAGTAGGATAATGTCACTGACATGAACCAGAGGTCGTGACGGACAGTATCCAGTAGGATCACTTCACTGACATGAACTAGAGGTAGTGACGTACAGTGTCCACTAGGATCACTTCACTGACATGAACCAGAGGTAGTGACGGACAGTCTCCAGTAGGATCACTCACTGACATGAACCAGAGGTCGTGACCGACAGTCTTCAGTAGGATCACTTCACTGACATGAACTAGAGGTAGTGACGGACAGTCTCCAGTAGGATCACTTCACTGACATGAACCAACAGTAGTGACGGACAGTCTCCAGTAGGATCACTTCACTGACATGAACCAGAGGTCGTGACCGACAGTCTCCAATAGGATCACTTCACTGACATGAACCAGAGGTGGTGACGGACAGTCTCCAGCAGGATCACTTTACTGACATGAACCAATAGTAGTGACGGACAGTCTCCACTATGATCACTTCACTGACATTAACCAGAGGTAGTGACAGACAGTTTCCAGTAGGATCACTTCACTGACATGAACCAGAGGTAGTGACGGACAGTCTCCAGTAGGATCACTTCACTGACATGAACCAGAGGAAGTGACGGACAGTTTCCAGTAGGATCACTTCACTGACATGAACCAGAGGTCGTGACCGACAGTCTCCAGTAGGATCACTTCACTGACATGAACCATTAGTAGTGACGGACAGTCTCCACTAGGATCACTTCACTGACATGAACCAGAGGTCGTGACCGACAATCTCCAGTAGGATCACTTCACTGACATGAACCAGAGGTAGTGACAAACAGTCTCCAGTAGGATCACTTCACTGACATGAACCATAGGTAGTGACGGATAGTCTCCAGTAGGATCACTTCACTGAAATGAATCAGAGGTAGTGACGGACAGTCTCCAGTAGGATCACTTCACTGACATGAACCAGAGGTAGTGACGGACAGTCTCCAGTAGGATCACTTCACTGACATGAACCAGAGGTCGTGACGGACAGTCTCCAGTAGGATCACTTCACTGACATGACCAATAGTAGTTACGGACAGTCTCCACTAGGATCACTTCACTGACATGAACCAGGGGTCGTGACCGACAGTCTCCACTAGGATCACTTCACTGACATGAACTAGAGGTAGTGACGGACAGTCTCCAGTAGGATCATTTCACTGACATGAACCAGAGGTAGTGACTGACAGTCTCCAGTAGGATCACTTCACTGACATGAACTAGAGGTAGTGACGTACAGTCTCCAGTAGCATCACTTCACTGACATGAACCAGAGGTAGTGACGGACAGTCTCCACTAGGATCACTTCACTGACATGAACCGGAGGTAGTGACGGACAGTCTCCAGTAGGATCACGTCACTGACATGAACCAGAGGTCGTGACGGACAGTCTCCAGTAGGATCACTCACTGACATGAACCAGAGGTCGTGACCGACAGTCTTCAGTAGGATCACTTCACTGACATGAACTAGAGGTAGTGACGGAGAGTCTCCAGTAGGCTCACTTCACTGACATGAACCAATAGTAGTGACGGACAGTCTCCAGTAGGATCC
The DNA here is from genome assembly GCF_029633865.1 of Lampris incognitus. Taxonomy (NCBI): domain Eukaryota; kingdom Metazoa; phylum Chordata; class Actinopteri; order Lampriformes; family Lampridae; genus Lampris; species Lampris incognitus. The sequence continues at coordinate 70,604,017 of NC_079211.1, forward strand.
CTTCACTGACATGAACCAGAGGTCGTGACCGACAGTTTCCAGTATGATCACTTTACTGACATTAACCAGAGGTCGTGACCGACAGTCTCCAGTAGGATCACTTCACTGACATGAACTAGAGGTCGTGACGGACAGTCTCGAGTAGGATCACGTCACTGACATGAGTCAGAGGTCGTGACGGACAGTCTCCAGTAGGATCACTTCACTGACATGAACCATTAGTAGTGACGGACAGCCTCCACTAGGATCACTTCACTGACATGAACCAGAGGTCGTGACCGACAATCTCCAGTAGGATCACTTCACTGACATGAACCAGAGGAAGTGACGGACAGTTTCCAGTTGGATCACTTCACTGACATGAACCAGAGGTCGTGACCGACAGTCTCCAGTAGGATCACTTCACTGACATGAACTAGAGGTAGTGATGGAGAGTCTCCACTAGAATCACTTCACTGACATGAATCAGAGGTAGTGACGGAAAGTTTCCAGTAGGATCACTTCACTGACATGAACCAGAGGTAGTGACGGACAGTCTCTAGTAGGATCACTTCACTGACAAGAACCAGAGGTAGTGAAGGACAGTCTCCACTAGGATCACTTAACTGACATGAACCAGAGGTCGTGACCGACAGTCTTCAGTAGGATCACTTCACTGACATGAACTAGAGGTAGTGACGGACAGTCTCCAGTAGGATCACTTCACTGACATGAACCATAGGTAGTGACGGACAGTCTCCAGTAGGATCACTTCACTGACATGAACCAGAGGAAGTGACGGACAGTTTACAGTAGGATCACTTCACTGACATGAACCAGAGGTAGTGACGGACAGTCTCCAGTAGGATCACTTCACTGACATGAACCAATAGTAGTTACGGACAGTCTCCACTAGGATCACTTCACTGACATGAACCAGAGGTCGTGACCGACAGTCTCCAGTAGGATCACTTCACTGACAAGAACCAGAGGTAGTGAAGGACAGCCTCCACTAGGATCACTTCACTGACATGAACCAGAGGTCGTGACCGACAGTCTTCAGTAGGATCACTTCACTGACATGAACTAGAGGTAGTGACGGACAGTCTCCAGTAGGATCACTTCACTGACATGAACCATAGGTAGTGACGGACAGTCTCCAGTAGGATCACTTCACTGACATGAACCAGAGGAAGTGACGGACAGTTTCCAGTAGGATCACTTCACTGACATGAACCAGAGGTCGTGACCGACAGACTCCAGTAGGCTCACTCCACTGACATGAACCATTAGTAGTGACGGACAGTCTCCACTAGGATCACTTCACTGACATGAACCAGAGGTCGTGACCGACAATCTCCAGTAGGATCACTTCACTGACATGAACCAGAGGTAGTGACAAACAGTCTCCAGTAGGATCACTTCACTGACATGAACCATAGGTAGTGACGGATAGTTTCCAGTAGGATCACTTCACTGACATGAATCAGAGGTAGTGACGGACAGTCTCCAGTAGGATCACTTCACTGACATGAACCAGAGGTAGTGACGGACAGTCTCCAGTAGGATCACTTCACTGACATGAACCAGAGGTCGTGACGGACAGTCTCCAGTAGGATCACTTCACTGACATGACCAATAGTAGTTACGGACAGTCTCCACTAGGATCACTTCACTGACATGAACCAGGGGTCGTGACCGACAGTCTCCACTAGGATCACTTCACTGACATGAACTAGAGGTAGTGACGGACAGTCTCCAGTAGGATCATTTCACTGACATGAACCAGAGGTAGTGACTGACAGTCTCCAGTAGGATCACTTCACTGACATGAACTAGAGGTAGTGACGTACAGTCTCCAGTAGCATCACTTCACTGACATGAACCAGAGGTAGTGACGGACAGTCTCCACTAGGATCACTTCACTGACATGAACCGGAGGTAGTGACGGACAGTCTCCAGTAGGATCACGTCACTGACATGACCCAGAGGTCGTGACGGACAGTCTCCAGTAGGATCACTCACTGACATGAACCAGAGGTCGTGACCGACAGTCTTCAGTAGGATCACTTCACTGACATGAACTAGAGGTAGTGACGGACAGTCTCCAGTAGGCTCACTTCACTGACATGAACCAATAGTAGTGACGGACAGTCTCCAGTAGGATCCCTTCACTGACATGAACCAGAGGTCGTGACCGACAGTTTCCAGTATGATGACTTTACTGACATTAACCAGAGGTCGTGACCGACAGTCTCCAGTAGGATCACTTCACTGACATGAACTAGAGGTCGTGACGGACAGTCTCGAGTAGGATCACGTCACTGACATGAGTCAGAGGTCGTGACGGACAGTCTCCAGTAAGATCACTTCACTGACATGAACCATTAGTAGTGACGGACAGTCTCCACTAGGATCACTTCACTGACATGAACCAGAGGTCGTGACCGACAATCTCCAGTAGGATCACTTCACTGACATGAACCAGAGGAAGTGACGGACAGTTTCCAGTAGGATCACTTCACTGACATGAACCAGAGGTCGTGACCGACAGTCTCCAGTAGGATCACTTCACTGACATGAACTAGAGGTAGTGATGGAGAGTCTCCACTAGGATCACTTCACTGACATGAATCAGAGGTAGTGACGGAAAGTTTCCAGTAGGATCACTTCACTGACATGAACCAGAGGTAGTGACGGACAGTCTCTAGTAGGATCACTTCACTGACAAGAACCAGAGGTAGTGAAGGACAGTCTCCACTAGGATCACTTCACTGACATGAACCAGAGGTCGTGACCGACAGTCTTCAGTAGGATCACTTCACTGACATGAACTAGAGGTAGTGACGGACAGTCTCCAGTAGGATCACTTCACTGACATGAACCATAGGTAGTGACGGACAGTCTCCAGTAGGATCACTTCACTGACATGAACCAGAGGAAGTGACGGACAGTTTACAGTAGGATCACTTCACTGACATGAACCAGAGGTAGTGACGGACAGTCTCCAGTAGGATCACTTCACTGACATGAACCAATAGTAGTTACGGACAGTCTCCACTAGGATCACTTCACTGACATGAACCAGAGGTCGTGACCGACAGTCTCCAATAGGATCACTTCACTGACATGAACCAGAGGTGGTGACGGACAGTCTCCAGCAGGATCACTTTACTGACATGAACCAATAGTAGTGACGGACAGTCTCCACTATGATCACTTCACTGACATGAACCAGAGGTAGTGACAGACAGTTTCCAGTAGGATCACTTCACTGACATGAACCAGAGGTAGTGACGGACAGCCTCCAGTAGGATCACTTCACTGACATGAACTAGAGGAAGTGACGGACAGTTTCCAGTAGGATCACTTCACTGACATGAACCAGAGGTCGTGACCGACAGTCTCCAGTAGGATCACTTCACTGACATGAACCAGAAGCAGTGACGGACAGTCTCCACCAGGATCACTTCACTGACATGAATCAGAGGTAGTGACGGAAAGTCTCCAGTAGGATCACTTCACTGACATGAACCAGAGGAAGTGACGGACAGTTTCCAGTAGGATCACTTCACTGACATGAACCAGAGGTCGTGACCGACAGTCTCCAGTAGGATCACTTCACTGACATGTACTAGAGGTCGTGACTGACAGTCTCCAGTAGGATAATGTCACTGACATGAACCAGAGGTCGTGACGGACAGTATCCAGTAGGATCACTTCACTGACATGAACTAGAGGTAGTGACGTACAGTGTCCACTAGGATCACTTCACTGACATGAACCAGAGGTAGTGACGGACAGTCTCCAGTAGGATCATTTCACTGACATGAACCAGAGGTGGTGACCGACAGTCTCCAGCAGGATCACTTCACTGACATGAACCAATAGTAGTGACGGACAGTCTCCACTATGATCAATTCACTGACATGAACCAGAGGTAGTGACGGACAGTCTCCAGTAGGATCACTCACTGACTTGAACCAGAGGTCGTGACCAACAGTCTTCAGTAGGATCACTTCACTAACATGAACTAGAGGTAGTGACGGACAGTCTCCAGTAGGATCACTTCACTGACATGAACCAATAGTAGTGTCGGACAGTCTCCAGTAGGATCACTTCACTGACATGACTAATAGTAGTTACGGACAGTCTCCACTAGGATCACTTCACTGACATGAACCAGAGGTCGTGACCGACAGTCTCCACTAGGATCACTTCACTGACATGAACTAGAGGTAGTGACGGACAGTCTCCAGTAGGATCATTTCACTGACATGAACCAGAGGTAGTGACTGACAGTCTCCAGTAGGATCACTTCACTGACATGAACTAGAGGTAGTGACGTACAGTCTCCAGTAGCATCACTTCACTGACATGAACCAGAGGTAGTGACGGACAGTCTCCACTAGGATCACTTCACTGACATGAACCGGAGGTAGTGACAGACAGTCTCCAGTAGGATCATTTCACTGACATGAACCAGAGGTAGTGACTGACAGTCTCCAGTAGGATCACGTCACTGACATGAACCAGAGGTCGTGACGGACAGTCTCCAGTAGGATCACTCACTGACATGAACCAGAGGTCGTGACCGACAGTCTTCAGTAGGATCACTTCACTGACATGAACTAGAGGTAGTGACGGACAGTCTCCAGTAGGCTCACTTCACTGACATGAACCAATAGTAGTGACGGACAGTCTCCAGTAGGATCCCTTCACTGACATGAACCAGAGGTCGTGACCGACTGTCTCCAATAGGATCACTTCACTGAAATGAACCAGAGGTAGTGACGGACAGTCTCCAGTAGGATCACTTCACTGACATGAACCAATAGTAGTGACGGACAGTCTCCACTATGATCACTTCACTGACATGAAACAGAGGTCGTGACCGACAGTCTCCAGTAGGATCACTTCACTGACATGAACCAGAGGTAGTGACAGACAGTTTCCAGTAGGATCACTTCACTGACATGAACCATAGGTAGTGACGGATAGTCTTCAGTAGGATCACTTCACTGACATGAATCAGAGGTAGTGACGGACAGTCTCCAGTAGGATCACTTCACTGACATGAACCATAGGTAGTGACGGACAGTCTCTAGTAGGATCACTTCACTGACATGAACCAGAGGTAGTGACGGACAGTCTCCAGTAGGATCACTTCAATGACATGAACTAGAGGTAGTGACGGACAGTCTCCAGTAGGATCACTTCACTGACATGAACCAGAGGTAGTGACGGACAGTCTCCAGTAGGATCACTTCACTGACATGAACTAGAGGTAGTGACGGACAGTCTCCACTAGGATCACTTCACTGACATGAACCAGAAGTAGTGACGGACAGTCTCCAGTAGGATCATTTCACTGACATGAACAAGAGGTAGTGACGGACAGTCTCCAGTAGGATAACTCACTGACATGAACCAGAGGTCATGACCGACAGTCTTCAGTAGGATCACTTCACTGACATGAACTAGAGGTAGTGACGGAAAGTCTCCAGTAGGATCACTTCACTGACATGAACCAATAGTAGTGACGGACAGTCTCCAGTAGGATCACTTCACTGACATGAACCAGAGGTCGTGACCGACAGTCTCCAACAGGATCACTTCACTGACATGAACCAGAGGTAGTGACGGACAGTCTCCAGTAGGATCACTTCACTGACATGAACCAATAGTAGTTACGGACAGTCTCCACTAGGATCACTTCACTGACATGAACCAGAGGTCGTGACCGACAGTCTCCAGTAGGATCACTTCACTGACATGAACCAGAGGTAGTGACAGACAGTTTCCAGTAGGATCACTTCACTGACATGAACCATAGGTATTGACGGATAGTCTCCAGTAGGATCACTTCACTGACATGAACCAGAGGAAGTGACGGACAGTTTCCAGTATGATCACTTTACTGACATTAACCAGAGGTCGTGACCGACAGTCTCCAGTAGGATCACTTCACTGACATGAACTAGAGGTCGTGACGGACAGTCTCGAGTAGGATCACGTCACTGGTATGAATCAGAGGTCGTGACGGACAGTCTCCAGTAGGATCACTTCACTGACATGAACCATTAGTAGTGACGGACAGTCTCCACTAGGATCACTTCACTGACATGAACCAGAGGTCGTGACCGACAATCTCCAGTAGGATCACTTCACTGACATGAACCAGAGGAAGTGACGGACAGTTTCCAGTAGGATCACTTCACTGACATGAACCAGAGGTTGTGACCGACAGTCTCCAGTAGGATCACTTCACTGATATGAACTAGAGGTAGTGATGGAGAGTCTCCACTAGGATCACTTCACTGACATGAATCAGAGGTAGTGACGGAAAGTTTCCAGTAGGATCACTTCACTGACATGAACCAGAGGTAGTGACGGACAGTCTCTAGTAGGATCACTTCACTGACAAGAACCAGAGGTAGTGAAGGACAGTCTCCACTAGGATCACTTCACTGACATGAACCAGAGGTCGTGTCCGACAGTCTTCAGTAGGATCACTTCACTGACATGAACTAGAGGTAGTGACGGACAGTCTCCAGTAGGATCACTTCACTGACATGAACCATAGGTAGTGACGGACAGTCTCCAGTAGGATCACTTCACTGACATGAACCAGAGGAAGTGACGGACAGTTTCCAGTAGGATCACTTCACTGACATGAACCAGAGGTAGTGACGGACAGTCTCCAGTAGGATCACTTCACTGACATGAACCAATAGTAGTTACGGACAGTCTCCACTAGGATCACTTCACTGACATGAACCAGAGGTCGTGACCGACAGTCTCCAGTAGGATCACTTCACTGACATGAACCAGAGGTAGTGACAGACAGTTTCCAGTAGGATCACTTCACTGACATGAACCATAGGTATTGACGGATAGTCTCCAGTAGGATCACTTCACTGACATGAACCAGAGGAAGTGACGGACAGTTTCCAGTATGATCACTTTACTGACATTAACCAGAGGTCGTGACCGACAGTCTCCAGTAGGATCACTTCACTGACATGAACTGGAGGTCGTGACGGACAGTCTCGAGTAGGATCACGTCACTGACATGAATCAGAGGTCGTGACGGACAGTCTCCAGTAGGATCACTTCACTGACATGAACCATTAGTAGTGACGGACAGTCTCCACTAGGATCACTTCACTGACATGAACCAGAGGTCGTGACCGACAATCTCCAGTAGGATCACTTCACTGACATGAACCAGAGGAAGTGACGGACAGTTTCCAGTAGGATCACTTCACTGACATGAACCATAGGTAGTGACGGACAGTCTCCAGTAGGATCACTTCACTGACATGAACCAGAGGAAGTGACGGACAGTTTCCAGTAGGATCACTTCACTGACATGAACCAGAGGTCGTGACCGACAATCTCCAGTAGGATCACTTCACTGACATGAACCAGAGGTAGTGACAAACAGTCTCCAGTAGGATCACTTCACTGACATGAACCAGAGGTAGTGACGGACAGTCTCTAGTAGGATCACTTCACTGACATGAACCAGAGGTAGTGACGGACAGTCTCCAGTCGGATCACTTCACTGACATGAACCAGAGGTCGTGACCGACAATCTCCAGTAGGATCACTTCACTGACATGAATCAGAGGTAGTGACGGACAGTCTCCAGTAGGATCACTTAACTGACATGAACCAGAGGTAGTGACGGACAGTCTCTAGTAGGATCACTTCACTGACATGAACCAGAGGTAGTGACGGACAGTCTCCAGTAGGATCACTTCACTGACATGAACTAGAGGTAGTGACGGACAGTCTCCAGTAGATCACTTCACTGACATGCACCAGAGGTAGTGACGGACAGTCTCCAGTAGGATCACTTCACTGACATGAGCTAGAGGTAGTGACGGACAGTCTCCACTAGGATCACTTCACTGACATGAACCAGAGGTAGTGACGGACAGTCTCCAGTAGGATCATTTCACTGACATGAACCAGAGGTCGTGACGGACAGTCTCCAGTAGGATCACTCACTGACATGAACCAGAGGTAGTGACGGAGAGTCTCCAGTAGGATCACTTCACTGACATGAACCAGAGGTAGTGACGGACATTCTCCAGTAGGATCACTTCACTGACATGAACCAGAGGTAGTGACGGACAGTCTCCAGTAGGATCACTTCACTGACATGAACCAGAGGTAGTGACGGACAGTCTCCAGTAGGATAATGTCACTGACATGAACCAGAGGTCGTGACGGACAGTATCCAGTAGGATCACTTCACTGACATGAACCATTAGTAGTGACGGACAGTCTGCACTAGGATCACTTCACTGACATGAACCAGAGGTAGTGACAAACAGTCTCCAGTAGGATCACTTCACTGACATGAACCATAGGTAGTGACGGATAGTCTCCAGTAGGATCACTTCACTGACATGAATCAGAGGTAGTGACGGACAGTCTCCAGTAGGATCACTTAACTGACATGAACCAGAGGTAGTGACGGACAGTCTCTAGTAGGATCACTTCACTGACATGAACCATAGGTAGTGACGGACAGTCTCCAGTAGGATCACTTCACTGACATGAACTAGAGGTAGTGACGGACAGTCTCCAGTAGATCACTTCACTGACATGCACCAGAGGTAGTGACGGACAGTCTCCAGTAGGATCACTTCACTGACATGAGCTAGAGGTAGTGACGGACAGTCTCCACTAGGATCACTTCACTGACATGAACCAGAGGTAGTGACGGACAGTCTCCAGTAGGATCATTTCACTGACATGAACCAGAGGTAGTGACGGACAGTCTCCAGTAGGATCACTCACTGACATGAACCAGAGGTAGTGACGGAGAGTCTCCAGTAGGATCACTTCACTGACATGAACCAGAGGTAGTGACGGACAGTCTCCAGTAGGATCACTTCACTGACATGAACCAGAGGTAGTGACGGACAGTCTCCAGTAGGATCACTTCACTGACATGAACCAGAGGTAGTGACGGACAGTCTCCAGTAGGATAATGTCACTGACATGAACCAGAGGTCGTGACGGACAGTATCCAGTAGGATCACTTCACTGACATGAACTAGAGGTAGTGACGTACAGTGTCCACTAGGATCACTTCACTGACAAGAACCAGAGGTAGTGACGGACAGTCTCCAGTAGGATAATTTCACTGACATGAACCAGAGGTAGTGACGGACAGTCTCCAGTAGGATCACTCACTGACATGAACTAGAGGTAGTGACGGACAGTCTCCAGTAGGATCACTTCACTGACATGAACCAACAGTAGTGACGGACGGTCTCCAGTAGGATCACTTCACTGACATGAACCAGAGGTCGTGACCGACAGTCTCCAATAGGATCACTTCACTGACATGAACCAGAGGTGGTGACGGACAGTCTCCAGCAGGATCACTTCACTGACATGAACCAATAGTAGTGACGGACAGTATCCACTATGATCAATTCACTGACATGAACCAGAGGTAGTGACGGACAGTCTCCAGTAGGATCACTCACTGACATGAACCAGAGGTCGTGACCAACAGTCTTCAGTAGGATCACTTCACTAACATGAACTAGAGGTAGTGACCGACAGTCTCCAGTAGGATCACTTCACTGACATGAACCAATAGTAGTGTCGGACAGTCTCCAGTAGGATCACTTCACTGACATGACCAATAGTAGTTACGGACAGTCTCCACTAGGATCACTTCACTGACATGAACCAGAGGTCGTGACCGACAGTCTCCACTAGGATCACTTCACTGACATGAACTAGAGGTAGTGACGGACAGTCTCCAGTAGGATCATTTCACTGACATGAACCAGAGGTAGTGACTGACAGTCTCCAGTAGGATCACTTCACTGACATGAACTAGAGGTAGTGACGTACAGTCTCCAGTAGCATCACTTCACTGACATGAACCAGAGGTCGTGACCGACAGTTTCCAGTATGATCACTTTACTGACATTAACCAGAGGTCGTGACCGACAGTCTCCAGTAGGATCACTTCACTGACATGAACTAGAGGTCGTGACGGACAGTCTCGAGTAGGATCACGTCACTGACATGAGTCAGAGGTCGTGACGGACAGTCTCCAGTAGGATCACTTCACTGACATGAACCATTAGTAGTGACGGACAGTCTCCACTAGGATCACTTCACTGACATGAACCAGAGGTCGTGACCGACAATCTCCAGTAGGATCACTTCACTGACATGAACCAGAGGAAGTGACGGACAGTTTCCAGTAGGATCACTTCACTGACATGAACCAGAGGTCGTGACCGACAGTCTCCAGTAGGATCACTTCACTGACATGAACTAGAGGTAGTGATGGAGAGTCTCCACTAGGATCACTTCACTGACATGAATCAGAGGTAGTGACGGAAAGTTTCCAGTAGGATCACTTCATTGACATGAACCAGAGGTAGTGACGGACAGTCTCTAGTAGGATCACTTCACTGACAAGAACCAGAGGTAGTGAAGGACAGTCTCCACTAGGATCACTTCACTGACATGAACCAGAGGTCGTGACCGACAGTCTTCAGTAGGATCACTTCACTGACATGAACTAGAGGTAGTGACGGACAGTCTCCAGTAGGATCACTTCACTGACATGAACCATAGGTAGTGACGGACAGTCTCCAGTAGGATCACTTCACTGACATGAACCAGAGGTCGTGACCGACAGTCTCCAGTAGGATCACTTCACTGACATGAACCATTAGTAGTGACGGACAGTCTCCACTAGGATCACTTCACTGACATGAACCAGAGGTCGTGACCGACAATCTCCAGTAGGATCACTTCACTGACATGAACCAGAGGTAGTGACAAACAGTCTCCAGTAGGATCACTTCACTGACATGAACCATAGGTAGTGACGGATAGTCTCCAGTAGGATCACTTCACTGACATGAATCAGAGGTAGTGACGGACAATCTCCAGTAGGATCACTTCACTGACATGAACCAGAGGTAGTGACGGACAGTCTCTAGTAGGATCACTTCACTGACATGAACCAGAGGTAGTGACGGACAGTCTCCAGTAGGATCACTTCACTGACATGAACTAGAGGTAGTGACGGACAGTCTCCAGTAGATCACTTCACTGACATGCACCAGAGGTAGTGACGGACAGTCTCCAGTAGGATCACTTCACTGACATGAGCTAGAGGTAGTGACGGACAGTCTCCACTAGGATCACTTCACTGACATGAACCAGAGGTAGTGACGGACAGTCTCCAGTAGGATCATTTCACTGACATGAACCAGAGGTAGTGACGGACAGTCTCCAGTAGGATCACTCACTGACATGAACCAGAGGTAGTGACGGAGAGTCTCCAGTAGGATCACTTCACTGACATGAACCAGAGGTAGTGACGGACAGTCTCCAGTAGGATCACTTCACTGACATGAACCAGAGGTAGTGACGGACAGTCTCCAGTAGGATCACTTCACTGACATGAACCAGAGGTAGTGACGGACAGTCTCCAGTAGGATAATGTCACTGACATGAACCAGAGGTCGTGACGGACAGTATCCAGTAGGATCACTTCACTGACATGAACTAGAGGTAGTGACGTACAGTGTCCACTAGGATCACTTCACTGACATGAACCAGAGGTAGTGACGGACAGTCTCCAGTAGAATCACTCACTGACATGAACCAGAGGTCGTGACCGACAGTCTTCAGTAGGATCACTTCACTGACATGAACTAGAGGTAGTGACGGACAGTCTCCAGTAGGATCACTTCACTGACATGAACCAACAGTAGTGACGGACAGTCTCCAGTAGGATCACTTCACTGACATGAACCAGAGGTCGTGACCGACAGTCTCCAATAGGATCACTTCACTGACATGAACCAGAGGTGGTGACGGACAGTCTCCAGCAGGATCACTTTACTGACATGAACCAATAGTAGTGACGGACAGTCTCCACTATGATCACTTCACTGACATTAACCAGAGGTAGTGACAGACAGTTTCCAGTAGGATCACTTCACTGACATGAACCAGAGGTAGTGACGGACAGTCTCCAGTAGGATCACTTCACTGACATGAACCAGAGGAAGTGACGGACAGTTTCCAGTAGGATCACTTCACTGACATGAACCAGAGGTCGTGACCGACAGTCTCCAGTAGGATCACTTCACTGACATGAACCATTAGTAGTGACGGACAGTCTCCACTAGGATCACTTCACTGACATGAACCAGAGGTCGTGACCGACAATCTCCAGTAGGATCACTTCACTGACATGAACCAGAGGTAGTGACAAACAGTCTCCAGTAGGATCACTTCACTGACATGAACCATAGGTAGTGACGGATAGTCTCCAGTAGGATCACTTCACTGAAATGAATCAGAGGTAGTGACGGACAGTCTCCAGTAGGATCACTTCACTGACATGAACCAGAGGTAGTGACGGACAGTCTCCAGTAGGATCACTTCACTGACATGAACCAGAGCTCGTGACGGACAGTCTCCAGTAGGATCACTTCACTGACATGACCAATAGTAGTTACGGACAGTCTCCACTAGGATCACTTCACTGACATGAACCAGGGGTCGTGACCGACAGTCTCCACTAGGATCACTTCACTGACATGAACTAGAGGTAGTGACGGACAGTCTCCAGTAGGATCATTTCACTGACATGAACCAGAGGTAGTGACTGACAGTCTCCAGTAGGATCACTTCACTGACATGAACTAGAGGTAGTGACGTACAGTCTCCAGTAGCATCACTTCACTGACATGAACCAGAGGTAGTGACGGACAGTCTCCACTAGGATCACTTCACTGACATGAACCGGAGGTAGTGACGGACAGTCTCCAGTAGGATCACGTCACTGACATGAACCAGAGGTCGTGACGGACAGTCTCCAGTAGGATCACTCACTGACATGAACCAGAGGTCGTGACCGACAGTCTTCAGTAGGATCACTTCACTGACATGAACTAGAGGTAGTGACGGAGAGTCTCCAGTAGGCTCACTTCACTGACATGAACCAATACTAGTGACGGACAGTCTCCAGTAGGATCCCTTCACTGACATGAACCAGAGGTCGTGACCGACAGTTTCCAGTATGATCACTTTACTGACATTAACCAGAGGTCGTGACCGACAGTCTCCAGTAGGATCACTTCACTGACATGAACCAGAGGTCGTGACGGACAGTCTCGAGTAGGATCACGTCACTGACATGAGTCAGAGGTCGTGACGGACAGTCTCCAGTAGGATCACTTCACTGACATGAACCATTAGTAGTGACGGACAGCCTCCACTAGGATCACTTCACTGACATGAACCAGAGGTCGTGACCGACAATCTCCAGTAGGATCACTTCACTGACATGAACCAGAGGAAGTGACGGACAGTTTCCAGTAGGATCACTTCACTGACATGAACCAGAGGTCGTGACCGACAGTCTCCAGTAGGATCACTTCACTGACATGAACTAGAGGTAGTGATGGAGAGTCTCCACTAGGATCACTTCACTGACATGAATCAGAGGTAGTGACGGACAGTCTCCACTAGGATCACTTCACTGACATGAACCAGAGGTAGTGACGGACAGTCTCCAGTAGGATCATTTCACTGACATGAACCAGAGGTAGTGACGGACAGTCTCCAGTAGGATCACTCACTGACATGAACCAGAGGTAGTGACGGAGAGTCTCCAGTAGGATCACTTCACTGACATGAACCAGAGGTAGTGACGGACAGTCTCCAGTAGGATCACTTCACTGACATGAACCAGAGGTAGTGACGGACAGTCTCCAGTAGGATCACTTCACTGACATGAACCAGAGGTAGTGACGGACAGTCTCCAGTAGGATAATGTCACTGACATGAACCAGAGGTCGTGACGGACAGTATCCAGTAGGATCACTTCACTGACATGAACTAGAGGTAGTGACGTACAGTGTCCACTAGGATCACTTCACTGACATGAACCAGAGGTAGTGACGGACAGTCTCCAGTAGGATCACTCACTGACATGAACCAGAGGTCGTGACCGACAGTCTTCAGTAGGATCACTTCACTGACATGAACTAGAGGTAGTGACGGACAGTCTCCAGTAGGATCACTTCACTGACATGAACCAACAGTAGTGACGGACAGTCTCCAGTAGGATCACTTCACTGACATGAACCAGAGGTCGTGACCGACAGTCTCCAATAGGATCACTTCACTGACATGAACCAGAGGTGGTGACGGACAGTCTCCAGCAGGATCACTTTACTGACATGAACCAATAGTAGTGACGGACAGTCTCCACTATGATCACTTCACTGACATTAACCAGAGGTAGTGACAGACAGTTTCCAGTAGGATCACTTCACTGACATGAACCAGAGGTAGTGACGGACAGTCTCCAGTAGGATCACTTCACTGACATGAACCAGAGGAAGTGACGGACAGTTTCCAGTAGGATCACTTCACTGACATGAACCAGAGGTCGTGACCGACAGTCTCCAGTAGGATCACTTCACTGACATGAACCATTAGTAGTGACGGACAGTCTCCAGTAGGATCACTTCACTGACATGAACCAGAGGTAGTGACGGACAGTCTCCAGTAGGATAATGTCACTGACATGAACCAGAGGTCGTGACGGACAGTATCCAGTAGGATCACTTCACTGACATGAACCATTAGTAGTGACGGACAGTCTGCACTAGGATCACTTCACTGACATGAACCAGAGGTAGTGACAAACAGTCTCCAGTAGGATCACTTCACTGACATGAACCATAGGTAGTGACGGATAGTCTCCAGTAGGATCACTTCACTGACATGAATCAGAGGTAGTGACGGACAGTCTCCAGTAGGATCACTTAACTGACATGAACCAGAGGTAGTGACGGACAGTCTCTAGTAGGATCACTTCACTGACATGAACCATAGGTAGTGACGGACAGTCTCCAGTAGGATCACTTCACTGACATGAACTAGAGGTAGTGACGGACAGTCTCCAGTAGATCACTTCACTGACATGCACCAGAGGTAGTGACGGACAGTCTCCAGTAGGATCACTTCACTGACATGAGCTAGAGGTAGTGACGGACAGTCTCCACTAGGATCACTTCACTGACATGAACCAGAGGTAGTGACGGACAGTCTCCAGTAGGATCATTTCACTGACATGAACCAGAGGTAGTGACGGACAGTCTCCAGTAGGATCACTCACTGACATGAACCAGAGGTAGTGACGGAGAGTCTCCAGTAGGATCACTTCACTGACATGAACCAGAGGTAGTGACGGACAGTCTCCAGTAGGATCACTTCACTGACATGAACCAGAGGTAGTGACGGACAGTCTCCAGTAGGATCACTTCACTGACATGAACCAGAGGTAGTGACGGACAGTCTCCAGTAGGATAATGTCACTGACATGAACCAGAGGTCGTGACGGACAGTATCCAGTAGGATCACTTCACTGACATGAACTAGAGGTAGTGACGTACAGTGTCCACTAGGATCACTTCACTGACAAGAACCAGAGGTAGTGACGGACAGTCTCCAGTAGGATAATTTCACTGACATGAACCAGAGGTAGTGACGGACAGTCTCCAGTAGGATCACTCACTGACATGAACTAGAGGTAGTGACGGACAGTCTCCAGTAGGATCACTTCACTGACATGAACCAACAGTAGTGACGGACGGTCTCCAGTAGGATCACTTCACTGACATGAACCAGAGGTCGTGACCGACAGTCTCCAATAGGATCACTTCACTGACATGAACCAGAGGTGGTGACGGACAGTCTCCAGCAGGATCACTTCACTGACATGAACCAATAGTAGTGACGGACAGTATCCACTATGATCAATTCACTGACATGAACCAGAGGTAGTGACGGACAGTCTCCAGTAGGATCACTCACTGACATGAACCAGAGGTCGTGACCAACAGTCTTCAGTAGGATCACTTCACTAACATGAACTAGAGGTAGTGACCGACAGTCTCCAGTAGGATCACTTCACTGACATGAACCAATAGTAGTGTCGGACAGTCTCCAGTAGGATCACTTCACTGACATGACCAATAGTAGTTACGGACAGTCTCCACTAGGATCACTTCACTGACATGAACCAGAGGTCGTGACCGACAGTCTCCACTAGGATCACTTCACTGACATGAACTAGAGGTAGTGACGGACAGTCTCCAGTAGGATCATTTCACTGACATGAACCAGAGGTAGTGACTGACAGTCTCCAGTAGGATCACTTCACTGACATGAACTAGAGGTAGTGACGTACAGTCTCCAGTAGCATCACTTCACTGACATGAACCAGAGGTCGTGACCGACAGTTTCCAGTATGATCACTTTACTGACATTAACCAGAGGTCGTGACCGACAGTCTCCAGTAGGATCACTTCACTGACATGAACTAGAGGTCGTGACGGACAGTCTCGAGTAGGATCACGTCACTGACATGAGTCAGAGGTCGTGACGGACAGTCTCCAGTAGGATCACTTCACTGACATGAACCATTAGTAGTGACGGACAGTCTCCACTAGGATCACTTCACTGACATGAACCAGAGGTCGTGACCGACAATCTCCAGTAGGATCACTTCACTGACATGAACCAGAGGAAGTGACGGACAGTTTCCAGTAGGATCACTTCACTGACATGAACCAGAGGTCGTGACCGACAGTCTCCAGTAGGATCACTTCACTGACATGAACTAGAGGTAGTGATGGAGAGTCTCCACTAGGATCACTTCACTGACATGAATCAGAGGTAGTGACGGAAAGTTTCCAGTAGGATCACTTCATTGACATGAACCAGAGGTAGTGACGGACAGTCTCTAGTAGGATCACTTCACTGACAAGAACCAGAGGTAGTGAAGGACAGTCTCCACTAGGATCACTTCACTGACATGAACCAGAGGTCGTGACCGACAGTCTTCAGTAGGATCACTTCACTGACATGAACTAGAGGTAGTGACGGACAGTCTCCAGTAGGATCACTTCACTGACATGAACCATAGGTAGTGACGGACAGTCTCCAGTAGGATCACTTCACTGACATGAACCAGAGGTCGTGACCGACAGTCTCCAGTAGGATCACTTCACTGACATGAACCATTAGTAGTGACGGACAGTCTCCACTAGGATCACTTCACTGACATGAACCAGAGGTCGTGACCGACAATCTCCAGTAGGATCACTTCACTGACATGAACCAGAGGTAGTGACAAACAGTCTCCAGTAGGATCACTTCACTGACATGAACCATAGGTAGTGACGGATAGTCTCCAGTAGGATCACTTCACTGACATGAATCAGAGGTAGTGACGGACAATCTCCAGTAGGATCACTTCACTGACATGAACCAGAGGTAGTGACGGACAGTCTCTAGTAGGATCACTTCACTGACATGAACCAGAGGTAGTGACGGACAGTCTCCAGTAGGATCACTTCACTGACATGAACTAGAGGTAGTGACGGACAGTCTCCAGTAGATCACTTCACTGACATGCACCAGAGGTAGTGACGGACAGTCTCCAGTAGGATCACTTCACTGACATGAGCTAGAGGTAGTGACGGACAGTCTCCACTAGGATCACTTCACTGACATGAACCAGAGGTAGTGACGGACAGTCTCCAGTAGGATCATTTCACTGACATGAACCAGAGGTAGTGACGGACAGTCTCCAGTAGGATCACTCACTGACATGAACCAGAGGTAGTGACGGAGAGTCTCCAGTAGGATCACTTCACTGACATGAACCAGAGGTAGTGACGGACAGTCTCCAGTAGGATCACTTCACTGACATGAACCAGAGGTAGTGACGGACAGTCTCCAGTAGGATCACTTCACTGACATGAACCAGAGGTAGTGACGGACAGTCTCCAGTAGGATAATGTCACTGACATGAACCAGAGGTCGTGACGGACAGTATCCAGTAGGATCACTTCACTGACATGAACTAGAGGTAGTGACGTACAGTGTCCACTAGGATCACTTCACTGACATGAACCAGAGGTAGTGACGGACAGTCTCCAGTAGAATCACTCACTGACATGAACCAGAGGTCGTGACCGACAGTCTTCAGTAGGATCACTTCACTGACATGAACTAGAGGTAGTGACGGACAGTCTCCAGTAGGATCACTTCACTGACATGAACCAACAGTAGTGACGGACAGTCTCCAGTAGGATCACTTCACTGACATGAACCAGAGGTCGTGACCGACAGTCTCCAATAGGATCACTTCACTGACATGAACCAGAGGTGGTGACGGACAGTCTCCAGCAGGATCACTTTACTGACATGAACCAATAGTAGTGACGGACAGTCTCCACTATGATCACTTCACTGACATTAACCAGAGGTAGTGACAGACAGTTTCCAGTAGGATCACTTCACTGACATGAACCAGAGGTAGTGACGGACAGTCTCCAGTAGGATCACTTCACTGACATGAACCAGAGGAAGTGACGGACAGTTTCCAGTAGGATCACTTCACTGACATGAACCAGAGGTCGTGACCGACAGTCTCCAGTAGGATCACTTCACTGACATGAACCATTAGTAGTGACGGACAGTCTCCACTAGGATCACTTCACTGACATGAACCAGAGGTCGTGACCGACAATCTCCAGTAGGATCACTTCACTGACATGAACCAGAGGTAGTGACAAACAGTCTCCAGTAGGATCACTTCACTGACATGAACCATAGGTAGTGACGGATAGTCTCCAGTAGGATCACTTCACTGAAATGAATCAGAGGTAGTGACGGACAGTCTCCAGTAGGATCACTTCACTGACATGAACCAGAGGTAGTGACGGACAGTCTCCAGTAGGATCACTTCACTGACATGAACCAGAGCTCGTGACGGACAGTCTCCAGTAGGATCACTTCACTGACATGACCAATAGTAGTTACGGACAGTCTCCACTAGGATCACTTCACTGACATGAACCAGGGGTCGTGACCGACAGTCTCCACTAGGATCACTTCACTGACATGAACTAGAGGTAGTGACGGACAGTCTCCAGTAGGATCATTTCACTGACATGAACCAGAGGTAGTGACTGACAGTCTCCAGTAGGATCACTTCACTGACATGAACTAGAGGTAGTGACGTACAGTCTCCAGTAGCATCACTTCACTGACATGAACCAGAGGTAGTGACGGACAGTCTCCACTAGGATCACTTCACTGACATGAACCGGAGGTAGTGACGGACAGTCTCCAGTAGGATCACGTCACTGACATGAACCAGAGGTCGTGACGGACAGTCTCCAGTAGGATCACTCACTGACATGAACCAGAGGTCGTGACCGACAGTCTTCAGTAGGATCACTTCACTGACATGAACTAGAGGTAGTGACGGAGAGTCTCCAGTAGGCTCACTTCACTGACATGAACCAATACTAGTGACGGACAGTCTCCAGTAGGATCCCTTCACTGACATGAACCAGAGGTCGTGACCGACAGTTTCCAGTATGATCACTTTACTGACATTAACCAGAGGTCGTGACCGACAGTCTCCAGTAGGATCACTTCACTGACATGAACCAGAGGTCGTGACGGACAGTCTCGAGTAGGATCACGTCACTGACATGAGTCAGAGGTCGTGACGGACAGTCTCCAGTAGGATCACTTCACTGACATGAACCATTAGTAGTGACGGACAGCCTCCACTAGGATCACTTCACTGACATGAACCAGAGGTCGTGACCGACAATCTCCAGTAGGATCACTTCACTGACATGAACCAGAGGAAGTGACGGACAGTTTCCAGTAGGATCACTTCACTGACATGAACCAGAGGTCGTGACCGACAGTCTCCAGTAGGATCACTTCACTGACATGAACTAGAGGTAGTGATGGAGAGTCTCCACTAGGATCACTTCACTGACATGAATCAGAGGTAGTGACGGACAGTCTCCACTAGGATCACTTCACTGACATGAACCAGAGGTAGTGACGGACAGTCTCCAGTAGGATCATTTCACTGACATGAACCAGAGGTAGTGACGGACAGTCTCCAGTAGGATCACTCACTGACATGAACCAGAGGTAGTGACGGAGAGTCTCCAGTAGGATCACTTCACTGACATGAACCAGAGGTAGTGACGGACAGTCTCCAGTAGGATCACTTCACTGACATGAACCAGAGGTAGTGACGGACAGTCTCCAGTAGGATCACTTCACTGACATGAACCAGAGGTAGTGACGGACAGTCTCCAGTAGGATAATGTCACTGACATGAACCAGAGGTCGTGACGGACAGTATCCAGTAGGATCACTTCACTGACATGAACTAGAGGTAGTGACGTACAGTGTCCACTAGGATCACTTCACTGACATGAACCAGAGGTAGTGACGGACAGTCTCCAGTAGGATCACTCACTGACATGAACCAGAGGTCGTGACCGACAGTCTTCAGTAGGATCACTTCACTGACATGAACTAGAGGTAGTGACGGACAGTCTCCAGTAGGATCACTTCACTGACATGAACCAACAGTAGTGACGGACAGTCTCCAGTAGGATCACTTCACTGACATGAACCAGAGGTCGTGACCGACAGTCTCCAATAGGATCACTTCACTGACATGAACCAGAGGTGGTGACGGACAGTCTCCAGCAGGATCACTTTACTGACATGAACCAATAGTAGTGACGGACAGTCTCCACTATGATCACTTCACTGACATTAACCAGAGGTAGTGACAGACAGTTTCCAGTAGGATCACTTCACTGACATGAACCAGAGGTAGTGACGGACAGTCTCCAGTAGGATCACTTCACTGACATGAACCAGAGGAAGTGACGGACAGTTTCCAGTAGGATCACTTCACTGACATGAACCAGAGGTCGTGACCGACAGTCTCCAGTAGGATCACTTCACTGACATGAACCATTAGTAGTGACGGACAGTCTCCACTAGGATCACTTCACTGACATGAACCAGAGGTCGTGACTGACAATCTCCAGTAGGATCACTTCACTGACATGAACCAGAGGTAGTGACAAACAGTCTCCAGTAGGATCACTTCACTGACATGAACCATAGGTAGTGACGGATAGTCTCCAGTAGGATCACTTCACTGAAATGAATCAGAGGTAGTGACGGACAGTCTCCAGTAGGATCACTTCACTGACATGAACCAGAGGTAGTGACGGACAGTCTCCAGTAGGATCACTTCACTGACATGAACCAGAGGTCGTGACGGACAGTCTCCAGTAGGATCACTTCACTGACATGACCAATAGTAGTTACGGACAGTCTCCACTAGGATCACTTCACTGACATGAACCAGGGGTCGTGACCGACAGTCTCCACTAGGATCACTTCACTGACATGAACTAGAGGTAGTGACGGACAGTCTCCAGTAGGATCATTTCACTGACATGAACCAGAGGTAGTGACTGACAGTCTCCAGTAGGATCACTTCACTGACATGAACTAGAGGTAGTGACGTACAGTCTCCAGTAGCATCACTTCACTGACATGAACCAGAGGTAGTGACGGACAGTCTCCACTAGGATCACTTCACTGACATGAACCGGAGGTAGTGACGGACAGTCTCCAGTAGGATCACGTCACTGACATGAACCAGAGGTCGTGACGGACAGTCTCCAGTAGGATCACTCACTGACATGAACCAGAGGTCGTGACCGACAGTCTTCAGTAGGATCACTTCACTGACATGAACTAGAGGTAGTGACGGAGAGTCTCCAGTAGGCTCACTTCACTGACATGAACCAATAGTAGTGACGGACAGTCTCCAGTAGGATCCCTTCACTGACATGAACCAGAGGTCGTGACCGACAGTTTCCAGTATGATCACTTTACTGACATTAACCAGAGGTCGTGACCGACAGTCTCCAGTAGGATCACTTCACTGACATGAACTAGAGGTCGTGACGGACAGTCTCGAGTAGGATCACGTCACTGACATGAGTCAGAGGTCGTGACGGACAGTCTCCAGTAGGATCACTTCACTGACATGAACCATTAGTAGTGACGGACAGCCTCCACTAGGATCACTTCACTGACATGAACCAGAGGTCGTGACCGACAATCTCCAGTAGGATCACTTCACTGACATGAACCAGAGGAAGTGACGGACAGTTTCCAGTTGGATCACTTCACTGACATGAACCAGAGGTCGTGACCGACAGTCTCCAGTAGGATCACTTCACTGACATGAACTAGAGGTAGTGATGGAGAGTCTCCACTAGAATCACTTCACTGACATGAATCAGAGGTAGTGACGGAAAGTTTCCAGTAGGATCACTTCACTGACATGAACCAGAGGTAGTGACGGACAGTCTCTAGTAGGATCACTTCACTGACAAGAACCAGAGGTAGTGAAGGACAGTCTCCACTAGGATCACTTAACTGACATGAACCAGAGGTCGTGACCGACAGTCTTCAGTAGGATCACTTCACTGACATGAACTAGAGGTAGTGACGGACAGTCTCCAGTAGGATCACTTCACTGACATGAACCATAGGTAGTGACGGACAGTCTCCAGTAGGATCACTTCACTGACATGAACCAGAGGAAGTGACGGACAGTTTACAGTAGGATCACTTCACTGACATGAACCAGAGGTAGTGACGGACAGTCTCCAGTAGGATCACTTCACTGACATGAACCAATAGTAGTTACGGACAGTCTCCACTAGGATCACTTCACTGACATGAACCAGAGGTCGTGACCGACAGTCTCCAGTAGGATCACTTCACTGACAAGAACCAGAGGTAGTGAAGGACAGCCTCCACTAGGATCACTTCACTGACATGAACCAGAGGTCGTGACCGACAGTCTTCAGTAGGATCACTTCACTGACATGAACTAGAGGTAGTGACGGACAGTCTCCAGTAGGATCACTTCACTGACATGAACCATAGGTAGTGACGGACAGTCTCCAGTAGGATCACTTCACTGACATGAACCAGAGGAAGTGACGGACAGTTTCCAGTAGGATCACTTCACTGACATGAACCAGAGGTCGTGACCGACAGACTCCAGTAGGCTCACTCCACTGACATGAACCATTAGTAGTGACGGACAGTCTCCACTAGGATCACTTCACTGACATGAACCAGAGGTCGTGACCGACAATCTCCAGTAGGATCACTTCACTGACATGAACCAGAGGTAGTGACAAACAGTCTCCAGTAGGATCACTTCACTGACATGAACCATAGGTAGTGACGGATAGTTTCCAGTAGGATCACTTCACTGACATGAATCAGAGGTAGTGACGGACAGTCTCCAGTAGGATCACTTCACTGACATGAACCAGAGGTAGTGACGGACAGTCTCCAGTAGGATCACTTCACTGACATGAACCAGAGGTCGTGACGGACAGTCTCCAGTAGGATCACTTCACTGACATGACCAATAGTAGTTACGGACAGTCTCCACTAGGATCACTTCACTGACATGAACCAGGGGTCGTGACCGACAGTCTCCACTAGGATCACTTCACTGACATGAACTAGAGGTAGTGACGGACAGTCTCCAGTAGGATCATTTCACTGACATGAACCAGAGGTAGTGACTGACAGTCTCCAGTAGGATCACTTCACTGACATGAACTAGAGGTAGTGACGTACAGTCTCCAGTAGCATCACTTCACTGACATGAACCAGAGGTAGTGACGGACAGTCTCCACTAGGATCACTTCACTGACATGAACCGGAGGTAGTGACGGACAGTCTCCAGTAGGATCACGTCACTGACATGACCCAGAGGTCGTGACGGACAGTCTCCAGTAGGATCAATTCACTGACATGAACCAGAGGTCGTGACCGACAGTCTTCAGTAGGATCACTTCACTGACATGAACTAGAGGTAGTGACGGACAGTCTCCAGTAGGCTCACTTCACTGACATGAACCAATAGTAGTGACGGACAGTCTCCAGTAGGATCCCTTCACTGACATGAACCAGAGGTCGTGACCGACAGTTTCCAGTATGATGACTTTACTGACATTAACCAGAGGTCGTGACCGACAGTCTCCAGTAGGATCACTTCACTGACATGAACTAGAGGTCGTGACGGACAGTCTCGAGTAGGATCACGTCACTGACATGAGTCAGAGGTCGTGACGGACAGTCTCCAGTAAGATCACTTCACTGACATGAACCATTAGTAGTGACGGACAGTCTCCACTAGGATCACTTCACTGACATGAACCAGAGGTCGTGACCGACAATCTCCAGTAGGATCACTTCACTGACATGAACCAGAGGAAGTGACGGACAGTTTCCAGTAGGATCACTTCACTGACATGAACCAGAGGTCGTGACCGACAGTCTCCAGTAGGATCACTTCACTGACATGAACTAGAGGTAGTGATGGAGAGTCTCCACTAGGATCACTTCACTGACATGAATCAGAGGTAGTGACGGAAAGTTTCCAGTAGGATCACTTCACTGACATGAACCAGAGGTAGTGACGGACAGTCTCTAGTAGGATCACTTCACTGACAAGAACCAGAGGTAGTGAAGGACAGTCTCCACTAGGATCACTTCACTGACATGAACCAGAGGTCGTGACCGACAGTCTTCAGTAGGATCACTTCACTGACATGAACTAGAGGTAGTGACGGACAGTCTCCAGTAGGATCACTTCACTGACATGAACCATAGGTAGTGACGGACAGTCTCCAGTAGGATCACTTCACTGACATGAACCAGAGGAAGTGACGGACAGTTTACAGTAGGATCACTTCACTGACATGAACCAGAGGTAGTGACGGACAGTCTCCAGTAGGATCACTTCACTGACATGAACCAATAGTAGTTACGGACAGTCTCCACTAGGATCACTTCACTGACATGAACCAGAGGTCGTGACCGACAGTCTCCAGTAGGATCACTTCACTGACATGAACCAGAGGAAGTGACAGACAGTTTCCAGTAGGATCACTTCACTGACATGAACCATAGGTATTGACGGATAGTCTCCAGTAGGATCACTTCACTGACATGAACCAGAGGAAGTGACGGACAGTTTCCAGTATGATCACTTTACTGACATTAACCAGAGGTCGTGACCGACAGTCTCCAGTAGGATCACTTCACTGACATGAACTAGAGGTCGTGACGGACAGTCTCGAGTAGGATCACGTCACTGACATGAATCAGAGGTCGTGACGGACAGTCTCCAGTAGGATCACTTCACTGACATTAACCATTAGTAGTGACGGACAGTCTCCACTAGGATCACTTCACTGACATGAACCAGAGGTCGTGACCGACAATCTCCAGTAGGATCACTTCACTGACATGAACCAAAGGAAGTGACGGACAGTTTCCAGTAGGATCACTTCACTGACATGAACCAGAGGTCGTGACCGACAGTCTCCATGAGGATCACTTCACTAACATGAACTAGAGGTAGTGACGGAGAGTCTCCTCTAGGATCACTTCACTGACATGAATCAGAGGTAGTGACGGAAAGTCTCCAGTAGGATCACTTCACTGACATGAACCAGAGGTAGTGACGGACAGTCTCTAGTAGGATCACTTCACTGACAAGAACCAGAGGTAGTGAAGGACAGCCTCCACTAGGATCACTTCACTGACATGAACCAGAGGTCGTGACCGACAGTCTTCAGTAGGATCACTTCACTGACATGAACTAGAGGTAGTGACGGACAGTCTCCAGTAGGATCACTTCACTGACATGAACCATAGGTAGTGACGGACAGTCTCCAGTAGGATCACTTCACTGACATGAACCAGAGGAAGTGACGGACAGTTTCCAGTAGGATCACTTCACTGACATGAACCAGAGGTCGTGACCGACAGTCTCCAGTAGGATCACTTCACTGACATGAACCATTAGTAGTGACGGACAGTCTCCACTAGGATCACTTCACTGACATGAACCAGAGGTCGTGACCGACAATCTCCAGTAGGATCACTTCACTGACATGAACCAGAGGTAGTGACAAACAGTCTCCAGTAGGATCACTTCACTGACATGAACCATAGGTAGTGACGGATAGTCTCCAGTAGGATCACTTCACTGACATGAATCAGAGGTAGTGACGGACAATCTCCAGTAGGATCACTTCACTGACATGAACCAGAGGTAGTGACGGACAGTCTCTAGTAGGATCACTTCACTGACATGAACCAGAGGTAGTGACGGACAGTCTCCAGTAGGATCACTTCACTGACATGAACTAGAGGTAGTGACGGACAGTCTCCAGTAGATCACTTCACTGACATGCACCAGAGGTAGTGACGGACAGTCTCCAGTAGGATCACTTCACTGACATGAGCTAGAGGTAGTGACGGACAGTCTCCACTAGGATCACTTCACTGACATGAACCAGAGGTAGTGACGGACAGTCTCCAGTAGGATCATTTCACTGACATGAACCAGAGGTAGTGACGGACAGTCTCCAGTAGGATCACTCACTGACATGAACCAGAGGTAGTGACGGAGAGTCTCCAGTAGGATCACTTCACTGACATGAACCAGAGGTAGTGACGGACAGTCTCCAGTAGGATCACTTCACTGACATGAACCAGAGGTAGTGACGGACAGTCTCCAGTAGGATCACTTCACTGACATGAACCAGAGGTAGTGACGGACAGTCTCCAGTAGGATAATGTCACTGACATGAACCAGAGGTCGTGACGGACAGTATCCAGTAGGATCACTTCACTGACATGAACTAGAGGTAGTGACGTACAGTGTCCACTAGGATCACTTCACTGACATGAACCAGAGGTAGTGACGGACAGTCTCCAGTAGGATCACTCACTGACATGAACCAGAGGTCGTGACCGACAGTCTTCAGTAGGATCACTTCACTGACATGAACTAGAGGTAGTGACGGACAGTCTCCAGTAGGATCACTTCACTGACATGAACCAACAGTAGTGACGGACAGTCTCCAGTAGGATCACTTCACTGACATGAACCAGAGGTCGTGACCGACAGTCTCCAATAGGATCACTTCACTGACATGAACCAGAGGTGGTGACGGACAGTCTCCAGCAGGATCACTTTACTGACATGAACCAATAGTAGTGACGGACAGTCTCCACTATGATCACTTCACTGACATTAACCAGAGGTAGTGACAGACAGTTTCCAGTAGGATCACTTCACTGACATGAACCAGAGGTAGTGACGGACAGCCTCCAGTAGGATCACTTCACTGACATGAACCAGAGGAAGTGACGGACAGTTTCCAGTAGGATCACTTCACTGACATGAACCAGAGGTCGTGACCGACAGTCTCCAGTAGGATCACTTCACTGACATGAACCAGAAGCAGTGACGGACAGTCTCCACCAGGATCACTTCACTGACATGAATCAGAGGTAGTGACGGAAAGTCTCCAGTAGGATCACTTCACTGACATGAACCAGAGGAAGTGACGGACAGTTTCCAGTAGGATCACTTCACTGACATGAACCAGAGGTCGTGACCGACAGTCTCCAGTAGGATCACTTCACTGACATGTACTAGAGGTCGTGACTGACAGTCTCCAGTAGGATAATGTCACTGACATGAACCAGAGGTCGTGACGGACAGTATCCAGTAGGATCACTTCACTGACATGAACTAGAGGTAGTGACGTACAGTGTCCACTAGGATCACTTCACTGACATGAACCAGAGGTAGTGACGGACAGTCTCCAGTAGGATCATTTCACTGACATGAACCAGAGGTCGTGACCGACAGTCTCCAATAGGATCACTTCACTGTCATGAACCAGAGGTGGTGACGGACAGTCTCCAGCAGGATCACTTCACTGACATGAACCAATAGTAGTGACGGACAGTCTCCACTATGATCAATTCACTGACATGAACCAGAGGTAGTGACGGACAGTCTCCAGTAGGATCACTCACTGACTTGAACCAGAGGTCGTGACCAACAGTCTTCAGTAGGATCACTTCACTAACATGAACTAGAGGTAGTGACGGACAGTCTCCAGTAGGATCACTTCACTGACATGAACCAATAGTAGTGTCGGACAGTCTCCAGTAGGATCACTTCACTGACATGACTAATAGTAGTTACGGACAGTCTCCACTAGGATCACTTCACTGACATGAACCAGAGGTCGTGACCGACAGTCTCCACTAGGATCACTTCACTGACATGAACTAGAGGTAGTGACGGACAGTCTCCAGTAGGATCATTTCACTGACATGAACCAGAGGTAGTGACTGACAGTCTCCAGTAGGATCACTTCACTGACATGAACTAGAGGTAGTGACGTACAGTCTCCAGTAGCATCACTTCACTGACATGAACCAGAGGTAGTGACGGACAGTCTCCACTAGGATCACTTCACTGACATGAACCGGAGGTAGTGACAGACAGTCTCCAGTAGGATCATTTCACTGACATGAACCAGAGGTAGTGACTGACAGTCTCCAGTAGGATCACGTCACTGACATGAACCAGAGGTCGTGACGGACAGTCTCCAGTAGGATCACTCACTGACATGAACCAGAGGTCGTGACCGACAGTCTTCAGTAGGATCACTTCACTGACATGAACTAGAGGTAGTGACGGACAGTCTCCAGTAGGCTCACTTCACTGACATGAACCAATAGTAGTGACGGACAGTCTCCAGTAGGATCCCTTCACTGACATGAACCAGAGGTCGTGACCGACTGTCTCCAATAGGATCACTTCACTGAAATGAACCAGAGGTAGTGACGGACAGTCTCCAGTAGGATCACTTCACTGACATGAACCAATAGTAGTGACGGACAGTCTCCACTATGATCACTTCACTGACATGAAACAGAGGTCGTGACCGACAGTCTCCAGTAGGATCACTTCACTGACATGAACCAGAGGTAGTGACAGACAGTTTCCAGTAGGATCACTTCACTGACATGAACCATAGGTAGTGACGGATAGTCTTCAGTAGGATCACTTCACTGACATGAATCAGAGGTAGTGACGGACAGTCTCCAGTAGGATCACTTCACTGACATGAACCATAGGTAGTGACGGACAGTCTCTAGTAGGATCACTTCACTGACATGAACCAGAGGTAGTGACGGACAGTCTCCAGTAGGATCACTTCAATGACATGAACTAGAGGTAGTGACGGACAGTCTCCAGTAGGATCACTTCACTGACATGAACCAGAGGTAGTGACGGACAGTCTCCAGTAGGATCACTTCACTGACATGAACTAGAGGTAGTGACGGACAGTCTCCACTAGGATCACTTCACTGACATGAACCAGAAGTAGTGACGGACAGTCTCCAGTAGGATCATTTCACTGACATGAACAAGAGGTAGTGACGGACAGTCTCCAGTAGGATAACTCACTGACATGAACCAGAGGTCATGACCGACAGTCTTCAGTAGGATCACTTCACTGACATGAACTAGAGGTAGTGACGGAAAGTCTCCAGTAGGATCACTTCACTGACATGAACCAATAGTAGTGACGGACAGTCTCCAGTAGGATCACTTCACTGACATGAACCAGAGGTCGTGACCGACAGTCTCCAACAGGATCACTTCACTGACATGAACCAGAGGTAGTGACGGACAGTCTCCAGTAGGATCACTTCACTGACATGAACCAATAGTAGTTACGGACAGTCTCCACTAGGATCACTTCACTGACATGAACCAGAGGTCGTGACCGACAGTCTCCAGTAGGATCACTTCACTGACATGAACCAGAGGTAGTGACAGACAGTTTCCAGTAGGATCACTTCACTGACATGAACCATAGGTATTGACGGATAGTCTCCAGTAGGATCACTTCACTGACATGAACCAGAGGAAGTGACGGACAGTTTCCAGTATGATCACTTTACTGACATTAACCAGAGGTCGTGACCGACAGTCTCCAGTAGGATCACTTCACTGACATGAACTAGAGGTCGTGACGGACAGTCTCGAGTAGGATCACGTCACTGGTATGAATCAGAGGTCGTGACGGACAGTCTCCAGTAGGATCACTTCACTGACATGAACCATTAGTAGTGACGGACAGTCTCCACTAGGATCACTTCACTGACATGAACCAGAGGTCGTGACCGACAATCTCCAGTAGGATCACTTCACTGACATGAACCAGAGGAAGTGACGGACAGTTTCCAGTAGGATCACTTCACTGACATGAACCAGAGGTTGTGACCGACAGTCTCCAGTAGGATCACTTCACTGATATGAACTAGAGGTAGTGATGGAGAGTCTCCACTAGGATCACTTCACTGACATGAATCAGAGGTAGTGACGGAAAGTTTCCAGTAGGATCACTTCACTGACATGAACCAGAGGTAGTGACGGACAGTCTCTAGTAGGATCACTTCACTGACAAGAACCAGAGGTAGTGAAGGACAGTCTCCACTAGGATCACTTCACTGACATGAACCAGAGGTCGTGTCCGACAGTCTTCAGTAGGATCACTTCACTGACATGAACTAGAGATAGTGACGGACAGTCTCCAGTAGGATCACTTCACTGACATGAACCATAGGTAGTGACGGACAGTCTCCAGTAGGATCACTTCACTGACATGAACCAGAGGAAGTGACGGACAGTTTCCAGTAGGATCACTTCACTGACATGAACCAGAGGTAGTGACGGACAGTCTCCAGTAGGATCACTTCACTGACATGAACCAATAGTAGTTACGGACAGTCTCCACTAGGATCACTTCACTGACATGAACCAGAGGTCGTGACCGACAGTCTCCAGTAGGATCACTTCACTGACATGAACCAGAGGTAGTGACAGACAGTTTCCAGTAGGATCACTTCACTGACATGAACCATAGGTATTGACGGATAGTCTCCAGTAGGATCACTTCACTGACATGAACCAGAGGAAGTGACGGACAGTTTCCAGTATGATCACTTTACTGACATTAACCAGAGGTCGTGACCGACAGTCTCCAGTAGGATCACTTCACTGACATGAACTGGAGGTCGTGACGGACAGTCTCGAGTAGGATCACGTCACTGACATGAATCAGAGGTCGTGACGGACAGTCTCCAGTAGGATCACTTCACTGACATGAACCATTAGTAGTGACGGACAGTCTCCACTAGGATCACTTCACTGACATGAACCAGAGGTCGTGACCGACAATCTCCAGTAGGATCACTTCACTGACATGAACCAGAGGAAGTGACCGACAGTCTCCAGTAGGATCACTTCACTGACATGAACCAGAAGCAGTGACGGACAGTCTCCACCAGGATCACTTCACTGACATGAATCAGAGGTAGTGACGGAAAGTCTCCAGTAGGATCACTTCACTGACATGAACCAGAGGAAGTGACGGACAGTTTCCAGTAGGATCACTTCACTGACATGAACCAGAGGTCGTGACCGACAGTCTCCAGTAGGATCACTTCACTGACATGTACTAGAGGTCGTGACTGACAGTCTCCAGTAGGATAATGTCACTGACATGAACCAGAGGTCGTGACGGACAGTATCCAGTAGGATCACTTCACTGACATGAACTAGAGGTAGTGACGTACAGTGTCCACTAGGATCACTTCACTGACATGAACCAGAGGTAGTGACGGACAGTCTCCAGTAGGATCATTTCACTGACATGAACCAGAGGTCGTGACCGACAGTCTCCAATAGGATCACTTCACTGACATGAACCAGAGGTGGTGACGGACAGTCTCCAGCAGGATCACTTCACTGACATGAACCAATAGTAGTGACGGACAGTCTCCACTATGATCAATTCACTGACATGAACCAGAGGTAGTGACGGACAGTCTCCAGTAGGATCACTCACTGACTTGAACCAGAGGTCGTGACCAACAGTCTTCAGTAGGATCACTTCACTAACATGAACTAGAGGTAGTGACGGACAGTCTCCAGTAGGATCACTTCACTGACATGAACCAATAGTAGTGTCGGACAGTCTCCAGTAGGATCACTTCACTGACATGACTAATAGTAGTTACGTACAGTCTCCACTAGGATCACTTCACTGACATGAACCAGAGGTCGTGACCGACAGTCTCCACTAGGATCACTTCACTGACATGAACTAGAGGTAGTGACGGACAGTCTCCAGTAGGATCATTTCACTGACATGAACCAGAGGTAGTGACTGACAGTCTCCAGTAGGATCACTTCACTGACATGAACTAGAGGTAGTGACGTACAGTCTCCAGTAGCATCACTTCACTGACATGAACCAGAGGTAGTGACGGACAGTCTCCACTAGGATCACTTCACTGACATGAACCGGAGGTAGTGACAGACAGTCTCCAGTAGGATCATTTCACTGACATGAACCAGAGGTAGTGACTGACAGTCTCCAGTAGGATCACGTCACTGACATGAACCAGAGGTCGTGACGGACAGTCTCCAGTAGGATCACTCACTGACATGAACCAGAGGTCGTGACCGACAGTCTTCAGTAGGATCACTTCACTGACATGAACTAGAGGTAGTGACGGACAGTCTCCAGTAGGCTCACTTCACTGACATGAACCAATAGTAGTGACGGACAGTCTCCAGTAGGATCCCTTCACTGACATGAACCAGAGGTCGTGACCGACTGTCTCCAATAGGATCACTTCACTGAAATGAACCAGAGGTAGTGACGGACAGTCTCCAGTAGGATCACTTCACTGACATGAACCAATAGTAGTGACGGACAGTCTCCACTATGATCACTTCACTGACATGAAACAGAGGTCGTGACCGACAGTCTCCAGTAGGATCACTTCACTGACATGAACCAGAGGTAGTGACAGACAGTTTCCAGTAGGATCACTTCACTGACATGAACCATAGGTAGTGACGGATAGTCTTCAGTAGGATCACTTCACTGACATGAATCAGAGGTAGTGACGGACAGTCTCCAGTAGGATCACTTCACTGACATGAACCATAGGTAGTGACGGACAGTCTCTAGTAGGATCACTTCACTGACATGAACCAGAGGTAGTGACGGACAGTCTCCAGTAGGATCACTTCAATGACATGAACTAGAGGTAGTGACGGACAGTCTCCAGTAGGATCACTTCACTGACATGAACCAGAGGTAGTGACGGACAGTCTCCAGTAGGATCACTTCACTGACATGAACTAGAGGTAGTGACGGACAGTCTCCACTAGGATCACTTCACTGACATGAACCAGAAGTAGTGACGGACAGTCTCCAGTAGGATCATTTCACTGACATGAACAAGAGGTAGTGACGGACAGTCTCCAGTAGGATAACTCACTGACATGAACCAGAGGTCATGACCGACAGTCTTCAGTAGGATCACTTCACTGACATGAACTAGAGGTAGTGACGGAAAGTCTCCAGTAGGATCACTTCACTGACATGAACCAATAGTAGTGACGGACAGTCTCCAGTAGGATCACTTCACTGACATGAACCAGAGGTCGTGACCGACAGTCTCCAACAGGATCACTTCACTGACATGAACCAGAGGTAGTGACGGACAGTCTCCAGTAGGATCACTTCACTGACATGAACCAATAGTAGTTACGGACAGTCTCCACTAGGATCACTTCACTGACATGAACCAGAGGTCGTGACCGACAGTCTCCAGTAGGATCACTTCACTGACATGAACCAGAGGTAGTGACAGACAGTTTCCAGTAGGATCACTTCACTGACATGAACCATAGGTATTGACGGATAGTCTCCAGTAGGATCACTTCACTGACATGAACCAGAGGAAGTGACGGACAGTTTCCAGTATGATCACTTTACTGACATTAACCAGAGGTCGTGACCGACAGTCTCCAGTAGGATCACTTCACTGACATGAACTAGAGGTCGTGACGGACAGTCTCGAGTAGGATCACGTCACTGGTATGAATCAGAGGTCGTGACGGACAGTCTCCAGTAGGATCACTTCACTGACATGAACCATTAGTAGTGACGGACAGTCTCCACTAGGATCACTTCACTGACATGAACCAGAGGTCGTGACCGACAATCTCCAGTAGGATCACTTCACTGACATGAACCAGAGGAAGTGACGGACAGTTTCCAGTAGGATCACTTCACTGACATGAACCAGAGGTTGTGACCGACAGTCTCCAGTAGGATCACTTCACTGATATGAACTAGAGGTAGTGATGGAGAGTCTCCACTAGGATCACTTCACTGACATGAATCAGAGGTAGTGACGGAAAGTTTCCAGTAGGATCACTTCACTGACATGAACCAGAGGTAGTGACGGACAGTCTCTAGTAGGATCACTTCACTGACAAGAACCAGAGGTAGTGAAGGACAGTCTCCACTAGGATCACTTCACTGACATGAACCAGAGGTCGTGTCCGACAGTCTTCAGTAGGATCACTTCACTGACATGAACTAGAGATAGTGACGGACAGTCTCCAGTAGGATCACTTCACTGACATGAACCATAGGTAGTGACGGACAGTCTCCAGTAGGATCACTTCACTGACATGAACCAGAGGAAGTGACGGACAGTTTCCAGTAGGATCACTTCACTGACATGAACCAGAGGTAGTGACGGACAGTCTCCAGTAGGATCACTTCACTGACATGAACCAATAGTAGTTACGGACAGTCTCCACTAGGATCACTTCACTGACATGAACCAGAGGTCGTGACCGACAGTCTCCAGTAGGATCACTTCACTGACATGAACCAGAGGTAGTGACAGACAGTTTCCAGTAGGATCACTTCACTGACATGAACCATAGGTATTGACGGATAGTCTCCAGTAGGATCACTTCACTGACATGAACCAGAGGAAGTGACGGACAGTTTCCAGTATGATCACTTTACTGACATTAACCAGAGGTCGTGACCGACAGTCTCCAGTAGGATCACTTCACTGACATGAACTGGAGGTCGTGACGGACAGTCTCGAGTAGGATCACGTCACTGACATGAATCAGAGGTCGTGACGGACAGTCTCCAGTAGGATCACTTCACTGACATGAACCATTAGTAGTGACGGACAGTCTCCACTAGGATCACTTCACTGACATGAACCAGAGGTCGTGACCGACAATCTCCAGTAGGATCACTTCACTGACATGAACCAGAGGAAGTGACGGACAGTTTCCAGTAGGATCACTTCACTGACATGAACCATAGGTAGTGACGGACAGTCTCCAGTAGGATCACTTCACTGACATGAACCAGAGGAAGTGACGGACAGTTTCCAGTAGGATCACTTCACTGACATGAACCAGAAGTCGTGACCGACAATCTCCAGTAGGATCACTTCACTGACATGAACCAGAGGTAGTGACAAACAGTCTCCAGTAGGATCACTTCACTGACATGAACCAGAGGTAGTGACGGACAGTCTCTAGTAGGATCACTTCACTGACATGAACCAGAGGTAGTGACGGACAGTCTCCAGTCGGATCACTTCACTGACATGAACCAGAGGTCGTGACCGACAATCTCCAGTAGGATCACTTCACTGACATGAATCAGAGGTAGTGACGGACAGTCTCCAGTAGGATCACTTAACTGACATGAACCAGAGGTAGTGACGGACAGTCTCTAGTAGGATCACTTCACTGACATGAACCAGAGGTAGTGACGGACAGTCTCCAGTAGGATCACTTCACTGACATGAACTAGAGGTAGTGACGGACAGTCTCCAGTAGATCACTTCACTGACATGCACCAGAGGTAGTGACGGACAGTCTCCAGTAGGATCACTTCACTGACATGAGCTAGAGGTAGTGACGGACAGTCTCCACTAGGATCACTTCACTGACATGAACCAGAGGTAGTGACGGACAGTCTCCAGTAGGATCATTTCACTGACATGAACCAGAGGTCGTGACGGACAGTCTCCAGTAGGATCACTCACTGACATGAACCAGAGGTAGTGACGGAGAGTCTCCAGTAGGATCACTTCACTGACATGAACCAGAGGTAGTGACGGACATTCTCCAGTAGGATCACTTCACTGACATGAACCAGAGGTAGTGACGGACAGTCTCCAGTAGGATCACTTCACTGACATGAACCAGAGGTAGTGACGGACAGTCTCCAGTAGGATAATGTCACTGACATGAACCAGAGGTCGTGACGGACAGTATCCAGTAGGATCACTTCACTGACATGAACCATTAGTAGTGACGGACAGTCTGCACTAGGATCACTTCACTGACATGAACCAGAGGTAGTGACAAACAGTCTCCAGTAGGATCACTTCACTGACATGAACCATAGGTAGTGACGGATAGTCTCCAGTAGGATCACTTCACTGACATGAATCAGAGGTAGTGACGGACAGTCTCCAGTAGGATCACTTAACTGACATGAACCAGAGGTAGTGACGGACAGTCTCTAGTAGGATCACTTCACTGACATGAACCATAGGTAGTGACGGACAGTCTCCAGTAGGATCACTTCACTGACATGAACTAGAGGTAGTGACGGACAGTCTCCAGTAGATCACTTCACTGACATGCACCAGAGGTAGTGACGGACAGTCTCCAGTAGGATCACTTCACTGACATGAGCTAGAGGTAGTGACGGACAGTCTCCACTAGGATCACTTCACTGACATGAACCAGAGGTAGTGACGGACAGTCTCCAGTAGGATCATTTCACTGACATGAACCAGAGGTAGTGACGGACAGTCTCCAGTAGGATCACTCACTGACATGAACCAGAGGTAGTGACGGAGAGTCTCCAGTAGGATCACTTCACTGACATGAACCAGAGGTAGTGACGGACAGTGTCCAGTAGGATCACTTCACTGACATGAACCAGAGGTAGTGACGGACAGTCTCCAGTAGGATCACTTCACTGACATGAACCAGAGGTAGTGACGGACAGTCTCCAGTAGGATAATGTCACTGACATGAACCAGAGGTCGTGACGGACAGTATCCAGTAGGATCACTTCACTGACATGAACTAGAGGTAGTGACGTACAGTGTCCACTAGGATCACTTCACTGACATGAACCAGAGGTAGTGACGGACAGTCTCCAGTAGGATAATTTCACTGACATGAACCAGAGGTAGTGACGGACAGTCTCCAGTAGGATCACTCACTGACATGAACTAGAGGTAGTGACGGACAGTCTCCAGTAGGATCACTTCACTGACATGAACCAACAGTAGTGACGGACGGTCTCCAGTAGGATCACTTCACTGACATGAACCAGAGGTCGTGACCGACAGTCTCCAATAGGATCACTTCACTGACATGAACCAGAGGTGGTGACGGACAGTCTCCAGCAGGATCACTTCACTGACATGAACCAATAGTAGTGACGGACAGTATCCACTATGATCAATTCACTGACATGAACCAGAGGTAGTGACGGACAGTCTCCAGTAGGATCACTCACTGACATGAACCAGAGGTCGTGACCAACAGTCTTCAGTAGGATCACTTCACTAACATGAACTAGAGGTAGTGACCGACAGTCTCCAGTAGGATCACTTCACTGACATGAACCAATAGTAGTGTCGGACAGTCTCCAGTAGGATCACTTCACTGACATGACCAATAGTAGTTACGGACAGTCTCCACTAGGATCACTTCACTGACATGAACCAGAGGTCGTGACCGACAGTCTCCACTAGGATCACTTCACTGACATGAACTAGAGGTAGTGACGGACAGTCTCCAGTAGGATCATTTCACTGACATGAACCAGAGGTAGTGACTGACAGTCTCCAGTAGGATCACTTCACTGACATGAACTAGAGGTAGTGACGTACAGTCTCCAGTAGCATCACTTCACTGACATGAACCAGAGGTAGTGACGGACAGTCTCCACTAGGATCACTTCACTGACATGAACCGGAGGTAGTGACGGAAAGTCTCCAGTAGGATCCCTTCACTGACATGAACCAGAGGTCGTGACCGACAGTCTCCAATAGGATCACTTCACTGACATGAACCAGAGGTAGTGACGGACAGTCTCCAGTAGGATCACTTCACTGACATGAACCATTAGTAGTGACGGACAGTCTCCACTAGGATCACTTCACTGACATGAACCAGAGGTCATGACCGACAGTCTCCAGTAGGATCACTTCACTGACATGAACCAGAGGTAGTGACAGACAGTTTCCAGTAGGATCACTTCACTGACATGAACCATAGGTAGTGACGGATAGTCTTCAGTAGGATCACTTCACTGACATGAATCAGAGGTAGTGACGGACAGTCTCCAGTAGGATCACTTCACTGACATGAACCATAGGTAGTGACGGACATTCTTTAGTAGGATCACTTCACTGACATGAACCAGAGGTAGTGACGGACAGTCTCCAGTAGGATCACTTCAATGACATGAACTAGAGGTAGTGACGGACAGTCTCCAGTAGGATCACTTCACTGACATGAACCAGAGGTAGTGACGGACAGTCTCCAGTAGGATCACTTCACTGACATGAACTAGAGGTAGTGACGGACAGTCTCCACTAGGATCACTTCACTGACATGAACCAGAAGTAGTGACGGACAGTCTCCAGTAGGATCATTTCACTGACATGAACAAGAGGTAGTGACGGACAGTCTCCAGTAGGATAACTCACTGACATGAACCAGAGGTCGTGACCGACAGTCTTCAGTAGGATCACTTCACTGACATGAACTAGAGGTAGTGACGGACAGTCTCCAGTAGGATCACTTCACTGACATGAACCAATAGTAGTGACGGACAGTCTCCAGTAGGATCACTTCACTGACATGAACCAGAGGTCGTGACCGACAGTCTCCAACAGGATCACTTCACTGACATGAACCAGAGGTAGTGACGGACAGTCTCCAGTAGGGTTCACTTCACTGACATGAACCAATAGTAGTTACGGACAGTCTCCACTAGGATCACTTCACTGACATGAACCAGAGGTCGTGACCGACAGTCTCCAGTAGGATCACTTCACTGACATGAACCAGAGGTAGTGACAGACAGTTTCCAGTAGGATCACTTCACTGACATGAACCATAGGTATTGACGGATAGTCTCCAGTAGGATCACTTCACTGACATGAACCAGAGGAAGTGACGGACAGTTTCCAGTATGATCACTTTACTGACGTTAACCAGAGGTCGTGACCGACAGTCTCCAGTAGGATCACTTCACTGACATGAACTAGAGGTCGTGACGGACAGTCTCGAGTAGGATCACGTCACTGACATGAATCAGAGGTCGTGACGGACAGTCTCCAGTAGGATCACTTCACTGACATGAACCATTAGTAGTGACGGACAGTCTCCACTAGGATCACTTCACTGACATGAACCAGAGGTCGTGACCGACAATCTCCAGTAGGATCACTTCACTGACATGAACCAGAGGAAGTGACGGACAGTTTCCAGTAGGATCACTTCACTGACATGAACCAGAGGTAGTGACGGACAGTCTCCAGTAGGATCACTCACTGACATGAACCAGAGGTCGTGACCAACAGTCTTCAGTAGGATCACTTCACTAACATGAACTAGAGGTAGTGACGGACAGTCTCCAGTAGGATCACTTCACTGACATGAACCAGAAGTAGTGACGGACAGTCTCCAGTAGGATCATTTCACTGACATGAACAAGAGGTAGTGACGGACAGTCTCCAGTAGGATAACTCACTGACATGAACCAGAGGTCATGACCGACAGTCTTCAGTAGGATCACTTCACTGACATGAACTAGAGGTAGTGACGGAAAGTCTCCAGTAGGATCACTTCACTGACATGAACCAATAGTAGTGACGGACAGTCTCCAGTAGGATCACTTCACTGACATGAACCAGAGGTCGTGACCGACAGTCTCCAACAGGATCACTTCACTGACATGAACCAGAGGTAGTGACGGACAGTCTCCAGTAGGATCACTTCACTGACATGAACCAATAGTAGTTACGGACAGTCTCCACTAGGATCACTTCACTGACATGAACCAGAGGTCGTGACCGACAGTCTCCAGTAGGATCACTTCACTGACATGAACCAGAGGTAGTGACAGACAGTTTCCAGTAGGATCACTTCACTGACATGAACCATAGGTATTGACGGATAGTCTCCAGTAGGATCACTTCACTGACATGAACCAGAGGAAGTGACGGACAGTTTCCAGTATGATCACTTTACTGACATTAACCAGAGGTCGTGACCGACAGTCTCCAGTAGGATCACTTCACTGACATGAACTAGAGGTCGTGACGGACAGTCTCGAGTAGGATCACGTCACTGGTATGAATCAGAGGTCGTGACGGACAGTCTCCAGTAGGATCACTTCACTGACATGAACCATTAGTAGTGACGGACAGTCTCCACTAGGATCACTTCACTGACATGAACCAGAGGTCGTGACCGACAATCTCCAGTAGGATCACTTCACTGACATGAACCAGAGGAAGTGACGGACAGTTTCCAGTAGGATCACTTCACTGACATGAACCAGAGGTTGTGACCGACAGTCTCCAGTAGGATCACTTCACTGATATGAACTAGAGGTAGTGATGGAGAGTCTCCACTAGGATCACTTCACTGACATGAATCAGAGGTAGTGACGGAAAGTTTCCAGTAGGATCACTTCACTGACATGAACCAGAGGTAGTGACGGACAGTCTCTAGTAGGATCACTTCACTGACAAGAACCAGAGGTAGTGAAGGACAGTCTCCACTAGGATCACTTCACTGACATGAACCAGAGGTCGTGTCCGACAGTCTTCAGTAGGATCACTTCACTGACATGAACTAGAGGTAGTGACGGACAGTCTCCAGTAGGATCACTTCACTGACATGAACCATAGGTAGTGACGGACAGTCTCCAGTAGGATCACTTCACTGACATGAACCAGAGGAAGTGACGGACAGTTTCCAGTAGGATCACTTCACTGACATGAACCAGAGGTAGTGACGGACAGTCTCCAGTAGGATCACTTCACTGACATGAACCAATAGTAGTTACGGACAGTCTCCACTAGGATCACTTCACTGACATGAACCAGAGGTCGTGACCGACAGTCTCCAGTAGGATCACTTCACTGACATGAACCAGAGGTAGTGACAGACAGTTTCCAGTAGGATCACTTCACTGACATGAACCATAGGTATTGACGGATAGTCTCCAGTAGGATCACTTCACTGACATGAACCAGAGGAAGTGACGGACAGTTTCCAGTATGATCACTTTACTGACATTAACCAGAGGTCGTGACCGACAGTCTCCAGTAGGATCACTTCACTGACATGAACTGGAGGTCGTGACGGACAGTCTCGAGTAGGATCACGTCACTGACATGAATCAGAGGTCGTGACGGACAGTCTCCAGTAGGATCACTTCACTGACATGAACCATTAGTAGTGACGGACAGTCTCCACTAGGATCACTTCACTGACATGAACCAGAGGTCGTGACCGACAATCTCCAGTAGGATCACTTCACTGACATGAACCAGAGGAAGTGACGGACAGTTTCCAGTAGGATCACTTCACTGACATGAACCATAGGTAGTGACGGACAGTCTCCAGTAGGATCACTTCACTGACATGAACCAGAGGAAGTGACGGACAGTTTCCAGTAGGATCACTTCACTGACATGAACCAGAGGTCGTGACCGACAATCTCCAGTAGGATCACTTCACTGACATGAACCAGAGGTAGTGACAAACAGTCT
This sequence comes from Lampris incognitus, assembly GCF_029633865.1. NCBI lineage: Eukaryota > Metazoa > Chordata > Actinopteri > Lampriformes > Lampridae > Lampris > Lampris incognitus. Next base: position 70,645,600 of record NC_079211.1, read on the forward strand.
CCAGTAGGATCACTTCACTGACATGAACCAGAGGTAGTGACGGACAGTCTCTAGTAGGATCACTTCACTGACATGAACCAGAGGTAGTGACGGACAGTCTCCAGTCGGATCACTTCACTGACATGAACCAGAGGTCGTGACCGACAATCTCCAGTAGGATCACTTCACTGACATGAATCAGAGGTAGTGACGGACAGTCTCCAGTAGGATCACTTAACTGACATGAACCAGAGGTAGTGACGGACAGTCTCTAGTAGGATCACTTCACTGACATGAACCAGAGGTAGTGACGGACAGTCTCCAGTAGGATCACTTCACTGACATGAACTAGAGGTAGTGACGGACAGTCTCCAGTAGATCACTTCACTGACATGCACCAGAGGTAGTGACGGACAGTCTCCAGTAGGATCACTTCACTGACATGAGCTAGAGGTAGTGACGGACAGTCTCCACTAGGATCACTTCACTGACATGAACCAGAGGTAGTGACGGACAGTCTCCAGTAGGATCATTTCACTGACATGAACCAGAGGTCGTGACGGACAGTCTCCAGTAGGATCACTCACTGACATGAACCAGAGGTAGTGACGGACAGTCTCCAGTAGGATCACTTCACTGACATGAACCAGAGGTAGTGACGGACATTCTCCAGTAGGATCACTTCACTGACATGAACCAGAGGTAGTGACGGACAGTCTCCAGTAGGATCACTTCACTGACATGAACCAGAGGTAGTGACGGACAGTCTCCAGTAGGATAATGTCACTGACATGAACCAGAGGTCGTGACGGACAGTATCCAGTAGGATCACTTCACTGACATGAACCATTAGTAGTGACGGACAGTCTGCACTAGGATCACTTCACTGACATGAACCAGAGGTAGTGACAAACAGTCTCCAGTAGGATCACTTCACTGACATGAACCATAGGTAGTGACGGATAGTCTCCAGTAGGATCACTTCACTGACATGAATCAGAGGTAGTGACGGACAGTCTCCAGTAGGATCACTTAACTGACATGAACCAGAGGTAGTGACGGACAGTCTCTAGTAGGATCACTTCACTGACATGAACCATAGGTAGTGACGGACAGTCTCCAGTAGGATCACTTCACTGACATGAACTAGAGGTAGTGACGGACAGTCTCCAGTAGATCACTTCACTGACATGCACCAGAGGTAGTGACGGACAGTCTCCAGTAGGATCACTTCACTGACATGAGCTAGAGGTAGTGACGGACAGTCTCCACTAGGATCACTTCACTGACATGAACCAGAGGTAGTGACGGACAGTCTCCAGTAGGATCATTTCACTGACATGAACCAGAGGTAGTGACGGACAGTCTCCAGTAGGATCACTCACTGACATGAACCAGAGGTAGTGACGGAGAGTCTCCAGTAGGATCACTTCACTGACATGAACCAGAGGTAGTGACGGACAGTCTCCAGTAGGATCACTTCACTGACATGAACCAGAGGTAGTGACGGACAGTCTCCAGTAGGATCACTTCACTGACATGAACCAGAGGTAGTGACGGACAGTCTCCAGTAGGATAATGTCACTGACATGAACCAGAGGTCGTGACGGACAGTATCCAGTAGGATCACTTCACTGACATGAACTAGAGGTAGTGACGTACAGTGTCCACTAGGATCACTTCACTGACATGAACCAGAGGTAGTGACGGACAGTCTCCAGTAGGATAATTTCACTGACATGAACCAGAGGTAGTGACGGACAGTCTCCAGTAGGATCACTCACTGACATGAACTAGAGGTAGTGACGGACAGTCTCCAGTAGGATCACTTCACTGACATGAACCAACAGTAGTGACGGACGGTCTCCAGTAGGATCACTTCACTGACATGAACCAGAGGTCGTGACCGACAGTCTCCAATAGGATCACTTCACTGACATGAACCAGAGGTGGTGACGGACAGTCTCCAGCAGGATCACTTCACTGACATGAACCAATAGTAGTGACGGACAGTATCCACTATGATCAATTCACTGACATGAACCAGAGGTAGTGACGGACAGTCTCCAGTAGGATCACTCACTGACATGAACCAGAGGTCGTGACCAACAGTCTTCAGTAGGATCACTTCACTAACATGAACTAGAGGTAGTGACCGACAGTCTCCAGTAGGATCACTTCACTGACATGAACCAATAGTAGTGTCGGACAGTCTCCAGTAGGATCACTTCACTGACATGACCAATAGTAGTTACGGACAGTCTCCACTAGGATCACTTCACTGACATGAACCAGAGGTCGTGACCGACAGTCTCCACTAGGATCACTTCACTGACATGAACTAGAGGTAGTGACGGACAGTCTCCAGTAGGATCATTTCACTGACATGAACCAGAGGTAGTGACTGACAGTCTCCAGTAGGATCACTTCACTGACATGAACTAGAGGTAGTGACGTACAGTCTCCAGTAGCATCACTTCACTGACATGAACCAGAGGTAGTGACGGACAGTCTCCACTAGGATCACTTCACTGACATGAACCGGAGGTAGTGACGGAAAGTCTCCAGTAGGATCCCTTCACTGACATGAACCAGAGGTCGTGACCGACAGTCTCCAATAGGATCACTTCACTGACATGAACCAGAGGTAGTGACGGACAGTCTCCAGTAGGATCACTTCACTGACATGAACCATTAGTAGTGACGGACAGTCTCCACTAGGATCACTTCACTGACATGAACCAGAGGTCATGACCGACAGTCTCCAGTAGGATCACTTCACTGACATGAACCAGAGGTAGTGACAGACAGTTTCCAGTAGGATCACTTCACTGACATGAACCATAGGTAGTGACGGATAGTCTTCAGTAGGATCACTTCACTGACATGAATCAGAGGTAGTGACGGACAGTCTCCAGTAGGATCACTTCACTGACATGAACCATAGGTAGTGACGGACATTCTCTAGTAGGATCACTTCACTGACATGAACCAGAGGTAGTGACGGACAGTCTCCAGTAGGATCACTTCAATGACATGAACTAGAGGTAGTGACGGACAGTCTCCAGTAGGATCACTTCACTGACATGAACCAGAGGTAGTGACGGACAGTCTCCAGTAGGATCACTTCACTGACATGAACTAGAGGTAGTGACGGACAGTCTCCACTAGGATCACTTCACTGACATGAACCAGAAGTAGTGACGGACAGTCTCCAGTAGGATCATTTCACTGACATGAACAAGAGGTAGTGACGGACAGTCTCCAGTAGGATAACTCACTGACATGAACCAGAGGTCGTGACCGACAGTCTTCAGTAGGATCACTTCACTGACATGAACTAGAGGTAGTGACGGACAGTCTCCAGTAGGATCACTTCACTGACATGAACCAATAGTAGTTACGGACAGTCTCCACTAGGATCACTTCACTGACATGAACCAGAGGTCGTGACCGACAGTCTCCAGTAGGATCACTTCACTGACATGAACCAGAGGTAGTGACAGACAGTTTCCAGTAGGATCACTTCACTGACATGAACCATAGGTATTGACGGATAGTCTCCAGTAGGATCACTTCACTGACATGAACCAGAGGAAGTGACGGACAGTTTCCAGTATGATCACTTTACTGACATTAACCAGAGGTCGTGACCGACAGTCTCCAGTAGGATCACTTCACTGACATGAACTAGAGGTCGTGACGGACAGTCTCGAGTAGGATCACGTCACTGACATGAATCAGAGGTCGTGACGGACAGTCTCCAGTAGGATCACTTCACTGACATGAACCATTAGTAGTGACGGACAGTCTCCACTAGGATCACTTCACTGACATGAACCAGAGGTCGTGACCGACATCTCCAGTAGGATCACTTCACTGACATGAACCAGAGGAAGTGACGGACAGTTTCCAGTAGGATCACTTCACTGACATGAACCAGAGGTAGTGACGGACAGTCTCCAGTAGGATCACTCACTGACATGAACCAGAGGTCGTGACCAACAGTCTTCAGTAGGATCACTTCACTAACATGAACTAGAGGTAGTGACGGACAGTCTCCAGTAGGATCACTTCACTGACATGAACCAATAGTAGTGTCGGACAGTCTCCAGTAGGATCACTTCACTGACATGACCAATAGTAGTTACGGACAGTCTCCACTAGGATCACTTCACTGACATGAACCAGAGGTCGTGACCGACAGTCTCCACTAGGATCACTTCACTGACATGAACTAGAGGTAGTGACGGACAGTCTCCAGTAGGATCATTTCACTGACATGAACCAGAGGTAGTGACTGACAGTCTCCAGTAGGATCACTTCACTGACATGAACTAGAGGTAGTGACGTACAGTCTCCAGTAGCATCACTTCACTGACATGAACCAGAGGTAGTGACGGACAGTCTCCACTAGGATCACTTCACTGACATGAACCGGAGGTAGTGACGGACAGTCTCCAGTAGGATCATTTCACTGACATGAACCAGAGGTAGTGACTGACAGTCTCCAGTAGGATCACGTCACTGACATGAACCAGAGGTCGTGACGGACAGTCTCCAGTAGGATCACTCACTGACATGAACCAGAGGTCGTGACCGACAGTCTTCAGTATGATCACTTCACTGACATGAACTAGAGGTAGTGACGGACAGTCTCCAGTAGGCTCACTTCACTGACATGAACCAATAGTAGTGACGGACAGTCTCCAGTAGGATCCCTTCACTGACATGAACCAGAGGTCGTGACCGACAGTCTCCAATAGGATCACTTCACTGACATGAACCAGAGGTAGTGACGGACAGTCTCCAGTAGGATCACTTCACTGACATGAACCATTAGTAGTGACGGACAGTCTCCACTAGGATCACTTCACTGACATGAACCAGAGGTCGTGACCGACAGTCTCCAGTAGGATCACTTCACTGACATGAACCAGAGGTAGTGACAGACAGTTTCCAGTAGGATCACTTCACTGACATGAACCATAGGTAGTGACGGATAGTCTTCAGTAGGATCACTTCACTGACATGAATCAGAGGTAGTGACGGACAGTCTCCAGTAGGATCACTTCACTGACATGAACTAGAGGTAGTGACGGAGAGTCTCCTCTAGGATCACTTCACTGACATGAATCAGAGGTAGTGACGGACAGTCTCCATGAGGATCACTTCACTAACATGAACTAGAGGTAGTGACGGAAAGTCTCCAGTAGGATCACTTCACTGACATGAACCAGAGGTAGTGACGGACAGTCTCTAGTAGGATCACTTCACTGACAAGAACCAGAGGTCGTGACCAACAGTCTTCAGTAGGATCACTTCACTAACATGAACTAGAGGTAGTGACGGACAGTCTCCAGTAGGATCACTTCACTGACATGAACCAATAGTAGTGTCGGACAGTCTCCAGTAGGATCACTTCACTGACATGACCAATAGTAGTTACGGACAGTCTCCACTAGGATCACTTCACTGACATGAACCAGAGGTCGTGACCGACAGTCTCCACTAGGATCACTTCACTGACATGAACTAGAGGTAGTGACGGACAGTCTCCAGTAGGATCATTTCACTGACATGAACCAGAGGTAGTGACTGACAGTCTCCAGTAGGATCACTTCACTGACATGAACTAGAGGTAGTGACGTACAGTCTCCAGTAGCATCACTTCACTGACATGAACCAGAGGTAGTGACGGACAGTCTCCACTAGGATCACTTCACTGACATGAACCGGAGGTAGTGACGGACAGTCTCCAGTAGGATCATTTCACTGACATGAACCAGAGGTAGTGACTGACAGTCTCCAGTAGGATCACGTCACTGACATGAACCAGAGGTCGTGACGGACAGTCTCCAGTAGGATCACTCACTGACATGAACCAGAGGTCGTGACCGACAGTCTTCAGTATGATCACTTCACTGACATGAACTAGAGGTAGTGACGGACAGTCTCCAGTAGGCTCACTTCACTGACATGAACCAATAGTAGTGACGGACAGTCTCCAGTAGGATCCCTTCACTGACATGAACCAGAGGTCGTGACCGACAGTCTCCAATAGGATCACTTCACTGACATGAACCAGAGGTAGTGACGGACAGTCTCCAGTAGGATCACTTCACTGACATGAACCATTAGTAGTGACGGACAGTCTCCACTAGGATCACTTCACTGACATGAACCAGAGGTCGTGACCGACAGTCTCCAGTAGGATCACTTCACTGACATGAACCAGAGGTAGTGACAGACAGTTTCCAGTAGGATCACTTCACTGACATGAACCATAGGTAGTGACGGATAGTCTTCAGTAGGATCACTTCACTGACATGAATCAGAGGTAGTGACGGACAGTCTCCAGTAGGATCACTTCACTGACATGAACTAGAGGTAGTGACGGAGAGTCTCCTCTAGGATCACTTCACTGACATGAATCAGAGGTAGTGACGGACAGTCTCCATGAGGATCACTTCACTAACATGAACTAGAGGTAGTGACGGAAAGTCTCCAGTAGGATCACTTCACTGACATGAACCAGAGGTAGTGACGGACAGTCTCTAGTAGGATCACTTCACTGACAAGAACCAGAGGTAGTGAAGGACAGCCTCCACTAGGATCACTTCACTGACATGAACCAGAGGTCGTGACCGACAGTCTTCAGTAGGATCACTTCACTGACATGAACTAGAGGTAGTGACGGACAGTCTCCAGTAGGATAAATTCACTGACATGAACCATAGGTAGTGACGGACAGTCTCCAGTAGGATCACTTCACTGACATGAACCAGAGGAAGTGACGGACAGTTTCCAGTAGGATCACTTCACTGACATGAACCAGAGGTCGTGACCGACAGTCTCCAGTAGGATCACTTCACTGACATGAACCATTAGTAGTGACGGACAGTCTCCACTAGGATCACTTCACTGACATGAACCAGAGGTCGTGACCGACAATCTCCAGTAGGATCACTTCACTGACATGAACCAGAGGTAGTGACAAACAGTCTCCAGTAGGATCACTTCACTGACATGAACCATAGGTAGTGACGGATAGTCTCCAGTAGGATCACTTCACTGACATGAATCAGAGGTAGTGACGGACAGTCTCCAGTAGGATCACTTCACTGACATGAACCAGAGGTAGTGACGGACAGTCTCTAGTAGGATCACTTCACTGACATGAACCAGAGGTAGTGACGGACAGTCTCCAGTAGGATCACTTCACTGACATGAACTAGAGGTAGTGACGGACAGTCTCCAGTAGATCACTTCACTGACATGCACCAGAGGTAGTGACGGACAGTCTCCAGTAGGATCACTTCACTGACATGATCTAGAGGTAGTGACGGACAGTCTCCACTAGGATCACTTCACTGACATGAACCAGAGGTAGTGACGGACAGTCTCCAGTAGGATCATTTCACTGACATGAACCAGAGGTAGTGACGGACAGTCTCCAGTAGGATCACTCACTGACATGAACCAGAGGTAGTGACGGAGAGTCTCCAGTAGGATCACTTCAATGACATGAACCAGAGGTAGTGACGGACAGTCTCCAGTAGGATCACTTCACTGACATGAACCAGAGGTAGTGACGGACAGTCTCCAGTAGGATCACTTCACTGACATGAACCAATAGTAGTGACGGACAGTCTCCACTAGGATCACTTCACTCACATGAACCAGATGTCGTGACCGACAGTCTCCAGTAGGATCACTTCACTGACATCAACCAGAGGTAGTGGCAGACAGTTTCCAGTAGGATCACTTCACTGACATGAAGCATAGGTAGTGACGGATAGTCTCCAGTAGGATCACTTCACTGACATGAACCAGAGGAAGTGACGGACAGTTTCCAGTAGGATCACTTCACTGACATGAACCAGAAGTCGTAACCGACAGTCTCCAGTAAGATCACTTCACTGACATGAACTAGAAGTCGTGACTGACAGTCTCCAGTAGGATCACGTCACTGACATGAACCAGAGGTCGTGACGGACAGTCTCCAGTAGGATCATTTCACTGACATGAACCAGAGGTAGTGACGGACAGTCTCCAGTAGGATCACGTCACTGACATGAACCAGAGGAAGTGACGGACAGTCTCCAGTAGGATCACTTCACTGACATGAGCCAATAGTAGTGACGGACAGCCTCCAGTAGGATCACTCACTGACATGATCCAGAGGTAGTGACGGACAGTCTCCAGTAGGATCACTTCACTGACATGAACCAATAGTAGTGACGGACAGTCTCCAGTAGGATCACTTCACTGACATGAACCATTAGTAGTGACGGACAGTCTCCACTAGGATCACTTCACTGACATGAACCAGAGGTCGTGACCGACAATCTCCAGTAGGATCACTTCACTGACATGAACCAGAGGAAGTGACGGAGAGTTTCCAGTAGGATCACTTCACTGACATGAATCAGAGGTAGTGACGGACAGTCTCCAGTAGGATCACTCACTGACATGAACCAGAGGTAGTGACGGAGAGTCTCCAGTAGGATCACTTCACTGACATGAACCAGAGGTAGTGACGGACAGTCTCCAGTAGGATCACTTCACTGACATGAACCAGAGGTAGTGACGGACAGTCTCCAGTAGGATCACTTCACTGACATGAGCCAATAGTAGTGACGGACAGCCTCCAGTAGGATCACTCACTGACATGATCCAGAGGTAGTGACGGACAGTCTCCAGTAGGATCACTTCACTGACATGAACCAATAGTAGTGACGGACAGTCTCCAGTAGGATCACTTCACTGACATGAACCATTAGTAGTGACGGACAGTCTCCACTAGGATCACTTCACTGACATGAACCAGAGGTAGTGACAAACAGTCTCCAGTAGGATCACTTCACTGACATGAACCATAGGTAGTGACGGATAGTCTCCAGTAGGATCACTTCACTGACATGAATCAGAGGTAGTGACGGACAGTCTCCAGTAGGATCACTTCACTGACATGAACCAGAGGTAGTGACGGACAGTCTCTAGTAGGATCACTTCACTGACATGAACCAGAGGTAGTGACGGACAGTCTCCAGTAGGATCACTTCACTGACATGAACTAGAGGTAGTGACGGACAGTCTCCAGTAGATCACTTCACTGACATGCACCAGAGGTAGTGACGGACAGTCTCCAGTAGGATCAATTCACTGACATGAGCTAGAGGTAGTGACGGACAGTCTCCACTAGGATCACTTCACTGACATGAACCAGAGGTAGTGACGGACAGTCTCCAGTAGGATCATTTCACTGACATGAACCAGAGGTATTGACGGACAGTCTCCAGTAGGATCACTCACTGACATGAACCAGAGGTAGTGACGGAGAGTCTCCAGTAGGATCACTTCACTGACATGAACCAGAGGTAGTGACGGACAGTCTCCAGTAGGATCACTTCACTGACATGAACCAGAGGTAGTGACGGACAGTCTCCAGTAGGATCACTTCACTGACATGAGCCAATAGTAGTGACGGACAGCCTCCAGTAGGATCACTCACTGACATGATCCAGAGGTAGTGACGGACAGTCTCCAGTAGGATCACTTCACTGACATGAACCAATAGTAGTGACGGACAGTCTCCAGTAGGATCACTTCACTGACATGAACCATTAGTAGTGACGGACAGTCTCCACTAGGATCACTTCACTGACATGAACCAGAGGTCGTGACCGACAATCTCCAGTAGGATCACTTCACTGACATGAACCAGAGGAAGTGACGGAGAGTTTCCAGTAGGATCACTTCACTGACATGAACCAGAGGTCGTGACCGACAGTCTCCATGAGGATCACTTCACTAACATGAACTAGAGGTAGTGACGGAGAGTCTCCTCTAGGATCACTTCACTGACATGAATCAGAGGTAGTGACGGAAAGTCTCCAGTAGGATCACTTCACTGACATGAACCAGAGGTAGTGACGGACAGTCTCTAGTAGGATCACTTCACTGACAAGAACCAGAGGTAGTGAAGGACAGCCTCCACTAGGATCACTTCACTGACATGAACCAGAGGTCGTGACCGACAGTCTTCAGTAGGATCACTTCACTGACATGAACTAGAGGTAGTGACGGACAGTCTCCAGTAGGATCACTTCACTGACATGAACCATAGGTAGTGACGGACAGTCTCCAGTAGGATCACTTCACTGACATGAACCAGAGGAAGTGACGGACAGTTTCCAGTAGGATCACTTCACTGACATGAACCAGAGGTCGTGACCGACAGTCTCCAGTAGGATCACTTCACTGACATGAACCATTAGTAGTGACGGACAGTCTCCACTAGGATCACTTCACTGACATGAACCAGAGGTCGTGACCGACAATCTCCAGTAGGATCACTTCACTGACATGAACCAGAGGTAGTGACAAACAGTCTCCAGTAGGATCACTTCACTGACATGAACCATAGGTAGTGACGGATAGTCTCCAGTAGGATCACTTCACTGACATGAATCAGAGGTAGTGACGGACAGTCTCCAGTAGGATCACTTCACTGACATGAACCAGAGGTAGTGACGGACAGTCTCTAGTAGGATCACTTCACTGACATGAACCAGAGGTAGTGACGGACAGTCTCCAGTAGGATCACTTCACTGACATGAACTAGAGGTAGTGACGGACAGTCTCCAGTAGATCACTTCACTGACATGCACCAGAGGTAGTGACGGACAGTCTCCAGTAGGATCAATTCACTGACATGAGCTAGAGGTAGTGACGGACAGTCTCCACTAGGATCACTTCACTGACATGAACCAGAGGTAGTGACGGACAGTCTCCAGTAGGATCATTTCACTGACATGAACCAGAGGTATTGACGGACAGTCTCCAGTAGGATCACTCACTGACATGAACCAGAGGTAGTGACGGAGAGTCTCCAGTAGGATCACTTCACTGACATGAACCAGAGGTAGTGACGGACAGTCTCCAGTAGGATCACTTCACTGACATGAACCAGAAGTAGTGACGGACAGTCTACAGTAGGATCACTTCACTGACATGAACCAATAGTAGTGACGGACAGTCTCCACTAGGATCACTTCACTCACATGAACCAGATGTCGTGACCGACAGTCTCCAGTAGGATCACTTCACTGACATCAACCAGAGGTAGTGGCAGACAGTTTCCAGTAGGATCACTTCACTGACATGAAGCATAGGTAGTGACGGATAGTCTCCAGTAGGATCACTTCACTGACATGAACCAGAGGAAGTGACGGACAGTTTCCAGTAGGATCACTTCACTGACATGAACCAGAAGTCGTAACCGACAGTCTCCAGTAAGATCACTTCACTGACATGAACTAGAAGTCGTGACTGACAGTCTCCAGTAGGATCACGTCACTGACATGAACCAGAGGTCGTGACGGACAGTCTCCAGTAGGATCATTTCACTGACATGAACCAGAGGTAGTGACGGACAGTCTCCAGTAGGATCACGTCACTGACATGAACCAGAGGAAGTGACGGACAGTCTCCAGTAGGATCACTTCACTGACATGAGCCAATAGTAGTGACGGACAGCCTCCAGTAGGATCACTCACTGACATGATCCAGAGGTAGTGACGGACAGTCTCCAGTAGGATCACTTCACTGACATGAACCAATAGTAGTGACGGACAGTCTCCACTAGGATCACTTCACTAACATGAACCAGAGGTCGTGACCGACAGTCTCCAGTAGGATCACTTCACTGACATGAACCAGAGGTAGTGACGGACAGTCTCCAGTAGGATCACTTCACTGACATGAACCAATAGTAGTGACGGTCAGTCTCCAGTAGGATCACTTCACTGACATGAATCAGAGGTAGTGACGGACAGTCTCCAGTAGGATCACTTCACTGACATGAACCAGAGGTAGTGACGGACAGTCTCTAGTAGGATCACTTCACTGACATGAACCAGAGGTAGTGACGGACAGTCTCCAGTAGGATCACTTCACTGACATGAACTAGAGGTAGTGACGGACAGTCTCCAGTAGATCACTTCACTGACATGCACCAGAGGTAGTGACGGACAGTCTCCAGTAGGATCACTTCACTGACATGAGCTAGAGGTAGTGACGGACAGTCTCCACTAGGATCACTTCACTGACATGAACCAGAGGTAGTGACGGACAGTCTCCAGTAGGATCATTTCACTGACATGAACCAGAGGTAGTGACGGACAGTCTCCAGTAGGATCACTCACTGACATGAACCAGAGGTAGTGACGGAGAGTCTCCAGTAGGATCACTTCAATGACATGAACCAGAGGTAGTGACGGACAGTCTCCAGTAGGATCACTTCACTGACATGAACCAGAGGTAGTGACGGACAGTCTCCAGTAGGATCACTTCACTGACATGAACCAATAGTAGTGACGGACAGTCTCCACTAGGATCACTTCACTCACATGAACCAGATGTCGTGACCGACAGTCTCCAGTAGGATCACTTCACTGACATCAACCAGAGGTAGTGGCAGACAGTTTCCAGTAGGATCACTTCACTGACATGAAGCATAGGTAGTGACGGATAGTCTCCAGTAGGATCACTTCACTGACATGAACCAGAGGAAGTGACGGACAGTTTCCAGTAGGATCACTTCACTGACATGAACCAGAAGTCGTAACCGACAGTCTCCAGTAAGATCACTTCACTGACATGAACTAGAAGTCGTGACTGACAGTCTCCAGTAGGATCACGTCACTGACATGAACCAGAGGTCGTGACGGACAGTCTCCAGTAGGATCATTTCACTGACATGAACCAGAGGTAGTGACGGACAGTCTCCAGTAGGATCACGTCACTGACATGAACCAGAGGAAGTGACGGACAGTCTCCAGTAGGATCACTTCACTGACATGAGCCAATAGTAGTGACGGACAGCCTCCAGTAGGATCACTCACTGACATGATCCAGAGGTAGTGACGGACAGTCTCCAGTAGGATCACTTCACTGACATGAACCAATAGTAGTGACGGACAGTCTCCAGTAGGATCACTTCACTGACATGAACCATTAGTAGTGACGGACAGTCTCCACTAGGATCACTTCACTGACATGAACCAGAGGTCGTGACCGACTATCTCCAGTAGGATCACTTCACTGACATGAACCAGAGGAAGTGACGGAGAGTTTCCAGTAGGATCACTTCACTGACATGAACCAGAGGTCGTGACCGACAGTCTCCATGAGGATCACTTCACTAACATGAACTAGAGGTAGTGACGGAGAGTCTCCTCTAGGATCACTTCACTGACATGAATCAGAGGTAGTGACGGAAAGTCTCCAGTAGGATCACTTCACTGACATGAACCAGAGGTAGTGACGGACAGTCTCTAGTAGGATCACTTCACTGACAAGAACCAGAGGTAGTGAAGGACAGCCTCCACTAGGATCACTTCACTGACATGAACCAGAGGTCGTGACCGACAGTCTTCAGTAGGATCACTTCACTGACATGAACTAGAGGTAGTGACGGACAGTCTCCAGTAGGATCACTTCACTGACATGAACCATAGGTAGTGACGGACAGTCTCCAGTAGGATCACTTCACTGACATGAACCAGAGGAAGTGACGGACAGTTTCCAGTAGGATCACTTCACTGACATGAACCAGAGGTCGTGACCGACAGTCTCCAGTAGGATCACTTCACTGACATGAACCATTAGTAGTGACGGACAGTCTCCACTAGGATCACTTCACTGACATGAACCAGAGGTCGTGACCGACAATCTCCAGTAGGATCACTTCACTGACATGAACCAGAGGTAGTGACAAACAGTCTCCAGTAGGATCACTTCACTGACATGAACCATAGGTAGTGACGGATAGTCTCCAGTAGGATCACTTCACTGACATGAATCAGAGGTAGTGACGGACAGTCTCCAGTAGGATCACTTCACTGACATGAACCAGAGGTAGTGACGGACAGTCTCTAGTAGGATCACTTCACTGACATGAACCAGAGGTAGTGACGGACAGTCTCCAGTAGGATCACTTCACTGACATGAACTAGAGGTAGTGACGGACAGTCTCCAGTAGATCACTTCACTGACATGCACCAGAGGTAGTGACGGACAGTCTCCAGTAGGATCAATTCACTGACATGAGCTAGAGGTAGTGACGGACAGTCTCCACTAGGATCACTTCACTGACATGAACCAGAGGTAGTGACGGACAGTCTCCAGTAGGATCATTTCACTGACATGAACCAGAGGTATTGACGGACAGTCTCCAGTAGGATCACTCACTGACATGAACCAGAGGTAGTGACGGAGAGTCTCCAGTAGGATCACTTCACTGACATGAACCAGAGGTAGTGACGGACAGTCTCCAGTAGGATCACTTCACTGACATGAACCAGAGGTAGTGACGGACAGTCTACAGTAGGATCACTTCACTGACATGAACCAATAGTAGTGACGGACAGTCTCCACTAGGATCACTTCACTCACATGAACCAGATGTCGTGACCGACAGTCTCCAGTAGGATCACTTCACTGACATCAACCAGAGGTAGTGGCAGACAGTTTCCAGTAGGATCACTTCACTGACATGAAGCATAGGTAGTGACGGATAGTCTCCAGTAGGATCACTTCACTGACATGAACCAGAGGAAGTGACGGACAGTTTCCAGTAGGATCACTTCACTGACATGAACCAGAAGTCGTAACCGACAGTCTCCAGTAAGATCACTTCACTGACATGAACTAGAAGTCGTGACTGACAGTCTCCAGTAGGATCACGTCACTGACATGAACCAGAGGTCGTGACGGACAGTCTCCAGTAGGATCATTTCACTGACATGAACCAGAGGTAGTGACGGACAGTCTCCAGTAGGATCACGTCACTGACATGAACCAGAGGAAGTGACGGACAGTCTCCAGTAGGATCACTTCACTGACATGAGCCAATAGTAGTGACGGACAGCCTCCAGTAGGATCACTCACTGACATGATCCAGAGGTAGTGACGGACAGTCTCCAGTAGGATCACTTCACTGACATGAACCAATAGTAGTGACGGACAGTCTCCACTAGGATCACTTCACTAACATGAACCAGAGGTCGTGACCGACAGTCTCCAGTAGGATCACTTCACTGACATGAACCAGAGGTAGTGACGGACAGTCTCCAGTAGGATCACTTCACTGACATGAACCAATAGTAGTGACGGTCAGTCTCCACTAGGATCACTTCACTGACATGAACCAGAGGTAGTGACGGACAGTCTCCAGTAGGGTTCACTTCACTGACATGAACCAATAGTAGTTACGGACAGTCTCCACTAGGATCACTTCACTGACATGAACCAGAGGTCGTGACCGACAGTCTCCAGTAGGATCACTTCACTGACATGAACCAGAGGTAGTGACAGACAGTTTCCAGTAGGATCACTTCACTGACATGAACCATAGGTATTGACGGATAGTCTCCAGTAGAATCACTTCACTGACATGAACCAGAGGAAGTGACGGACAGTTTCCAGTATGATCACTTTACTGACATTAACCAGAGGTCGTGACCGACAGTCTCCAGTAGGATCACTTCACTGACATGAACTAGAGGTCGTGACGGACAGTCTCGAGTAGGATCACGTCACTGACATGAATCAGAGGTCGTGACGGACAGTCTCCAGTAGGATCACTTCACTGACATGAACCATTAGTAGTGACGGACAGTCTCCACTAGGATCACTTCACTGACATGAACCAGAGGTCGTGACCGACAATCTCCAGTAGGATCACTTCACTGACATGAACCAGAGGAAGTGACGGACAGTTTCCAGTAGGATCACTTCACTGACATGAACCAGAGGTCGTGACCGACAGTCTCCATGAGGATCACTTCACTAACATGAACTAGAGGTAGTGACGGAGAGTCTCCTCTAGGATCACTTCACTGACATGAATCAGAGGTAGTGACGGAAAGTCTCCAGTAGGATCACTTCACTGACATGAACCAGAGGTAGTGACGGACAGTCTCTAGTAGGATCACTTCACTGACAAGAACCAGAGGTAGTGAAGGACAGCCTCCACTAGGATCACTTCACTGACATGAACCAGAGGTCGTGACCGACAGACTTCAGTAGGATCACTTCACTGACATGAACTAGAGGTAGTGACGGACAGTCTCCAGTAGGATCACTTCACTGACATGAACCATAGGTAGTGACGGACAGTCTCCAGTAGGATCACTTCACTGACATGAACCAGAGGAAGTGACGGACAGTTTCCAGTAGGATCACTTCACTGACATGAACCAGAGGTCGTGACCGACAGTCTCCAGTAAGGATCACTTCACTGACATGAACCATTAGTAGTGACGGACAGTCTCCACTAGGATCACTTCACTGACATGAACCAGAGGTCGTGACCGACAATCTCCAGAAGGATCACTTCACTGACATGAACCAGAGGTAGTGACAAACAGTCTCCAGTAGGATCACTTCACTGACATGAACCATAGGTAGTGACGGATAGTCTCCAGTAGGATCACTTCACTGACATGAATCAGAGGTAGTGACGGACAGTCTCCAGTAGGATCACTTCACTGACATGAACCAGAGGTAGTGACGGACAGTCTCTAGTAGGATCACTTCACTGACATGAACCAGAGGTAGTGACGGACAGTCTCCAGTAGGATCACTTCACTGACATGAACTAGAGGTAGTGACGGACAGTCTCCAGTAGATCACTTCACTGACATGCACCAGAGGTAGTGACGGACAGTCTCCAGTAGGATCACTTCACTGACATGAGCTAGAGGTAGTGACGGACAGTCTCCACTAGGATCACTTCACTGACATGAACCAGAGGTAGTGACGGACAGTCTCCAGTAGGATCATTTCACTGACATGAACCAGAGGTAGTGACGGACAGTCTCCAGTAGGATCACTCACTGACATGAACCAGAGGTAGTGACGGAGAGTCTCCAGTAGGATCACTTCAATGACATGAACCAGAGGTAGTGACGGACAGTCTCCAGTAGGATCACTTCACTGACATGAACCAGAGGTAGTGACGGACAGTCTCCAGTAGGATCACTTCACTGACATGAACCAATAGTAGTGACGGACAGTCTCCACTAGGATCACTTCACTCACATGAACCAGATGTCGTGACCGACAGTCTCCAGTAGGATCACTTCACTGACATCAACCAGAGGTAGTGGCAGACAGTTTCCAGTAGGATCACTTCACTGACATGAAGCATAGGTAGTGACGGATAGTCTCCAGTAGGATCACTTCACTGACATGAACCAGAGGAAGTGACGGACAGTTTCCAGTAGGATCACTTCACTGACATGAACCAGAAGTCGTAACCGACAGTCTCCAGTAAGATCACTTCACTGACATGAACTAGAAGTCGTGACTGACAGTCTCCAGTAGGATCACGTCACTGACATGAACCAGAGGTCGTGACGGACAGTCTCCAGTAGGATCATTTCACTGACATGAACCAGAGGTAGTGACGGACAGTCTCCAGTAGGATCACGTCACTGACATGAACCAGAGGAAGTGACGGACAGTCTCCAGTAGGATCACTTCACTGACATGAACCAATAGTAGTGACGGACAGTCTCCAGTAGGATCACTTCACTGACATGAACCATTAGTAGTGACGGACAGTCTCCACTAGGATCACTTCACTGACATGAACCAGAGGTCGTGACCGACAATCTCCAGTAGGATCACTTCACTGACATGAACCAGAGGAAGTGACGGAGAGTTTCCAGTAGGATCACTTCACTGACATGAACCAGAGGTCGTGACCGACAGTCTCCATGAGGATCACTTCACTAACATGAACTAGAGGTAGTGACGGAGAGTCTCCTCTAGGATCACTTCACTGACATGAATCAGAGGTAGTGACGGAAAGTCTCCAGTAGGATCACTTCACTGACATGAACCAGAGGTAGTGACGGACAGTCTCTAGTAGGATCACTTCACTGACAAGAACCAGAGGTAGTGAAGGACAGCCTCCACTAGGATCACTTCACTGACATGAACCAGAGGTCGTGACCGACAGTCTTCAGTAGGATCACTTCACTGACATGAACTAGAGGTAGTGACGGACAGTCTCCAGTAGGATCACTTCACTGACATGAACCATAGGTAGTGACGGACAGTCTCCAGTAGGATCACTTCACTGACATGAACCAGAGGAAGTGACGGACAGTTTCCAGTAGGATCACTTCACTGACATGAACCAGAGGTCGTGACCGACAGTCTCCAGTAGGATCACTTCACTGACATGAACCATAGGTAGTGACGGATAGTCTCCAGTAGGATCACTTCACTGACATGAATCAGAGGTAGTGACGGACAGTCTCCAGTAGGATCACTTCACTGACATGAACCAGAGGTAGTGACGGACAGTCTCTAGTAGGATCACTTCACTGACATGAACCAGAGGTAGTGACGGACAGTCTCCAGTAGGATCACTTCACTGACATGAACTAGAGGTAGTGACGGACAGTCTCCAGTAGATCACTTCACTGACATGCACCAGAGGTAGTGACGGACAGTCTTCAGTAGGATCACTTCACTGACATGAACTAGAGGTAGTGACGGACAGTCTCGAGTAGGCTCACTTCACTGACATGAACCAATAGTAGTGACGGACAGTCTCCAGTAGGATCCCTTCACAGACATGAACCAGAGGTCTTGACCGACAGTTTCCAGTATGATCACTTTACTGACATTAACCAGAGGTCGTGACCGACAGTCTCCAGTAGGATCACTTCACTGACATGAACTAGAGGTCGTGACGGACAGTCTCGAGTAGGATCACGTCACTGACATGAGTCAGAGGTCGTGACGGACAGTCTCCAGTAGGATCACTTCACTGACATGAACCATTAGTAGTGACGGACAGTCTCCACTAGGATCACTTCACTGACATGAACCAGAGGTCGTGACCGACAATCTCCAGTAGGATCACTTCACTGACATGAACCAGAGGAAGTGACGGACAGTTTCCAGTAGGATCACTTCACTGACATGAACCAGAGGTCGTGACCGACAGTCTCCAGTAGGATCACTTCACTGACATGAACTAGAGGTAGTGATGGAGAGTCTCCACTAGGATCACTTCACTGACATGAATCAGAGGTAGTGACGGAAAGTTTCCAGTAGGATCACTTCACTGACATGAACCAGAGGTAGTGACGGACAGTCTCTAGTAGGATCACTTCACTGACAAGAACCAGAGGTAGTGAAGGACAGTCTCCACTAGGATCACTTCACTGACATGAACCAGAGGTCGTGACC
The DNA here is from genome assembly GCF_029633865.1 of Lampris incognitus. Taxonomy (NCBI): domain Eukaryota; kingdom Metazoa; phylum Chordata; class Actinopteri; order Lampriformes; family Lampridae; genus Lampris; species Lampris incognitus. Next base: position 70,664,860 of record NC_079211.1, read on the forward strand.
GACAGTCTTCAGTAGGATCACTTCACTGACATGAACTAGAGGTAGTGACGGACAGTCTCCAGTAGGATCACTTCACTGTCATAAACCATAGGTAGTGACGGACAGTCTCCAGTAGGATCACTTCACTGACATGAACCAGAGGAAGTGACGGACAGTTTACAGTAGGATCACTTCACTGACATGAACCAGAGGTAGTGACGGACAGTCTCCAGTAGGATCACTTCACTGACATGAACCAATAGTAGTTACGGACAGTCTCCACTAGGATCACTTCACTGACATGAACCAGAGGTCGTGACCGACAGTCTCCAGTAGGATCACTTCACTGACATGAACCAGAGGTAGTGACGGATAGTCTCCAGTAGGATCACTTCACTGACATGAACCAGAGGAAGTGACGGACAGTTTCCAGTATGATCACTTTACTGACATTAACCAGAGGTCGTGACCGACAGTCTCCAGTAGGATCACTTCACTGACATGAACTAGAGGTCGTGACGGACAGTCTCGAGTAGGATCACGTCACTGAAATGAATCAGAGGTCGTGACGGACAGTCTCCAGTAGGATCACTTCACTGACATTAACCATTAGTAGTGACGGACAGTGTCCACTAGGATCACTTCACTGACATGAACCAGAGGTCGTGACCGACAATCTCCAGTAGGATCACTTCACTGACATGAACCAAAGGAAGTGACGGACAGTTTCCAGTAGGATCACTTCACTGACATGAACCAAAGGTCGTGACCAACAGTCTCCATGAGGATCACTTCACTAACATGAACTAGAGGTAGTGACGGAGAGTCTCCTCTAGGATCACTTCACTGACATGAATCAGAGGTAGTGACGGAAAGTCTCCAGTAGGATCACTTCACTGACATGAACCGGAGGTAGTGACGGACAGTCTCTAGTAGGATCACTTCACTGACAAGAACCAGAGGTAGTGAAGGACAGCCTCCACTAGGATCACTTCACTGACATGAACCAGAGGTCGTGACCGACAGTCTTCAGTAGGATCACTTCACTGACATGAACTAGAGGTAGTGACGGACAGTCTCCAGTAGGATCACTTCACTGACATGAACCATAGGTAGTGACGGACAGTCTCCAGTAGGATCACTTCACTGACATGAACCAGAGGAAGTGACGGACAGTTTCCAGTAGGATCACTTCACTGACATGAACCAGAGGTCGTGACCGACAGTCTCCAGTAGGATCACTTCACTGACATGAACCATTAGTAGTGACGGACAGTCTCCACTAGGATCACTTCACTGACATGAACCAGAGGTCGTGACCGACAATCTCCAGTAGGATCACTTCACTGACATGAACCAGAGGTAGTGACAAACAGTCTCCAGTAGGATCACTTCACTGACATGAACCATAGGTAGTGACGGATATTCTCCAGTAGGATCACTTCACTGACATGAATCAGAGGTAGTGACGGACAGTCTCCAGTAGGATCACTTCACTGACATGAACCAGAGGTAGTGACGGACAGTCTCTAGTAGGATCACTTCACTGACATGAACCAGAGGTAGTGACGGACAGTCTCCAGTAGGATCACTTCACTGACATGAACTAGAGGTAGTGACGGACAGTCTCCAGTAGATCATTTCACTGACATGCACCAGAGGTAGTGACGGACAGTCTCCAGTAGGATCACTTCACTGACATGAGCTAGAGGTAGTGACGGACAGTCTCCACTAGGATCACTTCACTGACATGAACCAGAGGTAGTGACGGACAGTCTCCAGTAGGATCATTTCACTGACATGAACCAGAGGTAGTGACGGACAGTCTCCAGTAGGATCACTCACTGACATGAACCAGAGGTAGTGACGGAGAGTCTCCAGTAGGATCACTTCACTGACATGAACCAGAGGTAGTGACGGACAATCTCCAGTAGGATCACTTCACTGACATGAACCAGAGGTAGTGAGGGACAGTCTCCAGTAGGATCACTTCACTGACATGAACCAGAGGTAGTGACGGACAGTCTCCAGTAGGATAATGTCACTGACATGAACCAGAGGTCGTGACGGACAGTATCCAGTAGGATCACTTCACTGACATGAACTAGAGGTAGTGACGTACAGTGTCCACTAGGATCACTTCACTGACATGAACCAGAGGTAGTGACGGACAGTCTCCAGTAGGATCATTTCACTGACATGAACCAGAGGTAGTGACGGACAGTCTCCAGTAGGATCACTCACTGACATGAACCAGAGGTCGTGACCGACAGTCTTCAGTAGGATCACTTCACTGACATGAACTAGAGGTAGTGACGGACAATCTCCAGTAGGATCACTTCACTGACATGAACCAACAGTAGTGACGGACAGTCTCCAGTAGGATCACTTCACTGACATGAACCAGAGGTCGTGACCGACAGTCTCCAATAGGATCACTTCACTGACATGAACCAGAGGTGGTGACGGACAGTCTCCAGCAGGATCACTTTACTGACATGAACCAATAGTAGTGACGGACAGTCTCCACTATGATCACTTCACTGACATTAACCAGAGGTAGTGACAGACAGTTTCCAGTAGGATCACTTCACTGACATGAACCAGAGGTAGTGACGGACAGCCTCCAGTAGGATCACTTCACTGACATGAACCAGAGGAAGTGACGGACAGTTTCCAGTAGGATCACTTCACTGACATGAACCAGAGGTCGTGACCGACAGTCTCCACTAGGATCACTTCACTGACATGTACTAGAGGTCGTGACGGACAGTCTCCAGTAGGATAATGTCACTGACATGAACCAGAGATCGTGACGGACAGTATCCAGTAGGATCACTTCACTGACATGAACTAGAGGTAGAGACGTACAGTGTCCACTAGGATCACTTCACTGACATGAACCAGAGGTAGTGACGGACAGTCTCCAGTAGGATCATTTCACTGACATGAACCAGAGGTAGTGACGGACAGTCTCCAGTAGGATCACTCACTTATATGAACCAGAGGTCGTGACCGACAGTCTTCAGTAGGATCACTTCACTGACATGAACTAGAGGTAGTGACGGACAGTCTCCAGTAGGATCACTTCACTGACATGAACCAACAGTAGTGACGGACAGTCTCCAGTAGGATCACTTCACTGACATGAACCAGAGGTCGTGACCGACAGTCTCCAATAGGATCACTTCACTGACATGAACCAGAGGTGGTGACGGACAGTCTCCAGCAGGATCACTTCACTGACATGAACCAATAGTAGTGACGGACAGTCTCCACTATGATCAATTCACTGACATGAACCAGAGGTAGTGACGGACAGTCTCCAGTAGGATCACTCACTGACATGAACCAGAGGTCGTGACCAACAGTCTTCAGTAGGATCACTTCACTAACATGAACTAGAGGTAGTGACGGACAGTCTCCAGTAGGATCACTTCACTGACATGAACCAATAGTAGTGTCGGACAGTCTCCAGTAGGATCACTTCACTGACATGACCAATAGTAGTTACGGACAGTCTCCACTAGGATCACTTCACTGACATTAACCATTAGTAGTGACGGACAGTCTCCACTAGGATCACTTCACTGACATGAACCAGAGGTCGTGACCGACAATCTCCAGTAGGATCACTTCACTGACATGAACCAAAGGAAGTGACGGACAGTTTCCAGTAGGATCACTTCACTGACATGAACCAGAGGTCGTGACCAACAGTCTCCATGAGGATCACTTCACTAACATGAACTAGAGGTAGTGACGGAGAGTCTCCTCTAGGATCACTTCACTGACATGAAACAGAGGTAGTGACGGAAAGTCTCCAGTAGGATCACTTCACTGACATGAACCAGAGGTAGTGACGGACAGTCTCTAGTAGGATCACTTCACTGACAAGAACCAGAGGTAGTGAAGGACAGCCTCCACTAGGATCACTTCACTGACATGAACCAGAGGTCGTGACCGACAGTCTTCAGTAGGATCACTTCACTGACATGAACTAGAGGTAGTGACGGACAGTCTCCAGTAGGATCACTTCACTGACATGAACCATAGGTAGTGACGGACAGTCTCCAGTAGGATCACTTCACTGACATGAACCAGAGGAAGTGACGGACAGTTTCCAGTAGGATCACTTCACTGACATGAAACAGAGGTCGTGACCGACAGTCTCCAGTAGGATCACTTCACTGACATGAACCATTAGTAGTGACGGACAGTCTCCACTAGGATCACTTCACTGACATGAACCAGAGGTCGTGACCGACAATCTCCAGTAGGATCACTTCACTGACATGAACCAGAGGTAGTGACAAACAGTCTCCAGTAGGATCACTTCACTGACATGAACCATAGGTAGTGACGGATAGTCTCCAGTAGGATCACTTCACTGACATGAATCAGAGGTAGTGACGGACAGTCTCCAGTAGGATCACTTCACTGACATGAACCAGAGGTAGTGACGGACAGTCTCTAGTAGGATCACTTCACTGACATGAACCAGAGGTAGTGACGGACAGTCTCCAGTAGGATCACTTCACTGACATGAACTAGAGGTAGTGACGGACAGTCTCCAGTAGATCACTTCACTGACATGCACCAGAGGTAGTGACGGACAGTCTCCAGTAGGATCACTTCACTGACATGAGCTAGAGGTAGTGACGGACAGTCTCCACTAGGATCACTTCACTGACATGAACCAGAGGTAGTGACGGACAGTCTCCAGTAGGATCATTTCACTGACATGAACCAGAGGTAGTGACGGACAGTCTCCAGTAGGATCACTCACTGACATGAACCAGAGGTAGTGACGGAGAGTCTCCAGTAGGATCACTTCACTGACATGAACCAGAGGTAGTGACGGACAATCTCCAGTAGGATCACTTCACTGACATGAACCAGAGGTATTGACGGACAGTCTCCAGTAGGATCATTTCACTGACATGAACCAGAGGTAGTGACGGACAGTCTCCAGTAGGATCACTCACTTATATGAACCAGAGGTCGTGACCGACAGTCTTCAGTAGGATCACTTCACTGACATGAACTAGAGGTAGTGACGGACAGTCTCCAGTAGGATCACTTCACTGACATGAACCAACAGTAGTGACGGACAGTCTCCAGTAGGATCACTTCACTGACATGAACCAGAGGTCGTGACCGACAGTCTCCAATAGGATCACTTCACTGACATGAACCAGAGGTGGTGACGGACAGTCTCCAGCAGGATCACTTCACTGACATGAACCAATAGTAGTGACGGACAGTCTCCACTATGATCAATTCACTGACATGAACCAGAGGTAGTGACGGACAGTCTCCAGTAGGATCACTCACTGACATGAACCAGAGGTCGTGACCAACAGTCTTCAGTAGGATCACTTCACTAACATGAACTAGAGGTAGTGACGGACAGTCTCCAGTAGGATCACTTCACTGACATGAACCAATAGTAGTGTCGGACAGTCTCCAGTAGGATCACTTCACTGACATGACCAATAGTAGTTACGGACAGTCTCCACTAGGATCACTTCACTGACATTAACCATTAGTAGTGACGGACAGTCTCCACTAGGATCACTTCACTGACATGAACCAGAGGTCGTGACCGACAATCTCCAGTAGGATCACTTCACTGACATGAACCAAAGGAAGTGACGGACAGTTTCCAGTAGGATCACTTCACTGACATGAACCAGAGGTCGTGACCAACAGTCTCCATGAGGATCACTTCACTAACATGAACTAGAGGTAGTGACGGAGAGTCTCCTCTAGGATCACTTCACTGACATGAAACAGAGGTAGTGACGGAAAGTCTCCAGTAGGATCACTTCACTGACATGAACCAGAGGTAGTGACGGACAGTCTCTAGTAGGATCACTTCACTGACAAGAACCAGAGGTAGTGAAGGACAGCCTCCACTAGGATCACTTCACTGACATGAACCAGAGGTCGTGACCGACAGTCTTCAGTAGGATCACTTCACTGACATGAACTAGAGGTAGTGACGGACAGTCTCCAGTAGGATCACTTCACTGACATGAACCATAGGTAGTGACGGACAGTCTCCAGTAGGATCACTTCACTGACATGAACCAGAGGAAGTGACGGACAGTTTCCAGTAGGATCACTTCACTGACATGAAACAGAGGTCGTGACCGACAGTCTCCAGTAGGATCACTTCACTGACATGAACCATTAGTAGTGACGGACAGTCTCCACTAGGATCACTTCACTGACATGAACCAGAGGTCGTGACCGACAATCTCCAGTAGGATCACTTCACTGACATGAACGAGAGGTAGTGACAAACAGTCTCCAGTAGGATCACTTCACTGACATGAACCATAGGTAGTGACGGATAGTCTCCAGTAGGATCACTTCACTGACATGAATCAGAGGTAGTGACGGACAGTCTCCAGTAGGATCACTTCACTGACATGAACCAGAGGTAGTGACGGACAGTCTCTAGTAGGATCACTTCACTGACATGAACCAGAGGTAGTGACGGACAGTCTCCAGTAGGATCACTTCACTGACATGAACTAGAGGTAGTGACGGACAGTCTCCAGTAGATCACTTCACTGACATGCACCAGAGGTAGTGACGGACAGTCTCCAGTAGGATCACTTCACTGACATGAGCTAGAGGTAGTGACGGACAGTCTCCACTAGGATCACTTCACTGACATGAACCAGAGGTAGTGACGGACAGTCTCCAGTAGGATCATTTCACTGACATGAACCAGAGGTAGTGACGGACAGTCTCCAGTAGGATCACTCACTGACATGAACCAGAGGTAGTGACGGAGAGTCTCCAGTAGGATCACTTCACTGACATGAACCAGAGGTAGTGACGGACAATCTCCAGTAGGATCACTTCACTGACATGAACCAGAGGTAGTGACGGACAATCTCCAGTAGGATCACTTCACTGACATGAACCAGAGGTAGTGACGGACAGTCTCCAGTAGGATCACTTCACTGACATGAACCAGAGGTAGTGACGGACAGTCTCCAGTAGGATAATGTCACTGACATGAACCAGAGGTCGTGACGGACAGTATCCAGTAGGATCACTTCACTGACATGAACTAGAGGTAGTGACGTACAGTGTCCACTAGGATCACTTCACTGACATGAACCAGAGGTAGTGACGGACAGTCTCCAGTAGGATCATTTCACTGACATGAACCAGAGGTAGTGACGGACAGTCTCCAGTAGGATCACTCACTGACATGAACCAGAGGTCGTGACCGACAGTCTTCAGTAGGATCACTTCACTGACATGAACTAGAGGTAGTGACGGACAATCTCCAGTAGGATCACTTCACTGACATGAACCAGAGGTCGTGACGGACAGTATCCAGTAGGATCACTTCACTGACATGAACTAGAGGTAGTGACGTACAGTGTCCACTAGGATCACTTCACTGACATGAACCAGAGGTAGTGACGGACAGTCTCCAGTAGGATCATTTCACTGACATGAACAAGAGGTAGTGACGGACAGTCTCCAGTAGGATCACTCACTGACATGAACCAGAGGTCGTGACCGACAGTCTTCAGTAGGATCACATCACTGACATGAACTAGAGGTCGTGACGGACAGTCTCGAGTAGGATCACGTCACTGACATGAGTCAGAGGTCGTGACGGACAGTCTCCAGTAGGATCACTTCACTGACATGAACCATTAGTAGTGACGGACAGTCTCCACTAGGATCACTTCACTGACATGAACCAGAGGTCGTGACCGACAATCTCCAGTAGGATCACTTCACTGACATGAACCAGAGGAAGTGACGGACAGTTTCCAGTAGGATCACTTCACTGACATGAACCAGAGGTCGTGACCGACAGTCTCCAGTAGGATCACTTCACTGACATGAACTAGAGGTAGTGATGGAGAGTCTCCACTAGGATCACTTCACTGACATGAATCAGAGGTAGTGACGGAAAGTTTCCAGTAGGATCACTTCACTGACATGAACCAGAGGTAGTGACGGACAGTCTCTAGTAGGATCACTTCACTGACAAGAACCAGAGGTAGTGAAGGACAGTCTCCACTAGGATCACTTCACTGACATGAACCAGAGGTCGTGACCGACAGTCTTCAGTAGGATCACTTCACTGACATGAACTAGAGGTAGTGACGGACAGTCTCCAGTAGGATCACTTCACTGACATGAACCATAGGTAGTGACGGAAAGTCTCCAGTAGGATCACTTCACTGACATGAACCAGAGGAAGTGACGGACAGTTTACAGTAGGATCACTTCACTGACATGAACCAGAGGTAGTGACGGACAGTCTCCAGTAGGATCACTTCACTGACATGAACCAATAGTAGTTACGGACAGTCTCCACTAGGATCACTTCACTGACATGAACCAGAGGTCGTGACCGACAGTCTCCAGTAGGATCACTTCACTGACAAGAACCAGAGGTAGTGAAGGACAGCCTCCACTAGGATCACTTCACTGACATGAACCAGAGGTCGTGACCGACAGTCTTCAGTAGGATCACTTCACTGACATGAACTAGAGGTAGTGACGGACAGTCTCCAGTAGGATCACTTCACTGACATGAACCATAGGTAGTGACGGACAGTCTCCAGTAGGATCACTTCACTGACATGAACCAGAGGAAGTGACGGACAGTTTCCAGTAGGATCACTTCACTGACATGAACCAGAGGTCGTGACCGACAGTCTCCAGTAGGATCACTTCACTGACATGAACCATTAGTAGTGACGGACAGTCTCCACTAGGATCACTTCACTGACATGAACCAGAGGTCGTGACCGACAATCTCCAGTAGGATCACTTCACTGACATGAACCAGAGGTAGTGACAAACAGTCTCCAGTAGGATCACTTCACTGACATGAACCAGAGGTAGTGAAGGACAGTCTCCACTAGGATCACTTCACTGACATGAATCAGAGGTAGTGACGGAAAGTTTCCAGTAGGATCACTTCACTGACATGAACCAGAGGTAGTGACGGACAGTCTCTAGTAGGATCACTTCACTGACAAGAACCAGAGGTAGTGAAGGACAGTCTCCACTAGGATCACTTCACTGACATGAACCAGAGGTCGTGACCGACAGTCTTCAGTAGGATCACTTCACTGACATGAACTAGAGGTAGTGACGGACAGTCTCCAGTAGGATCACTTCACTGACATGAACCATAGGTAGTGACGGAAAGTCTCCAGTAGGATCACTTCACTGACATGAACCAGAGGAAGTGAAAGACAATTTACAGTAGGATCACTTCACTGACATGAACCAGAGGTAGTGACGGACAGTCTCCAGTAGGATCACTTCACTGACATGAACCAATAGTAGTTACGGACAGTCTCCACTAGGATCACTTCACTGACATGAACCAGAGGTCGTGACCGACAGTCTCCAGTAGGATCACTTCACTGACAAGAACCAGAGGTAGTGAAGGACAGCCTCCACTAGGATCACTTCACTGACATGAACCAGAGGTCGTGACCGACAGTCTTCAGTAGGATCACTTCACTGACATGAACTAGAGGTAGTGACGGACAGTCTCCAGTAGGATCACTTCACTGACATGAACCATAGGTAGTGACGGACAGTCTCCAGTAGGATCACTTCACTGACATGAACCAGAGGAAGTGACGGACAGTTTCCAGTAGGATCACTTCACTGACATGAACCAGAGGTCGTGACCGACAGTCTCCAGTAGGATCACTTCACTGACATGAACCATTAGTAGTGACGGACAGTCTCCACTAGGATCACTTCACTGACATGAACCAGAGGTCGTGACCGACAATCTCCAGTAGGATCACTTCACTGACATGAACCAGAGGTAGTGACAAACAGTCTCCAGTAGGATCACTTCACTGACATGAACCATAGGTAGTGACGGATAGTCTCCAGTAGGATCACTTCACTGACATGAATCAGAGGTAGTGACGGACAGTCTCCAGTAGGATCACTTCACTGACATGAACCAGAGGTAGTGACGGACAGTCTCCAGTAGGATCACTTCACTGACATGAACCAGAGGTCGTGACGGACAGTCTCTAGTAGGATCACTTCACTGACATGACCAATAGTAGTTACGGACAGTCTCCACTAGGATCACTTCACTGACATGAACCAGGGGTCGTGACCGACAGTCTCCACTAGGATCACTTCACTGACATGAACTAGAGGTAGTGACGGACAGTCTCCAGTAGGATCATTTCACTGACATGAACCAGAGGTAGTGACTGACAGTCTCCAGTAGGATCACTTCACTGACATGAACTAGAGGTAGTGACGTACAGTCTCCAGTAGCATCACTTCACTGACATGAACCAGAGGTAGTGACGGACAGTCTCCACTAGGATCACTTCACTGACATGAACCGGAGGTAGTGACGGACAGTCTCCAGTAGGATCACGTCACTGACATGAACCAGAGGTCGTGACGGACAGTCTCCAGTAGGATCACTCACTGACATGAACCAGAGGTCGTGACCGACAGTCTTCAGTAGGATCACTTCACTGACATGAACTAGAGGTAGTGACGGACAGTCTCCAGTAGGCTCACTTCACTGACATGAACCAATAGTAGTGACGGACAGTCTCCAGTAGGATCCCTTCACTGACATGAACCAGAGGTCGTGACCGACAGTTTCCAGTATGATCACTTTACTGACATTAACCAGAGGTCGTGACCGACAGTCTCCAGTAGGATCACTTCACTGACATGAACTAGAGGTCGTGACGGACAGTCTCGAGTAGGATCACGTCACTGACATGAGTCAGAGGTCGTGACGGACAGTCTCCAGTAGGATCACTTCACTGACATGAACCATTAGTAGTGACGGACAGTCTCCACTAGGATCACTTCACTGACATGAACCAGAGGTCGTGACCGACAGTCTTCAGTAGGATCACTTCACTGACATGAACTAGAGGTAGTGACGGACAGTCTCCAGTAGGATCACTTCACTGACATGAACCATAGGTAGTGACGGACAGTCTCCAGTAGGATCACTTCACTGACATGAACCAGAGGAAGTGACGGACAGTTTACAGTAGGATCACTTCACTGACATGAACCAGAGGTAGTGACGGACAGTCTCCAGTAGGATCACTTCACTGACATGAACCAATAGTAGTTACGGACAGTCTCCGCTAGGATCACTTCACTGACATGAACCAGAGGTCGTGACCGACAGTCTCCAGTAGGATCACTTCACTGACATGAACCAGAGGTAGTGACGGATAGTCTCCAGTAGGATCACTTCACTGACATGAACCAGAGGAAGTGACGGACAGTTTCCAGTATGATCACTTTACTGACATTAACCAGAGGTCGTGACCGACAGTCTCCAGTAGGATCACTTCACTGACATGAACTAGAGGTCGTGACGGACAGTCTCGAGTAGGATCACGTCACTGACATGAATCAGAGGTCGTGACGGACAGTCTCCAGTAGGATCACTTCACTGACATTAACCATTAGTAGTGACGGACAGTCTCCACTAGGATCACTTCACTGACATGAACCAGAGGTCGTGACCGACAATCTCCAGTAGGATCACTTCACTGACATGAACCAAAGGAAGTGACGGACAGTTTCCAGTAGGATCACTTCACTGACATGAACCAGAGGTCGTGACCAACAGTCTCCATGAGGATCACTTCACTAACATGAACTAGAGGTAGTGACGGAGAGTCTCCTCTAGGATCACTTCACTGACATGAATCAGAGGTAGTGACGGAAAGTCTCCAGTAGGATCACTTCACTGACATGAACCAGAGGTAGTGACGGACAGTCTCTAGTAGGATCACTTCACTGACAAGAACCAGAGGTAGTGAAGGACAGCCTCCACTAGGATCACTTCACTGACATGAACCAGAGGTCGTGACCGACAGTCTTCAGTAGGATCACTTCACTGACATGAACTAGAGGTAGTGACGGACAGTCTCCAGTAGGATCACTTCACTGACATGAACCATAGGTAGTGACGGACAGTCTCCAGTAGGATCACTTCACTGACATGAACCAGAGGAAGTGACGGACAGTTTCCAGTAGGATCACTTCACTGACATGAACCAGAGGTCGTGACCGACAGTCTCCAGTAGGATCACTTCACTGACATGAACCATTAGTAGTGACGGACAGTCTCCACTAGGATCACTTCACTGACATGAACCAGAGGTCGTGACCGACAATCTCCAGTAGGATCACTTCACTGACATGAACCAGAGGTAGTGACAAACAGTCTCCAGTAGGATCACTTCACTGACATGAACCATAGGTAGTGACGGATAGTCTCCAGTAGGATCACTTCACTGACATGAATCAGAGGTAGTGACGGACAGTCTCCAGTAGGATCACTTCACTGACATGAACCAGAGGTAGTGACGGACAGTCTCTAGTAGGATCACTTCACTGACATGAACCAGAGGTAGTGACGGACAGTCTCCAGTAGGATCACTTCACTGACATGAACTAGAGGTAGTGACGGACAGTCTCCAGTAGATCACTTCACTGACATGCACCAGAGGTAGTGACGGACAGTCTCCAGTAGGATCACTTCACTGACATGAGCTAGAGGTAGTGACGGACAGTCTCCACTAGGATCACTTCACTGACATGAACCAGAGGTAGTGACGCACAGTCTCCAGTAGGATCATTTCACTGACATGAACCAGAGGTAGTGACGGACAGTCTCCAGTAGGATCACTCACTGACATGAACCAGAGGTAGTGACGGAGAGTCTCCAGTAGGATCACTTCACTGACATGAACCAGAGGTAGTGACGGACAATCTCCAGTAGGATCACTTCACTGACATGAACCAGAGGTAGTGACGGACAGTCTCCAGTAGGATCACTTCACTGACATGAACCAGAGGTAGTGACGGACAGTCTCCAGTAGGATAATGTCACTGACATGAACCAGAGGTCGTGACGGACAGTATCCAGTAGGATCACTTCACTGACATGAACTAGAGGTAGTGACGTACAGTGTCCACTAGGATCACTTCACTGACATGAACCAGAGGTAGTGACGGACAGTCTCCAGTAGGATCATTTCACTGACATGAACCAGAGGTAGTGACGGACAGTCTCCAGTAGGATCACTCACTGACATGAACCAGAGGTCGTGACCGACAGTCTTCAGTAGGATCACTTCACTGACATGAACTAGAGGTAGTGACGGACAATCTCCAGTAGGATCACTTCACTGACATGAACCAACAGTAGTGACGGACAGTCTCCAGTAGGATCACTTCACTGACATGAACCAGAGGTCGTGACCGACAGTCTCCAATAGGATCACTTCACTGACATGAACCAGAGGTGGTGACGGACAGTCTCCAGCAGGATCACTTTACTGACATGAACCAATAGTAGTGACGGACAGTCTCCACTATGATCACTTCACTGACATTAACCAGAGGTAGTGACAGACAGTTTCCAGTAGGATCACTTCACTGACATGAACCAGAGGTAGTGACGGACAGCCTCCAGTAGGATCACTTCACTGACATGAACCAGAGGAAGTGACGGACAGTTTCCAGTAGGATCACTTCACTGACATGAACCAGAGGTCGTGACCGACAGTCTCCAGTAGGATCACTTCACTGACATGAACCAGAAGTAGTGACGGACAGTCTCCACCAGGATCACTTCACTGACATGAATCAGAGGTAGTGACGGAAAGTCTCCAGTAAGATCACTTCACTGACATGAACCAGAGGAAGTGACGGACAGTTTCCAGTAGGATCACTTCACTGACATGAACCAGAGGTCGTGACCGACAGTCTCCAGTAGGATCACTTCACTGACATGTACTAGAGGTCGTGACGGACAGTCTCCAGTAGGATAATGTCACTGACATGAACCAGAGATCGTGACGGACAGTATCCAGTAGGATCACTTCACTGACATGAACTAGAGGTAGTGACGTACAGTGTCCACTAGGATCACTTCACTGACATGAACCAGAGGTAGTGACGGACAGTCTCCAGTAGGATCATTTCACTGACATGAACCAGAGGTAGTGACGGACAGTCTCCAGTAGGATCACTCACTTATATGAACCAGAGGTCGTGACCGACAGTCTTCAGTAGGATCACTTCACTGACATGAACTAGAGGTAGTGACGGACAGTCTCCAGTAGGATCACTTCACTGACATGAACCAACAGTAGTGACGGACAGTCTCCAGTAGGATCACTTCACTGACATGAACCAGAGGTCGTGACCGACAGTCTCCAATAGGATCACTTCACTGACATGAACCAGAGGTGGTGACGGACAGTCTCCAGCAGGATCACTTCACTGACATGAACCAATAGTAGTGACGGACAGTCTCCACTATGATCAATTCACTGACATGAACCAGAGGTAGTGACGGACAGTCTCCAGTAGGATCACTCACTGACATGAACCAGAGGTCGTGACCAACAGTCTTCAGTAGGATCACTTCACTAACATGAACTAGAGGTAGTGACGGACAGTCTCCAGTAGGATCACTTCACTGACATGAACCAATAGTAGTGTCGGACAGTCTCCAGTAGGATCACTTCACTGACATGACCAATAGTAGTTACGGACAGTCTCCACTAGGATCACTTCACTGACATTAACCATTAGTAGTGACGGACAGTCTCCACTAGGATCACTTCACTGACATGAACCAGAGGTCGTGACCGACAATCTCCAGTAGGATCACTTCACTGACATGAACCAAAGGAAGTGACGGACAGTTTCCAGTAGGATCACTTCACTGACATGAACCAGAGGTCGTGACCAACAGTCTCCATGAGGATCACTTCACTAACATGAACTAGAGGTAGTGACGGAGAGTCTCCTCTATGATCACTTCACTGACATGAATCAGAGGTAGTGACGGAAAGTCTCCAGTAGGATCACTTCACTGACATGAACCAGAGGTAGTGACGGACAGTCTCTAGTAGGATCACTTCACTGACAAGAACCAGAGGTAGTGAAGGACAGCCTCCACTAGGATCACTTCACTGACATGAACCAGAGGTCGTGACCGACAGTCTTCAGTAGGATCACTTCACTGACATGAACTAGAGGTAGTGACGGACAGTCTCCAGTAGGATCACTTCACTGACATGAACCATAGGTAGTGACGGACAGTCTCCAGTAGGATCACTTCACTGACATGAACCAGAGGAAGTGACGGACAGTTTCCAGTAGGATCACTTCACTGACATGAACCAGAGGTCGTGACCGACAGTCTCCAGTAGGATCACTTCACTGACATGAACCATTAGTAGTGACGGACAGTCTCCACTAGGATCACTTCACTGACATGAACCAGAGGTCGTGACCGACAATCTCCAGTAGGATCACTTCACTGACATGAACCAGAGGTAGTGACAAACAGTCTCCAGTAGGATCACTTCACTGACATGAACCATAGGTAGTGACGGATAGTCTCCAGTAGGATCACTTCACTGACATGAATCAGAGGTAGTGACGGACAGTCTCCAGTAGGATCACTTCACTGACATGAACCAGAGGTAGTGACGGACAGTCTCTAGTAGGATCACTTCACTGACATGAACCAATAGTAGTGTCGGACAGTCTCCAGTAGGATCACTTCACTGACATGACCAATAGTAGTTACGGACAGTCTCCACTAGGATCACTTCACTGACATTAACCATTAGTAGTGACGGACAGTCTCCACTAGGATCACTTCACTGACATGAACCAGAGGTCGTGACCGACAATCTCCAGTAGGATCACTTCACTGACATGAACCAAAGGAAGTGACGGACAGTTTCCAGTAGGATCACTTCACTGACATGAACCAGAGGTCGTGACCAACAGTCTCCATGAGGATCACTTCACTAACATGAACTAGAGGTAGTGACGGAGAGTCTCCTCTATGATCACTTCACTGACATGAATCAGAGGTAGTGACGGAAAGTCTCCAGTAGGATCACTTCACTGACATGAACCAGAGGTAGTGACGGACAGTCTCTAGTAGGATCACTTCACTGACAAGAACCAGAGGTAGTGAAGGACAGCCTCCACTAGGATCACTTCACTGACATGAACCAGAGGTCGTGACCGACAGTCTTCAGTAGGATCACTTCACTGACATGAACTAGAGGTAGTGACGGACAGTCTCCAGTAGGATCACTTCACTGACATGAACCATAGGTAGTGACGGACAGTCTCCAGTAGGATCACTTCACTGACATGAACCAGAGGAAGTGACGGACAGTTTCCAGTAGGATCACTTCACTGACATGAACCAGAGGTCGTGACCGACAGTCTCCAGTAGGATCACTTCACTGACATGAACCATTAGTAGTGACGGACAGTCTCCACTAGGATCACTTCACTGACATGAACCAGAGGTCGTGACCGACAATCTCCAGTAGGATCACTTCACTGACATGAACCAGAGGTAGTGACAAACAGTCTCCAGTAGGATCACTTCACTGACATGAACCATAGGTAGTGACGGATAGTCTCCAGTAGGATCACTTCACTGACATGAATCAGAGGTAGTGACGGACAGTCTCCAGTAGGATCACTTCACTGACATGAACCAGAGGTAGTGACGGACAGTCTCTAGTAGGATCACTTCACTGACATGAACCAGAGGTAGTGACGGACAGTCTCCAGTAGGATCACTTCACTGACATGAACTAGAGGTAGTGACGGACAGTCTCCAGTAGATCACTTCACTGACATGCACCAGAGGTAGTGACGGACAGTCTCCAGTAGGATCACTTCACTGACATGAGCTAGAGGTAGTGACGGACAGTCTCCACTAGGATCACTTCACTGACATGAACCAGAGGTAGTGACGGACAGTCTCCAGTAGGATCATTTCACTGACTTGAACCAGAGGTAGTGACGGACAGTCTCAGGTAGGATCACTCACTGACATGAACCAGAGGTAGTGACGGAGAGTCTCCAGTAGGATCACTTCACTGACATGAACCAGAGGTAGTGACGGACAATCTCCAGTAGGATCACTTCACTGACATGAACCAGAGGTAGTGACGGACAGTCTCCAGTAGGATCACTTCACTGACATGAACCAGAGGTAGTGACGGACAGTCTCCAGTAGGATAATGTCACTGACATGAACCAGAGGTCGTGACGGACAGTATCCAGTAGGATCACTTCACTGACATGAACTAGAGGTAGTGACGTACAGTGTCCACTAGGATCACTTCACTGACATGAACCAGAGGTAGTGACGGACAGTCTCCAGTAGGATCATTTCACTGACATGAACCAGAGGTAGTGACGGACAGTCTCCAGTAGGATCACTCACTGACATGAACCAGAGGTCGTGACCGACAGTCTTCAGTAGGATCACTTCACTGACATGAACTAGAGGTAGTGACGGACAATCTCCAGTAGGATCACTTCACTGACATGAACCAACAGTAGTGACGGACAGTCTCCAGTAGGATCACTTCACTGACATGAACCAGAGGTCGTGACCGACAGTCTCCAATAGGATCACTTCACTGACATGAACCAGAGGTGGTGACGGACAGTCTCCAGCAGGATCACTTTACTGACATGAACCAATAGTAGTGACGGACAGTCTCCACTATGATCACTTCACTGACATTAACCAGAGGTAGTGACAGACAGTTTCCAGTAGGATCACTTCACTGACATGAACCAGAGGTAGTGACGGACAGCCTCCAGTAGGATCACTTCACTGACATGAACCAGAGGAAGTGACGGACAGTTTCCAGTAGGATCACTTCACTGACATGAACCAGAGGTCGTGACCGACAGTCTCCAGTAGGATCACTTCACTGACATGAACCAGAAGTAGTGACGGAGAGTCTCCACCAGGATCACTTCACTGACATGAATCAGAGGTAGTGACGGAAAGTCTCCAGTAGGATCACTTCACTGACATGAACCAGAGGTCGTGACCGACAGTCTCCAGTAGGATCACTTCACTGACATGTACTAGAGGTCGTGACGGACAGTCTCCAGTAGGATAATGTCACTGACATGAACCAGAGATCGTGACGGACAGTATCCAGTAGGATCACTTCACTGACATGAACTAGAGGTAGTGACGTACAGTGTCCACTAGGATCACTTCACTGACATGAACCAGAGGTAGTGACGGACAGTCTCCAGTAGGATCATTTCACTGACATGAACCAGAGGTAGTGACGGACAGTCTCCAGTAGGATCACTCACTTACATGAACCAGAGGTCGTGACCGACAGTCTTCAGTAGGATCACTTCACTGACATGAACTAGAGGTAGTGACGGACAGTCTCCAGTAGGATCACTTCACTGACATGAACCAACAGTAGTGACGAACAGTCTCCAGTAGGATCACTTCACTGACATGAACCAGAGGTCGTGACCGACAGTCTCCAATAGGATCACTTCACTGACATGAACCAGAGGTGGTGACGGACAGTCTCCAGCAGGATCACTTCACTGACATGAACCAATAGTAGTGACGGACAGTCTCCACTATGATCAATTCACTGACATGAACCAGAGGTAGTGACGGACAGTCTCCAGTAGGATCACTCATTGACATGAACCAGAGGTCGTGACCAACAGTCTTCAGTAGGATCACTTCACTAACATGAACTAGAGGTAGTGACGGACAGTCTCCAGTAGGATCACTTCACTGACATGAACCAATAGTAGTGTCGGACAGTCTCCAGTAGGATCACTTCACTGACATGACCAATGGTAGTTACGGACAGTCTCCACTAGGATCACTTCACTGACATGAACCAGAGGTCGTGACCGACAGTCTCCACTAGGATCACTTCACTGACATGAACTAGAGGTAGTGACGGACAGTCTCCAGTAGGATCATTTCACTGACATGAACCAGAGGTAGTGACAAACAGTCTCCAGTAGGATCACTTCACTGACATGAACCATAGGTAGTGACGGATAGTCTCCAGTAGGATCACTTCACTGACATGAATCAGAGGTAGTGACGGACAGTCTCCAGTAGGATCACTTCACTGACATGAACCAGAGGTCGTGACCGACAGTCTCTAGTAGGATCACTTCACTGACATGAACCAGAGGTAGTGACGGACAGTCTCCAGTAGGATCACTTCACTGACATGAACTAGAGGTAGTGACGGACAGTCTCCAGTAGATCACTTCACTGACATGCACCAGAGGTAGTGACGGACAGTCTCCAGTAGGATCACTTCACTGACATGAGCTAGAGGTAGTGACGGACAGTCTCCACTAGGATCACTTCACTGACATGAACCAGAGGTAGTGACGGACAGTCTCCAGTAGGATCATTTCACTGACATGAACCAGAGGTAGTGACGGACAGTCTCCAGTAGGATCACTCACTGACATGAACCAGAGGTAGTGACGGAGAGTCTCCAGTAGGATCACTTCACTGACATGAACCAGAGGTAGTGACGGACAGTCTCCAGTAGGATCACTTCACTGACATGAACCAGAGGTAGTGACGGACAGTCTCCAGTAGGATCACTTCACTGACATGAACCAGAGGTAGTGACGGACAGTCTCCAGTAGGATAATGTCACTGACATGAACCAGAGGTCGTGACGGACAGTATCCAGTAGGATCACTTCACTGACATGAACTAGAGGTAGTGACGTACAGTGTCCACTAGGATCACTTCACTGACATGAACCAGAGGTAGTGACGGACAGTCTCCAGTAGAATCATTTCACTGACATGAACCAGAGGTAGTGACGGACAGTCTCCAGTAGGATCACTCACTGACATGAACCAGAGGTCGTGACCGATAGTCTTCAGTAGGATCACTTCACTGACATGAACTAGAGGTAGTGACGGACAGTCTCCAGTAGGATCACTTCACTGACATGAACCATAGGTAGTGACGGACAGTCTCCAGTAGGATCACTTCACTGACATGAACCAGAGGAAGTGACGGACAGTTTACAGTAGGATCACTTCACTGACATGAACCAGAGGTAGTGACGGACAGTCTCCAGTAGGATCACTTCACTGACATGAACCAATAGTAGTTACGGACAGTCTCCACTAGGATCACTTCACTGACATGAACCAGAGGTCGTGACCGACAGTCTCCAGTAGGATCACTTCACTGACAAGAACCAGAGGTAGTGAAGGACAGCCTCCACTAGGATCACTTCACTGACATGAACCAGAGGTCGTGACCGACAGTCTTCAGTAGGATCACTTCACTGACATGAACTAGAGGTAGTGACGGACAGTCTCCAGTAGGATCACTTCACTGACATGAACCATAGGTAGTGACGGACAGTCTCCAGTAGGATCACTTCACTGACATGAACCAGAGGAAGTGACGGACAGTTTCCAGTAGGATCACTTCACTGACATGAACCAGAGGTCGTGACCGACAGTCTCCAGTAGGCTCACTCCACTGACATGAACCATTAGTAGTGACGGACAGTCTCCACTAGGATCACTTCACTGACATGAACCAGAGGTCGTGACCGACAATCTCCAGTAGGATCACTTCACTGACATGAACCAGAGGTAGTGACAAACAGTCTCCAGTAGGATCACTTCACTGACATGAACCATAGGTAGTGACGGATAGTCTCCAGTAGGATCACTTCACTGACATGAATCAGAGGTAGTGACGGACAGTCTCCACTAGGATCACTTCACTGACATGAACCAGAGGTCGTGACCGACAGTCTTCAGTAGGATCACTTCACTGACATGAACCAGAGGAAGTGACGGACAGTTTCCAGTAGGATCACTTCACTGACATGAACCAGAGGTCGTGACCGACAGTCTCCAGTAGGCTCACTCCACTGACATGAACCATTAGTAGTGACGGACAGTCTCCACTAGGATCACTTCACTGACATGAACCAGAGGTCGTGACCGACAATCTCCAGTAGGATCACTTCACTGACATGAACCAGAGGTAGTGACAAACAGTCTCCAGTAGGATCACTTCACTGACATGAACCATAGGTAGTGACGGATAGTCTCCAGTAGGATCACTTCACTGACATGAATCAGAGGTAGTGACGGACAGTCTCCAGTAGGATCACTTCACTGACATGAACCAGAGGTAGTGACGGACAGTCTCCTGTAGGATCACTTCACTGACATGAACCAGAGGTCGTGACGGACAGTCTCCAGTAGGATCACTTCACTGACATGACCAATAGTAGTTATGGACAGTCTCCACTAGGATCACTTCACTGACATGAACCAGGGGTCGTGACCGACAGTCTCCACTAGGATCACTTCACTGACATGAACTAGAGGTAGTGACGGACAGTCTCCAGTAGGATCATTTCACTGACATGAACCAGAGGTAGTGACTGACAGTCTCCAGTAGGATCACTTCACTGACATGAACTAGAGGTAGTGACGTACAGTCTCCAGTAGCATCACTTCACTGACATGAACCAGAGGTAGTGACGGACAGTCTCCACTAGGATCACTTCACTGACATGAACCGGAGGTAGTGACGGACAGTCTCCAGTAGGATCACGTCACTGACATGAACCAGAGGTCGTGACGGACAGTCTCCAGTAGGATCACTCACTGACATGAACCAGAGGTCGTGACCGACAGTCTTCAGTAGGATCACTTCACTGACATGAACTAGAGGTAGTGACGGACAGTCTCCAGTAGGCTCACTTCACTGACATGAACCAATAGTAGTGACGGACAGTCTCCAGTAGGATCCCTTCACTGACATGAACCAGAGGTCGTGACCGACAGTTTCCAGTATGATCACTTTACTGACATTAACCAGAGGTCGTGACCGACAGTCTCCAGTAGGATCACTTCACTGACATGAACTAGAGGTCGTGACGGACAGTCTCGAGTAGGATCACGTCACTGACATGAGTCAGAGGTCGTGACGGACAGTCTCCAGTAGGATCACTTCACTGACATGAACCATTAGTAGTGACGGACAGTCTCCACTAGGATCACTTCACTGACATGAACCAGAGGTCGTGACCGACAATCTCCAGTAGGATCACTTCACTGACATGAACCAGAGGAAGTGACGGACAGTTTCCAGTAGGATCACTTCACTGACATGAACCAGAGGTCGTGACCGACAGTCTCCAGTAGGATCACTTCACTGACATGAACTAGAGGTAGTGATGGAGAGTCTCCACTAGGATCACTTCACTGACATGAATCAGAGGTAGTGACGGAAAGTTTCCAGTAGGATCACTTCACTGACATGAACCAGAGGTAGTGACGGACAGTCTCTAGTAGGATCACTTCACTGACAAGAACCAGAGGTAGTGAAGGACAGTCTCCACTAGGATCACTTCACTGACATGAACCAGAGGTCGTGACCGACAGTCTTCAGTAGGATCACTTCACTGACATGAACTAGAGGTAGTGACGGACAGTCTCCAGTAGGATCACTTCACTGACATGAACCATAGGTAGTGACGGATAGTCTCCAGTAGGATCACTTCACTGACATGAACCAGAGGAAGTGACGGACAGTTTACAGTAGGATCACTTCACTGACATGAACCAGAGGTAGTGACGGACAGTCTCCAGTAGGATCACTTCACTGACATGAACCAATAGTAGTTACGGACAGTCTCCACTAGGATCACTTCACTGACATGAACCAGAGGTCGTGACCGACAGTCTCCAGTAGGATCACTTCACTGACATGAACCAGAGGAAGTGACAGACAGTTTCCAGTAGGATCACTTCACTGACATGAACCATAGGTATTGACGGATAGTCTCCAGTAGGATCACTTCACTGACATGAACCAGAGGAAGTGACGGACAGTTTCCAGTATGATCACTTTACTGACATTAACCAGAGGTCGTGACCGACAATCTCCAGTAGGATCACTTCACTGACATGAACTAGAGGTCGTGACGGACAGTCTCGAGTAGGATCACGTCACTGACATGAATCAGAGGTCGTGACGGACAGTCTCCAGTAGGATCACTTCACTGACATTAACCATTAGTAGTGACGGACAGTCTCCACTAGGATCACTTCACTGACATGAACCAGAGGTCGTGACCGACAATCTCCAGTAGGATCACTTCACTGACATGAACCAAAGGAAGTGACGGACAGTTTCCAGTAGGATCACTTCACTGACATGAACCAGAGGTCGTGACCGACAGTCTCCATGAGGATCACTTCACTAACATGAACTAGAGGTAGTGACGGAGAGTCTCCTCTAGGATCACTTCACTGACATGAATCAGAGGTAGTGACGGAAAGTCTCCAGTAGGATCACTTCACTGACATGAACCAGAGGTAGTGACGGACAGTCTCTAGTAGGATCACTTCACTGACAAGAACCAGAGGTAGTGAAGGACAGCCTCCACTAGGATCACTTCACTGACATGAACCAGAGGTCGTGACCGACAGTCTTCAGTAGGATCACTTCACTGACATGAACTAGAGGTAGTGACGGACAGTCTCCAGTAGGATCACTTCACTGACATGAACCATAGGTAGTGACGGACAGTCTCCAGTAGGATCACTTCACTGACATGAACCAGAGGAAGTGACGGACAGTTTCCAGTAGGATCACTTCACTGACATGAACCAGAGGTCGTGACCGACAGTCTCCAGTAGGATCACTTCACTGACATGAACCATTAGTAGTGACGGACAGTCTCCACTAGGATCACTTCACTGACATGAACCAGAGGTCGTGACCGACAATCTCCAGTAGGATCACTTCACTGACATGAACCAGAGGTAGTGACAAACAGTCTCCAGTAGGATCACTTCACTGACATGAACCATAGGTAGTGACGGATAGTCTCCAGTAGGATCACTTCACTGACATGAATCAGAGGTAGTGACGGACAGTCTCCAGTAGGATCACTTCACTGACATGAACCAGAGGTAGTGACGGACAGTCTCTAGTAGGATCACTTCACTGACATGAACCAGAGGTAGTGACGGACAGTCTCCAGTAGGATCACTTCACTGACATGAACTAGAGGTAGTGACGGACAGTCTCCAGTAGATCACTTCACTGACATGCACCAGAGGTAGTGACGGACAGTCTCCAGTAGGATCACTTCACTGACATGAGCTAGAGGTAGTGACGGACAGTCTCCACTAGGATCACTTCACTGACATGAACCAGAGGTAGTGACGGACAGTCTCCAGTAGGATCATTTCACTGACATGAACCAGAGGTAGTGACGGACAGTCTCCAGTAGGATCACTCACTGACATGAACCAGAGGTAGTGACGGAGAGTCTCCAGTAGGATCACTTCACTGACATGAACCAGAGGTAGTGACGGACAATCTCCAGTAGGATCACTTCACTGACATGAACCAGAGGTAGTGACGGACAATCTCCAGTAGGATCACTTCACTGACATGAACCAGAGGTAGTGACGGACAGTCTCCAGTAGGATCACTTCACTGACATGAACCAGAGGTAGTGACGGACAGTCTCCAGTAGGATAATGTCACTGACATGAACCAGAGGTCGTGACGGACAGTATCCAGTAGGATCACTTCACTGACATGAACTAGAGGTAGTGACGTACAGTGTCCACTAGGATCACTTCACTGACATGAACCAGAGGTAGTGACGGACAGTCTCCAGTAGGATCATTTCACTGACATGAACCAGAGGTAGTGACGGACAGTCTCCAGTAGGATCACTCACTGACATGAACCAGAGGTCGTGACCGACAGTCTTCAGTAGGATCACTTCACTGACATGAACTAGAGGTAGTGACGGACAATCTCCAGTAGGATCACTTCACTGACATGAACCAGAGGTCGTGACGGACAGTATCCAGTAGGATCACTTCACTGACATGAACTAGAGGTAGTGACGTACAGTGTCCACTAGGATCACTTCACTGACATGAACCAGAGGTAGTGACGGACAGTCTCCAGTAGGATCATTTCACTGACATGAACAAGAGGTAGTGACGGACAGTCTCCAGTAGGATCACTCACTGACATGAACCAGAGGTCGTGACCGACAGTCTTCAGTAGGATCACATCACTGACATGAACTAGAGGTCGTGACGGACAGTCTCGAGTAGGATCACGTCACTGACATGAGTCAGAGGTCGTGACGGACAGTCTCCAGTAGGATCACTTCACTGACATGAACCATTAGTAGTGACGGACAGTCTCCACTAGGATCACTTCACTGACATGAACCAGAGGTCGTGACCGACAATCTCCAGTAGGATCACTTCACTGACATGAACCAGAGGAAGTGACGGACAGTTTCCAGTAGGATCACTTCACTGACATGAACCAGAGGTCGTGACCGACAGTCTCCAGTAGGATCACTTCACTGACATGAACTAGAGGTAGTGATGGAGAGTCTCCACTAGGATCACTTCACTGACATGAATCAGAGGTAGTGACGGAAAGTTTCCAGTAGGATCACTTCACTGACATGAACCAGAGGTAGTGACGGACAGTCTCTAGTAGGATCACTTCACTGACAAGAACCAGAGGTAGTGAAGGACAGTCTCCACTAGGATCACTTCACTGACATGAACCAGAGGTCGTGACCGACAGTCTTCAGTAGGATCACTTCACTGACATGAACTAGAGGTAGTGACGGACAGTCTCCAGTAGGATCACTTCACTGACATGAACCATAGGTAGTGACGGAAAGTCTCCAGTAGGATCACTTCACTGACATGAACCAGAGGAAGTGA
Source organism: Lampris incognitus (assembly GCF_029633865.1). Lineage (NCBI taxonomy): Eukaryota > Metazoa > Chordata > Actinopteri > Lampriformes > Lampridae > Lampris > Lampris incognitus. The sequence continues at coordinate 70,690,519 of NC_079211.1, forward strand.
CGGACAGTTTACAGTAGGATCACTTCACTGACATGAACCAGAGGTAGTGACGGACAGTCTCCAGTAGGATCACTTCACTGACATGAACCAATAGTAGTTACGGACAGTCTCCACTAGGATCACTTCACTGACATGAACCAGAGGTCGTGACCGACAGTCTCCAGTAGGATCACTTCACTGACAAGAACCAGAGGTAGTGAAGGACAGCCTCCACTAGGATCACTTCACTGACATGAACCAGAGGTCGTGACCGACAGTCTTCAGTAGGATCACTTCACTGACATGAACTAGAGGTAGTGACGGACAGTCTCCAGTAGGATCACTTCACTGACATGAACCATAGGTAGTGACGGACAGTCTCCAGTAGGATCACTTCACTGACATGAACCAGAGGAAGTGACGGACAGTTTCCAGTAGGATCACTTCACTGACATGAACCAGAGGTCGTGACCGACAGTCTCCAGTAGGATCACTTCACTGACATGAACCATTAGTAGTGACGGACAGTCTCCACTAGGATCACTTCACTGACATGAACCAGAGGTCGTGACCGACAATCTCCAGTAGGATCACTTCACTGACATGAACCAGAGGTAGTGACAAACAGTCTCCAGTAGGATCACTTCACTGACATGAACCAGAGGTAGTGACGGACAGTCTCCACTAGGATCACTTCACTGACATGAATCAGAGGTAGTGACGGAAAGTTTCCAGTAGGATCACTTCACTGACATGAACCAGAGGTAGTGACGGACAGTCTCTAGTAGGATCACTTCACTGACAAGAACCAGAGGTAGTGAAGGACAGTCTCCACTAGGATCACTTCACTGACATGAACCAGAGGTCGTGACCGACAGTCTTCAGTAGGATCACTTCACTGACATGAACTAGAGGTAGTGACGGACAGTCTCCAGTAGGATCACTTCACTGACATGAACCATAGGTAGTGACGGAAAGTCTCCAGTAGGATCACTTCACTGACATGAACCAGAGGAAGTGACGGACAATTTACAGTAGGATCACTTCACTGACATGAACCAGAGGTAGTGACGGACAGTCTCCAGTAGGATCACTTCACTGACATGAACCAATAGTAGTTACGGACAGTCTCCACTAGGATCACTTCACTGACATGAACCAGAGGTCGTGACCGACAGTCTCCAGTAGGATCACTTCACTGACAAGAACCAGAGGTAGTGAAGGACAGCCTCCACTAGGATCACTTCACTGACATGAACCAGAGGTCGTGACCGACAGTCTTCAGTAGGATCACTTCACTGACATGAACTAGAGGTAGTGACGGACAGTCTCCAGTAGGATCACTTCACTGACATGAACCATAGGTAGTGACGGACAGTCTCCAGTAGGATCACTTCACTGACATGAACCAGAGGAAGTGACGGACAGTTTCCAGTAGGATCACTTCACTGACATGAACCAGAGGTCGTGACCGACAGTCTCCAGTAGGATCACTTCACTGACATGAACCATTAGTAGTGACGGACAGTCTCCACTAGGATCACTTCACTGACATGAACCAGAGGTCGTGACCGACAATCTCCAGTAGGATCACTTCACTGACATGAACCAGAGGTAGTGACAAACAGTCTCCAGTAGGATCACTTCACTGACATGAACCATAGGTAGTGACGGATAGTCTCCAGTAGGATCACTTCACTGACATGAATCAGAGGTAGTGACGGACAGTCTCCAGTAGGATCACTTCACTGACATGAACCAGAGGTAGTGACGGACAGTCTCCAGTAGGATCACTTCACTGACATGAACCAGAGGTCGTGACGGACAGTCTCTAGTAGGATCACTTCACTGACATGACCAATAGTAGTTACGGACAGTCTCCACTAGGATCACTTCACTGACATGAACCAGGGGTCGTGACCGACAGTCTCCACTAGGATCACTTCACTGACATGAACTAGAGGTAGTGACGGACAGTCTCCAGTAGGATCATTTCACTGACATGAACCAGAGGTAGTGACTGACAGTCTCCAGTAGGATCACTTCACTGACATGAACTAGAGGTAGTGACGTACAGTCTCCAGTAGCATCACTTCACTGACATGAACCAGAGGTAGTGACGGACAGTCTCCACTAGGATCACTTCACTGACATGAACCGGAGGTAGTGACGGACAGTCTCCAGTAGGATCACGTCACTGACATGAACCAGAGGTCGTGACGGACAGTCTCCAGTAGGATCACTCACTGACATGAACCAGAGGTCGTGACCGACAGTCTTCAGTAGGATCACTTCACTGACATGAACTAGAGGTAGTGACGGACAGTCTCCAGTAGGCTCACTTCACTGACATGAACCAATAGTAGTGACGGACAGTCTCCAGTAGGATCCCTTCACTGACATGAACCAGAGGTCGTGACCGACAGTTTCCAGTATGATCACTTTACTGACATTAACCAGAGGTCGTGACCGACAGTCTCCAGTAGGATCACTTCACTGACATGAACTAGAGGTCGTGACGGACAGTCTCGAGTAGGATCACGTCACTGACATGAGTCAGAGGTCGTGACGGACAGTCTCCAGTAGGATCACTTCACTGACATGAACCATTAGTAGTGACGGACAGTCTCCACTAGGATCACTTCACTGACATGAACCAGAGGTCGTGACCGACAGTCTTCAGTAGGATCACTTCACTGACATGAACTAGAGGTAGTGACGGACAGTCTCCAGTAGGATCACTTCACTGACATGAACCATAGGTAGTGACGGACAGTCTCCAGTAGGATCACTTCACTGACATGAACCAGAGGAAGTGACGGACAGTTTACAGTAGGATCACTTCACTGACATGAACCAGAGGTAGTGACGGACAGTCTCCAGTAGGATCACTTCACTGACATGAACCAATAGTAGTTACGGACAGTCTCCGCTAGGATCACTTCACTGACATGAACCAGAGGTCGTGACCGACAGTCTCCAGTAGGATCACTTCACTGACATGAACCAGAGGTAGTGACGGATAGTCTCCAGTAGGATCACTTCACTGACATGAACCAGAGGAAGTGACGGACAGTTTCCAGTATGATCACTTTACTGACATTAACCAGAGGTCGTGACCGACAGTCTCCAGTAGGATCACTTCACTGACATGAACTAGAGGTCGTGACGGACAGTCTCGAGTAGGATCACGTCACTGACATGAATCAGAGGTCGTGACGGACAGTCTCCAGTAGGATCACTTCACTGACATTAACCATTAGTAGTGACGGACAGTCTCCACTAGGATCACTTCACTGACATGAACCAGAGGTCGTGACCGACAATCTCCAGTAGGATCACTTCACTGACATGAACCAAAGGAAGTGACGGACAGTTTCCAGTAGGATCACTTCACTGACATGAACCAGAGGTCGTGACCAACAGTCTCCATGAGGATCACTTCACTAACATGAACTAGAGGTAGTGACGGAGAGTCTCCTCTAGGATCACTTCACTGACATGAATCAGAGGTAGTGACGGAAAGTCTCCAGTAGGATCACTTCACTGACATGAACCAGAGGTAGTGACGGACAGTCTCTAGTAGGATCACTTCACTGACAAGAACCAGAGGTAGTGAAGGACAGCCTCCACTAGGATCACTTCACTGACATGAACCAGAGGTCGTGACCGACAGTCTTCAGTAGGATCACTTCACTGACATGAACTAGAGGTAGTGACGGACAGTCTCCAGTAGGATCACTTCACTGACATGAACCATAGGTAGTGACGGACAGTCTCCAGTAGGATCACTTCACTGACATGAACCAGAGGAAGTGACGGACAGTTTCCAGTAGGATCACTTCACTGACATGAACCAGAGGTCGTGACCGACAGTCTCCAGTAGGATCACTTCACTGACATGAACCATTAGTAGTGACGGACAGTCTCCACTAGGATCACTTCACTGACATGAACCAGAGGTCGTGACCGACAATCTCCAGTAGGATCACTTCACTGACATGAACCAGAGGTAGTGACAAACAGTCTCCAGTAGGATCACTTCACTGACATGAACCATAGGTAGTGACGGATAGTCTCCAGTAGGATCACTTCACTGACATGAATCAGAGGTAGTGACGGACAGTCTCCAGTAGGATCACTTCACTGACATGAACCAGAGGTAGTGACGGATAGTCTCCAGTAGGATCACTTCACTGACATGAACCAGAGGAAGTGACGGACAGTTTCCAGTATGATCACTTTACTGACATTAACCAGAGGTCGTGACCGACAGTCTCCAGTAGGATCACTTCACTGACATGAACTAGAGGTCGTGACGGACAGTCTCGAGTAGGATCACGTCACTGACATGAATCAGAGGTCGTGACGGACAGTCTCCAGTAGGATCACTTCACTGACATTAACCATTAGTAGTGACGGACAGTCTCCACTAGGATCACTTCACTGACATGAACCAGAGGTCGTGACCGACAATCTCCAGTAGGATCACTTCACTGACATGAACCAAAGGAAGTGACGGACAGTTTCCAGTAGGATCACTTCACTGACATGAACCAGAGGTCGTGACCAACAGTCTCCATGAGGATCACTTCACTAACATGAACTAGAGGTAGTGACGGAGAGTCTCCTCTAGGATCACTTCACTGACATGAATCAGAGGTAGTGACGGAAAGTCTCCAGTAGGATCACTTCACTGACATGAACCAGAGGTAGTGACGGACAGTCTCTAGTAGGATCACTTCACTGACAAGAACCAGAGGTAGTGAAGGACAGCCTCCACTAGGATCACTTCACTGACATGAACCAGAGGTCGTGACCGACAGTCTTCAGTAGGATCACTTCACTGACATGAACTAGAGGTAGTGACGGACAGTCTCCAGTAGGATCACTTCACTGACATGAACCATAGGTAGTGACGGACAGTCTCCAGTAGGATCACTTCACTGACATGAACCAGAGGAAGTGACGGACAGTTTCCAGTAGGATCACTTCACTGACATGAACCAGAGGTCGTGACCGACAGTCTCCAGTAGGATCACTTCACTGACATGAACCATTAGTAGTGACGGACAGTCTCCACTAGGATCACTTCACTGACATGAACCAGAGGTCGTGACCGACAATCTCCAGTAGGATCACTTCACTGACATGAACCAGAGGTAGTGACAAACAGTCTCCAGTAGGATCACTTCACTGACATGAACCATAGGTAGTGACGGATAGTCTCCAGTAGGATCACTTCACTGACATGAATCAGAGGTAGTGACGGACAGTCTCCAGTAGGATCACTTCACTGACATGAACCAGAGGTAGTGACGGACAGTCTCTAGTAGGATCACTTCACTGACATGAACCAGAGGTAGTGACGGACAGTCTCCAGTAGGATCACTTCACTGACATGAACTAGAGGTAGTGACGGACAGTCTCCAGTAGATCACTTCACTGACATGCACCAGAGGTAGTGACGGACAGTCTCCAGTAGGATCACTTCACTGACATGAGCTAGAGGTAGTGACGGACAGTCTCCACTAGGATCACTTCACTGACATGAACCAGAGGTAGTGACGCACAGTCTCCAGTAGGATCATTTCACTGACATGAACCAGAGGTAGTGACGGACAGTCTCCAGTAGGATCACTCACTGACATGAACCAGAGGTAGTGACGGAGAGTCTCCAGTAGGATCACTTCACTGACATGAACCAGAGGTAGTGACGGACAATCTCCAGTAGGATCACTTCACTGACATGAACCAGAGGTAGTGACGGACAGTCTCCAGTAGGATCACTTCACTGACATGAACCAGAGGTAGTGACGGACAGTCTCCAGTAGGATAATGTCACTGACATGAACCAGAGGTCGTGACGGACAGTATCCAGTAGGATCACTTCACTGACATGAACTAGAGGTAGTGACGTACAGTGTCCACTAGGATCACTTCACTGACATGAACCAGAGGTAGTGACGGACAGTCTCCAGTAGGATCATTTCACTGACATGAACCAGAGGTAGTGACGGACAGTCTCCAGTAGGATCACTCACTGACATGAACCAGAGGTCGTGACCGACAGTCTTCAGTAGGATCACTTCACTGACATGAACTAGAGGTAGTGACGGACAATCTCCAGTAGGATCACTTCACTGACATGAACCAACAGTAGTGACGGACAGTCTCCAGTAGGATCACTTCACTGACATGAACCAGAGGTCGTGACCGACAGTCTCCAATAGGATCACTTCACTGACATGAACCAGAGGTGGTGACGGACAGTCTCCAGCAGGATCACTTTACTGACATGAACCAATAGTAGTGACGGACAGTCTCCACTATGATCACTTCACTGACATTAACCAGAGGTAGTGACAGACAGTTTCCAGTAGGATCACTTCACTGACATGAACCAGAGGTAGTGACGGACAGCCTCCAGTAGGATCACTTCACTGACATGAACCAGAGGAAGTGACGGACAGTTTCCAGTAGGATCACTTCACTGACATGAACCAGAGGTCGTGACCGACAGTCTCCAGTAGGATCACTTCACTGACATGAACCAGAAGTAGTGACGGACAGTCTCCACCAGGATCACTTCACTGACATGAATCAGAGGTAGTGACGGAAAGTCTCCAGTAGGATCACTTCACTGACATGAACCAGAGGAAGTGACGGACAGTTTCCAGTAGGATCACTTCACTGACATGAACCAGAGGTCGTGACCGACAGTCTCCAGTAGGATCACTTCACTGACATGTACTAGAGGTCGTGACGGACAGTCTCCAGTAGGATAATGTCACTGACATGAACCAGAGATCGTGACGGACAGTATCCAGTAGGATCACTTCACTGACATGAACTAGAGGTAGTGACGTACAGTGTCCACTAGGATCACTTCACTGACATGAACCAGAGGTAGTGACGGACAGTCTCCAGTAGGATCATTTCACTGACATGAACCAGAGGTAGTGACGGACAGTCTCCAGTAGGATCACTCACTTATATGAACCAGAGGTCGTGACCGACAGTCTTCAGTAGGATCACTTCACTGACATGAACTAGAGGTAGTGACGGACAGTCTCCAGTAGGATCACTTCACTGACATGAACCAACAGTAGTGACGGACAGTCTCCAGTAGGATCACTTCACTGACATGAACCAGAGGTCGTGACCGACAGTCTCCAATAGGATCACTTCACTGACATGAACCAGAGGTGGTGACGGACAGTCTCCAGCAGGATCACTTCACTGACATGAACCAATAGTAGTGACGGACAGTCTCCACTATGATCAATTCACTGACATGAACCAGAGGTAGTGACGGACAGTCTCCAGTAGGATCACTCACTGACATGAACCAGAGGTCGTGACCAACAGTCTTCAGTAGGATCACTTCACTAACATGAACTAGAGGTAGTGACGGACAGTCTCCAGTAGGATCACTTCACTGACATGAACCAATAGTAGTGTCGGACAGTCTCCAGTAGGATCACTTCACTGACATGACCAATAGTAGTTACGGACAGTCTCCACTAGGATCACTTCACTGACATTAACCATTAGTAGTGACGGACAGTCTCCACTAGGATCACTTCACTGACATGAACCAGAGGTCGTGACCGACAATCTCCAGTAGGATCACTTCACTGACATGAACCAAAGGAAGTGACGGACAGTTTCCAGTAGGATCACTTCACTGACATGAACCAGAGGTCGTGACCAACAGTCTCCATGAGGATCACTTCACTAACATGAACTAGAGGTAGTGACGGAGAGTCTCCTCTATGATCACTTCACTGACATGAATCAGAGGTAGTGACGGAAAGTCTCCAGTAGGATCACTTCACTGACATGAACCAGAGGTAGTGACGGACAGTCTCTAGTAGGATCACTTCACTGACAAGAACCAGAGGTAGTGAAGGACAGCCTCCACTAGGATCACTTCACTGACATGAACCAGAGGTCGTGACCGACAGTCTTCAGTAGGATCACTTCACTGACATGAACTAGAGGTAGTGACGGACAGTCTCCAGTAGGATCACTTCACTGACATGAACCATAGGTAGTGACGGACAGTCTCCAGTAGGATCACTTCACTGACATGAACCAGAGGAAGTGACGGACAGTTTCCAGTAGGATCACTTCACTGACATGAACCAGAGGTCGTGACCGAGAGTCTCCAGTAGGATCACTTCACTGACATGAACCATTAGTAGTGACGGACAGTCTCCACTAGGATCACTTCACTGACATGAACCAGAGGTCGTGACCGACAATCTCCAGTAGGATCACTTCACTGACATGAACCAGAGGTAGTGACAAACAGTCTCCAGTAGGATCACTTCACTGACATGAACCATAGGTAGTGACGGATAGTCTCCAGTAGGATCACTTCACTGACATGAATCAGAGGTAGTGACGGACAGTCTCCAGTAGGATCACTTCACTGACATGAACCAGAGGTAGTGACGGACAGTCTCTAGTAGGATCACTTCACTGACATGAACCAGAGGTAGTGACGGACAGTCTCCAGTAGGATCACTTCACTGACATGAACTAGAGGTAGTGACGGACAGTCTCCAGTAGATCACTTCACTGACATGCACCAGAGGTAGTGACGGACAGTCTCCAGTAGGATCACTTCACTGACATGAGCTAGAGGTAGTGACGGACAGTCTCCACTAGGATCACTTCACTGACATGAACCAGAGGTAGTGACGGACAGTCTCCAGTAGGATCATTTCACTGACATGAACCAGAGGTAGTGACGGACAGTCTCCAGTAGGATCACTCACTGACATGAACCAGAGGTAGTGACGGAGAGTCTCCAGTAGGATCACTTCACTGACATGAACCAGAGGTAGTGACGGACAATCTCCAGTAGGATCACTTCACTGACATGAACCAGAGGTAGTGACGGACAGTCTCCAGTAGGATCACTTCACTGACATGAACCAGAGGTAGTGACGGACAGTCTCCAGTAGGATAATGTCACTGACATGAACCAGAGGTCGTGACGGACAGTATCCAGTAGGATCACTTCACTGACATGAACTAGAGGTAGTGACGTACAGTGTCCACTAGGATCACTTCACTGACATGAACCAGAGGTAGTGACGGACAGTCTCCAGTAGGATCATTTCACTGACATGAACCAGAGGTAGTGACGGACAGTCTCCAGTAGGATCACTCACTGACATGAACCAGAGGTCGTGACCGACAGTCTTCAGTAGGATCACTTCACTGACATGAACTAGAGGTAGTGACGGACAATCTCCAGTAGGATCACTTCACTGACATGAACCAACAGTAGTGACGGACAGTCTCCAGTAGGATCACTTCACTGACATGAACCAGAGGTCGTGACCGACAGTCTCCAATAGGATCACTTCACTGACATGAACCAGAGGTGGTGACGGACAGTCTCCAGCAGGATCACTTTACTGACATGAACCAATAGTAGTGACGGACAGTCTCCACTATGATCACTTCACTGACATTAACCAGAGGTAGTGACAGACAGTTTCCAGTAGGATCACTTCACTGACATGAACCAGAGGTAGTGACGGACAGCCTCCAGTAGGATCACTTCACTGACATGAACCAGAGGAAGTGACGGACAGTTTCCAGTAGGATCACTTCACTGACATGAACCAGAGGTCGTGACCGACAGTCTCCAGTAGGATCACTTCACTGACATGAACCAGAAGTAGTGACGGACAGTCTCTACCAGGATCACTTCACTGACATGAATCAGAGGTAGTGACGGAAAGTCTCCAGTAGGATCACTTCACTGACATGAACCAGAGGTCGTGACCGACAGTCTCCAGTAGGATCACTTCACTGACATGTACTAGAGGTCGTGACGGACAGTCTCCAGTAGGATAATGTCACTGACATGAACCAGAGATCGTGACGGACAGTATCCAGTAGGATCACTTCACTGACATGAACTAGAGGTAGTGACGTACAGTGTCCATAAGGATCACTTCACTGACATGAACCAGAGGTAGTGACGGACAGTCTCCAGTAGGATCATTTCACTGACATGAACCAGAGGTAGTGACGGACAGTCTCCAGTAGGATCACTCACTTACATGAACCAGAGGTCGTATCCGACAGTCTTCAGTAGGATCACTTCACTGACATGAACTAGAGGTAGTGACGGACAGTCTCCAGTAGGATCACTTCACTGACATGAACCAACAGTAGTGACGGACAGTCTCCAGTAGGATCACTTCACTGACATGAACCAGAGGTCGTGACCGACAGTCTCCAATAGGATCACTTCACTGACATGAACCAGAGGTGGTGACGGACAGTCTCCAGCAGGATCACTTCACTGACATGAACCAATAGTAGTGACGGACAGTCTCCACTATGATCAATTCACTGACATGAACCAGAGGTAGTGACGGACAGTCTCCAGTAGGATCACTCATTGACATGAACCAGAGGTCGTGACCAACAGTCTTCAGTAGGATCACTTCACTAACATGAACTAGAGGTAGTGACGGACAGTCTCCAGTAGGATCACTTCACTGACATGAACCAATAGTAGTGTCGGACAGTCTCCAGTAGGATCACTTCACTGACATGACCAATGGTAGTTACGGACAGTCTCCACTAGGATCACTTCACTGACATGAACCAGAGGTCGTGACCGACAGTCTCCACTAGGATCACTTCACTGACATGAACTAGAGGTAGTGACGGACAGTCTCCAGTAGGATCATTTCACTGACATGAACCAGAGGTAGTGACAAACAGTCTCCAGTAGGATCACTTCACTGACATGAACCATAGGTAGTGACGGATAGTCTCCAGTAGGATCACTTCACTGACATGAATCAGAGGTAGTGACGGACAGTCTCCAGTAGGATCACTTCACTGACATGAACCAGAGGTAGTGACGGACAGTCTCTAGTAGGATCACTTCACTGACATGAACCAGAGGTAGTGACGGACAGTCTCCAGTAGGATCACTTCACTGACATGAACTAGAGGTAGTGACGGACAGTCTCCAGTAGATCACTTCACTGACATGCACCAGAGGTAGTGACGGACAGTCTCCAGTAGGATCACTTCACTGACATGAGCTAGAGGTAGTGACGGACAGTCTCCAGCAGGATCACTTCACTGACATGAACCAATAGTAGTGACGGACAGTCTCCACTATGATCAATTCACTGACATGAACCAGAGGTAGTGACGGACAGTCTCCAGTAGGATCACTCACTGACATGAACCAGAGGTCGTGACCAACAGTCTTCAGTAGGATCACTTCACTAACATGAACTAGAGGTAGTGACGGACAGTCTCCAGTAGGATCACTTCACTGACATGAACCAATAGTAGTGTCGGACAGTCTCCAGTTGGATCACTTCACTGACATGACCAATAGTAGTTACGGACAGTCTCCACTAGGATCACTTCACTGACATGAACCAGAGGTCGTGACCGACAGTCTCCACTAGGATCACTTCACTGACATGAACTAGAGGTAGTGACGGACAGTCTCCAGTGGGATCATTTCACTGACATGAACCAGAGGTAGTGACAAACAGTCTCCAGTAGGATCACTTCACTGACATGAACCATAGGTAGTGACGGATAGTCTCCAGTAGGATCACTTCACTGACATGAATCAGAGGTAGTGACGGACAGTCTCCAGTAGGATCACTTCACTGACATGAACCAGAGGTCGTGACCGACAGTCTCTAGTAGGATCACTTCACTGACATGAACCAGAGGTAGTGACGGACAGTCTCCAGTAGGATCACTTCACTGACATGAACTAGAGGTAGTGACGGACAGTCTCCAGTAGATCACTTCACTGACATGCACCAGAGGTAGTGACGGACAGTCTCCAGTAGGATCACTTCACTGACATGAGCTAGAGGTAGTGACGGACAGTCTCCACTAGGATCACTTCACTGACATGAACCAGAGGTAGTGACGGACAGTCTCCAGTAGGATCATTTCACTGACATGAACCAGAGGTAGTGACGGACAGTCTCCAGTAGGATCACTCACTGACATGAACCAGAGGTAGTGACGGAGAGTCTCCAGTAGGATCACTTCACTGACATGAACCAGAGGTAGTGACGGACAGTCTCCAGTAGGATCACTTCACTGACATGAACCAGAGGTAGTGACGGACAGTCTCCAGTAGGATCACTTCACTGACATGAACCAGAGGTAGTGACGGACAGTCTCCAGTAGGATAATGTCACTGACATGAACCAGAGGTCGTGACGGACAGTATCCAGTAGGATCACTTCACTGACATGAACTAGAGGTAGTGACGTACAGTGTCCACTAGGATCACTTCACTGACATGAACCAGAGGTAGTGACGGACAGTCTCCAGTAGAATCATTTCACTGACATGAACCAGAGGTAGTGACGGACAGTCTCCAGTAGGATCACTCACTGACATGAACCAGAGGTCGTGACCGATAGTCTTCAGTAGGATCACTTCACTGACATGAACTAGAGGTAGTGACGGACAGTCTCCAGTAGGATCACTTCACTGACATGAACTAGAGGTAGTGATGGAGAGTCTCCACTAGGATCACTTCACTGACATGAATCAGAGGTAGTGACGGAAAGTTTCCAGTAGGATCACTTCACTGACATGAACCAGAGGTAGTGACGGACAGTCTCTAGTAGGATCACTTCACTGACAAGAACCAGAGGTAGTGAAGGACAGTCTCCACTAGGATCACTTCACTGACATGAACCAGAGGTCGTGACCGACAGTCTTCAGTAGGATCACTTCACTGACATGAACTAGAGGTAGTGACGGACAGTCTCCAGTAGGATCACTTCACTGACATGAACCATAGGTAGTGACGGACAGTCTCCAGTAGGATCACTTCACTGACATGAACCAGAGGAAGTGACGGACAGTTTACAGTAGGATCACTTCACTGACATGAACCAGAGGTAGTGACGGACAGTCTCCAGTAGGATCACTTCACTGACATGAACCAATAGTAGTTACGGACAGTCTCCACTAGGATCACTTCACTGACATGAACCAGAGGTCGTGACCGACAGTCTCCAGTAGGATCACTTCACTGACAAGAACCAGAGGTAGTGAAGGACAGCCTCCACTAGGATCACTTCACTGACATGAACCAGAGGTCGTGACCGACAGTCTTCAGTAGGATCACTTCACTGACATGAACTAGAGGTAGTGACGGACAGTCTCCAGTAGGATCACTTCACTGACATGAACCATAGGTAGTGACGGACAGTCTCCAGTAGGAACACTTCACTGACATGAACCAGAGGAAGTGACGGACAGTTTCCAGTAGGATCACTTCACTGACATGAACCAGAGGTCGTGACCGACAGTCTCCAGTAGGCTCACTCCACTGACATGAACCATTAGTAGTGACGGACAGTCTCCACTAGGATCACTTCACTGACATGAACCAGAGGTCGTGACCGACAATCTCCAGTAGGATCACTTCACTGACATGAACCAGAGGTAGTGACAAACAGTCTCCAGTAGGATCACTTCACTGACATGAACCATAGGTAGTGACGGATAGTCTCCAGTAGGATCACTTCACTGACATGAATCAGAGGTAGTGACGGACAGTCTCCACTAGGATCACTTCACTGACATGAACCAGAGGTCGTGACCGACAGTCTTCAGTAGGATCACTTCACTGACATGAACCAGAGGAAGTGACGGACAGTTTCCAGTAGGATCACTTCACTGACATGAACCAGAGGTCGTGACCGACAGTCTCCAGTAGGCTCACTCCACTGACATGAACCATTAGTAGTGACGGACAGTCTCCACTAGGATCACTTCACTGACATGAACCAGAGGTCGTGACCGACAATCTCCAGTAGGATCACTTCACTGACATGAACCAGAGGTAGTGACAAACAGTCTCCAGTAGGATCACTTCACTGACATGAACCATAGGTAGTGACGGATAGTCTCCAGTAGGATCACTTCACTGACATGAATCAGAGGTAGTGACGGACAGTCTCCAGTAGGATCACTTCACTGACATGAACCAGAGGTAGTGACGGACAGTCTCCTGTAGGATCACTTCACTGACATGAACCAGAGGTCGTGACGGACAGTCTCCAGTAGGATCACTTCACTGACATGACCAATAGTAGTTATGGACAGTCTCCACTAGGATCACTTCACTGACATGAACCAGGGGTCGTGACCGACAGTCTCCACTAGGATCACTTCACTGACATGAACTAGAGGTAGTGACGGACAGTCTCCAGTAGGATCATTTCACTGACATGAACCAGAGGTAGTGACTGACAGTCTCCAGTAGGATCACTTCACTGACATGAACTAGAGGTAGTGACGTACAGTCTCCAGTAGCATCACTTCACTGACATGAACCAGAGGTAGTGACGGACAGTCTCCACTAGGATCACTTCACTGACATGAACCGGAGGTAGTGACGGACAGTCTCCAGTAGGATCACGTCACTGACATGAACCAGAGGTCGTGACGGACAGTCTCCAGTAGGATCACTCACTGACATGAACCAGAGGTCGTGACCGACAGTCTTCAGTAGGATCACTTCACTGACATGAACTAGAGGTAGTGACGGACAGTCTCCAGTAGGCTCACTTCACTGACATGAACCAATAGTAGTGACGGACAGTCTCCAGTAGGATCCCTTCACTGACATGAACCAGAGGTCGTGACCGACAGTTTCCAGTATGATCACTTTACTGACATTAACCAGAGGTCGTGACCGACAGTCTCCAGTAGGATCACTTCACTGACATGAACTAGAGGTCGTGACGGACAGTCTCGAGTAGGATCACGTCACTGACATGAGTCAGAGGTCGTGACGGACAGTCTCCAGTAGGATCACTTCACTGACATGAACCATTAGTAGTGACGGACAGTCTCCACTAGGATCGCTTCACTGACATGAACCAGAGGTCGTGACCGACAATCTCCAGTAGGATCACTTCACTGACATGAACCAGAGGAAGTGACGGACAGTTTCCAGTAGGATCACTTCACTGACATGAACCAGAGGTCGTGACCGACAGTCTCCAGTAGGATCACTTCACTGACATGAACTAGAGGTAGTGATGGAGAGTCTCCACTAGGATCACTTCACTGACATGAATCAGAGGTAGTGACGGAAAGTTTCCAGTAGGATCACTTCACTGACATGAACCAGAGGTAGTGACGGACAGTCTCTAGTAGGATCACTTCACTGACAAGAACCAGAGGTAGTGAAGGACAGTCTCCACTAGGATCACTTCACTGACATGAACCAGAGGTCGTGACCGACAGTCTTCAGTAGGATCACTTCACTGACATGAACTAGAGGTAGTGACGGACAGTCTCCAGTAGGATCACTTCACTGACATGAACCATAGGTAGTGACGGATAGTCTCCAGTAGGATCACTTCACTGACATGAACCAGAGGAAGTGACGGACAGTTTACAGTAGGATCACTTCACTGACATGAACCAGAGGTAGTGACGGACAGTCTCCAGTAGGATCACTTCACTGACATGAACCAATAGTAGTTACGGACAGTCTCCACTAGGATCACTTCACTGACATGAACCAGAGGTCGTGACCGACAGTCTCCAGTAGGATCACTTCACTGACATGAACCAGAGGAAGTGACAGACAGTTTCCAGTAGGATCACTTCACTGACATGAACCATAGGTATTGACGGATAGTCTCCAGTAGGATCACTTCACTGACATGAACCAGAGGAAGTGACGGACAGTTTCCAGTATGATCACTTTACTGACATTAACCAGAGGTCGTGACCGACAATCTCCAGTAGGATCACTTCACTGACATGAACTAGAGGTCGTGACGGACAGTCTCGAGTAGGATCACGTCACTGACATGAATCAGAGGTCGTGACGGACAGTCTCCAGTAGGATCACTTCACTGACATTAACCATTAGTAGTGACGGACAGTCTCCACTAGGATCACTTCACTGACATGAACCAGAGGTCGTGACCGACAATCTCCAGTAGGATCACTTCACTGACATGAACCAAAGGAAGTGACGGACAGTTTCCAGTAGGATCACTTCACTGACATGAACCAGAGGTCGTGACCGACAGTCTCCATGAGGATCACTTCACTAACATGAACTAGAGGTAGTGACGGAGAGTCTCCTCTAGGATCACTTCACTGACATGAATCAGAGGTAGTGACGGAAAGTCTCCAGTAGGATCACTTCACTGACATGAACCAGAGGTAGTGACGGACAGTCTCTAGTAGGATCACTTCACTGACAAGAACCAGAGGTAGTGAAGGACAGCCTCCACTAGGATCACTTCACTGACATGAACCAGAGGTCGTGACCGACAGTCTTCAGTAGGATCACTTCACTGACATGAACTAGAGGTAGTGACGGACAGTCTCCAGTAGGATCACTTCACTGACATGAACCATAGGTAGTGACGGACAGTCTCCAGTAGGATCACTTCACTGACATGAACCAGAGGAAGTGACGGACAGTTTCCAGTAGGATCACTTCACTGACATGAACCAGAGGTCGTGACCGACAGTCTCCAGCAGGATCACTTCACTGACATGAACCATTAGTAGTGACGGACAGTCTCCACTAGGATCACTTCACTGACATGAACCAGAGGTCGTGACCGACAATCTCCAGTAGGATCACTTCACTGACATGAACCAGAGGTAGTGACAAACAGTCTCCAGTAGGATCACTTCACTGACATGAACCATAGGTAGTGACGGATAGTCTCCAGTAGGATCACTTCACTGACATGAATCAGAGGTAGTGACGGACAATCTCCAGTAGGATCACTTCACTGACATGAACCAGAGGTAGTGACGGACAGTCTCTAGTAGGATCACTTCACTGACATGAACCAGAGGTAGTGACGGACAGTCTCCAGTAGGATCACTTCACTGACATGAACTAGAGGTAGTGACGGACAGTCTCCAGTAGATCACTTCACTGACATGCACCAGAGGTAGTGACGGACAGTCTCCAGTAGGATCACTTCACTGACATGAGCTAGAGGTAGTGACGGACAGTCTCCACTAGGATCACTTCACTGACATGAACCAGAGGTAGTGACGGACAGTCTCCAGTAGGATCATTTCACTGATATGAACCAGAGGTAGTGACGGACAGTCTCCAGTAGGATCACTCACTGACATGAACCAGAGGTAGTGACGGAGAGTCTCCAGTAGGATCACTTCACTGACATGAACCAGAGGTAGTGACGGACAGTCTCCAGTAGGATCACTTCACTGACATGAACCAGAGGTAGTGACGGACAGTCTCCAGTAGGATCACTTCACTGACATGAACCAGAGGTAGTGACGGACAGTCTCCAGTAGGATAATGTCACTGACATGAACCAGAGGTCGTGACGGACAGTATCCAGTAGGATCACTTCACTGACATGAACTAGAGGTAGTGACGTACAGTGTCCACTAGGATCACTTCACTGACATGAACCAGAGGTAGTGACGGACAGTCTCCAGTAGAATCACTCACTGACATGAACCAGAGGTCGTGACCGACAGTCTTCAGTAGGATCACTTCACTGACATGAACTAGAGGTAGTGACGGACAGTCTCCAGTAGGATCACTTCACTGACATGAACCAACAGTAGTGACGGACAGTCTCCAGTAGGATCACTTCACTGACATGAACCAGAGGTCGTGACCGACAGTCTCCAATAGGATCACTTCACTGACATGAACCAGAGGTGGTGACGGACAGTCTCCAGCAGGATCACTTTACTGACATGAACCAATAGTAGTGACGGACAGTCTCCACTATGATCACTTCACTGACATTAACCAGAGGTAGTGACAGACAGTTTCCAGTAGGATCACTTCACTGACATGAACCAGAGGTAGTGACGGACAGTCTCCAGTAGGATCACTTCACTGACATGAACCAGAGGAAGTGACGGACAGTTTCCAGTAGGATCACTTCACTGACATGAACCAGAGGTCGTGACCGACAGTCTCCAGTAGGATCACTTCACTGACATGAACCATTAGTAGTGACGGACAGTCTCCACTAGGATCACTTCACTGACATGAACCAGAGGTCGTGACCGACAATCTCCAGTAGGATCACTTCACTGACATGAACCAGAGGTAGTGACAAACAGTCTCCAGTAGGATCACTTCACTGACATGAACCATAGGTAGTGACGGATAGTCTCCAGTAGGATCACTTCACTGAAATGAATCAGAGGTAGTGACGGACAGTCTCCAGTAGGATCACTTCACTGACATGAACCAGAGGTAGTGACGGACAGTCTCCAGTAGGATCACTTCACTGACATGAACCAGAGCTCGTGACGGACAGTCTCCAGTAGGATCACTTCACTGACATGACCAATAGTAGTTACGGACAGTCTCCACTAGGATCACTTCACTGACATGAACCAGGGGTCGTGACCGACAGTCTCCACTAGGATCACTTCACTGACATGAACTAGAGGTAGTGACGGACAGTCTCCAGTAGGATCATTTCACTGACATGAACCAGAGGTAGTGACTGACAGTCTCCAGTAGGATCACTTCACTGACATGAACTAGAGGTAGTGACGTACAGTCTCCAGTAGCATCACTTCACTGACATGAACCAGAGGTAGTGACGGACAGTCTCCACTAGGATCACTTCACTGACATGAACCGGAGGTAGTGACGGACAGTCTCCAGTAGGATCACGTCACTGACATGAACCAGAGGTCGTGACGGACAGTCTCCAGTAGGATCACTCACTGACATGAACCAGAGGTCGTGACCGACAGTCTTCAGTAGGATCACTTCACTGACATGAACTAGAGGTAGTGACGGAGAGTCTCCAGTAGGCTCACTTCACTGACATGAACCAATAGTAGTGACGGACAGTCTCCAGTAGGATCCCTTCACTGACATGAACCAGAGGTCGTGACCGACAGTTTCCAGTATGATCACTATACTGACATTAACCAGAGGTCGTGACCGACAGTCTCCAGTAGGATCACTTCACTGACATGAACCAGAGGTCGTGACGGACAGTCTCGAGTAGGATCACGTCACTGACATGAGTCAGAGGTCGTGACGGACAGTCTCCAGTAGGATCACTTCACTGACATGAACCATTAGTAGTGACGGACAGCCTCCACTAGGATCACTTCACTGACATGAACCAGAGGTCGTGACCGACAGTCTCCAGTAGGATCACTTCACTGACATGAACCATTAGTAGTGACGGACAGCCTCCACTAGGATCACTTCACTGACATGAACCAGAGGTCGTGACCGACAATCTCCAGTAGGATCACTTCACTGACATGAACCAGAGGTCGTGACCGACAGTCTCCAGTAGGATCACTTCACTGACATGAACTAGAGGTAGTGATGGAGAGTCTCCACTAGGATCACTTCACTGACATGAATCAGAGGTAGTGACGGACAGTCTCCACTAGGATCACTTCACTGACATGAACCAGAGGTAGTGACGGACAGTCTCCAGTAGGATCATTTCACTGACATGAACCAGAGGTAGTGACGGACAGTCTCCAGTAGGATCACTCACTGACATGAACCAGAGGTAGTGACGGAGAGTCTCCAGTAGGATCACTTCACTGACATGAACCAGAGGTAGTGACGGACAGTCTCCAGTAGGATCACTTCACTGACATGAACCAGAGGTAGTGACGGACAGTCTCCAGTAGGATCACTTCACTGACATGAACCAGAGGTAGTGACGGACAGTCTCCAGTAGGATAATGTCACTGACATGAACCAGAGGTCGTGACGGACAGTATCCAGTAGGATCACTTCACTGACATGAACTAGAGGTAGTGACGTACAGTGTCCACTAGGATCACTTCACTGACATGAACCAGAGGTAGTGACGGACAGTCTCCAGTAGGATCACTCACTGACATGAACCAGAGGTCGTGACCGACAGTCTTCAGTAGGATCACTTCACTGACATGAACTAGAGGTAGTGACGGACAGTCTCCAGTAGGATCACTTCACTGACATGAACCAACAGTAGTGACGGACAGTCTCCAGTAGGATCACTTCACTGACATGAACCAGAGGTCGTGACCGACAGTCTCCAATAGGATCACTTCACTGACATGAACCAGAGGTGGTGACGGACAGTCTCCAGCAGGATCACTTTACTGACATGAACCAATAGTAGTGACGGACAGTCTCCACTATGATCACTTCACTGACATTAACCAGAGGTAGTGACAGACAGTTTCCAGTAGGATCACTTCACTGACATGAACCAGAGGTAGTGACGGACAGTCTCCAGTAGGATCACTTCACTGACATGAACCAGAGGAAGTGACGGACAGTTTCCAGTAGGATCACTTCACTGACATGAACCAGAGGTCGTGACCGACAGTCTCCAGTAGGATCACTTCACTGACATGAACCATTAGTAGTGACGGACAGTCTCCACTAGGATCACTTCACTGACATGAACCAGAGGTCGTGACCGACAATCTCCAGTAGGATCACTTCACTGACATGAACCAGAGGTAGTGACAAACAGTCTCCAGTAGGATCACTTCACTGACATGAACCATAGGTAGTGACGGATAGTCTCCAGTAGGATCACTTCACTGAAATGAATCAGAGGTAGTGACGGACAGTCTCCAGTAGGATCACTTCACTGACATGAACCAGAGGTAGTGACGGACAGTCTCCAGTAGGATCACTTCACTGACATGAACCAGAGGTCGTGACGGACAGTCTCCAGTAGGATCACTTCACTGACATGACCAATAGTAGTTACGGACAGTCTCCACTAGGATCACTTCACTGACATGAACCAGGGGTCGTGACCGACAGTCTCCACTAGGATCACTTCACTGACATGAACTAGAGGTAGTGACGGACAGTCTCCAGTAGGATCATTTCACTGACATGAACCAGAGGTAGTGACTGACAGTCTCCAGTAGGATCACTTCACTGACATGAACTAGAGGTAGTGACGTACAGTCTCCAGTAGCATCACTTCACTGACATGAACCAGAGGTAGTGACCGACAGTCTCCACTAGGATCACTTCACTGACATGAACCGGAGGTAGTGACGGACAGTCTCCAGTAGGATCACGTCACTGACATGAACCAGAGGTCGTGACGGACAGTCTCCAGTAGGATCACTCACTGACATGAACCAGAGGTCGTGACCGACAGTCTTCAGTAGGATCACTTCACTGACATGAACTAGAGGTAGTGACGGAGAGTCTCCAGTAGGCTCACTTCACTGACATGAACCAATAGTAGTGACGGACAGTCTCCAGTAGGATCCCTTCACTGACATGAACCAGAGGTCGTGACCGACAGTTTCCAGTATGATCACTTTACTGACATTAACCAGAGGTCGTGACCGACAGTCTCCAATAGGATCACTTCACTGACATGAACTAGAGGTCGTGACGGACAGTCTCGAGTAGGATCACGTCACTGACATGAGTCAGAGGTCGTGACGGACAGTCTCCAGTAGGATCACTTCACTGACATGAACCATTAGTAGTGACGGACAGCCTCCACTAGGATCACTTCACTGACATGAACCAGAGGTCGTGACCGACAATCTCCAGTAGGATCACTTCACTGACATGAACCAGAGGAAGTGACGGACAGTTTCCAGTTGGATCACTTCACTGACATGAACCAGAGGTCGTGACCGACAGTCTCCAGTAGGATCACTTCACTGACATGAACTAGAGGTAGTGATGGAGAGTCTCCACTAGAATCACTTCACTGACATGAATCAGAGGTAGTGACGGAAAGTTTCCAGTAGGATCACTTCACTGACATGAACCAGAGGTAGTGACGGACAGTCTCTAGTAGGATCACTTCACTGACAAAAACCAGAGGTAGTGAAGGACAGTCTCCACTAGGATCACTTCACTGACATGAACCAGAGGTCGTGACCGACAGTCTTCAGTAGGATCACTTCACTGACATGAACTAGAGGTAGTGACGGACAGTCTCCAGTAGGATCACTTCACTGACATGAACCATAGGTAGTGACGGACAGTCTCCAGTAGGATCACTTCACTGACATGAACCAGAGGAAGTGACGGACAGTTTACAGTAGGATCACTTCACTGACATGAACCAGAGGTAGTGACGGACAGTCTCCAGTAGGATCACTTCACTGACATGAACCAATAGTAGTTACGGACAGTCTCCACTAGGATCACTTCACTGACATGAACCAGAGGTCGTGACCGACAGTCTCCAGTAGGATCACTTCACTGACAAGAACCAGAGGTAGTGAAGGACAGCCTCCACTAGGATCACTTCACTGACATGAACCAGAGGTCGTGACCGACAGTCTTCAGTAGGATCACTTCACTGACATGAACTAGAGGTAGTGACGGACAGTCTCCAGTAGGATCACTTCACTGACATGAACCATAGGTAGTGACGGACAGTCTCCAGTAGGATCACTTCACTGACATGAACCAGAGGAAGTGACGGACAGTTTCCAGTAGGATCACTTCACTGACATGAACCAGAGGTCGTGACCGACAGACTCCAGTAGGCTCACTCCACTGACATGAACCATTAGTAGTGACGGACAGTCTCCACTAGGATCACTTCACTGACATGAACCAGAGGTCGTGACCGACAATCTCCAGTAGGATCACTTCACTGACATGAACCAGAGGTAGTGACAAACAGTCTCCAGTAGGATCACTTCACTGACATGAACCATAGGTAGTGACGGATAGTTTCCAGTAGGATCACTTCACTGACATGAATCAGAGGTAGTGACGGACAGTCTCCAGTAGGATCACTTCACTGACATGAACCAGAGGTAGTGACGGACAGTCTCCAGTAGGATCACTTCACTGACATGAACCAGAGGTCGTGACGGACAGTCTCCAGTAGGATCACTTCACTGACATGACCAATAGTAGTTACGGACAGTCTCCACTAGGATCACTTCACTGACATGAACCAGGGGTCGTGACCGACAGTCTCCACTAGGATCACTTCACTGACATGAACTAGAGGTAGTGACGGACAGTCTCCAGTAGGATCATTTCACTGACATGAACCAGAGGTAGTGACTGACAGTCTCCAGTAGGATCACTTCACTGACATGAACTAGAGGTAGTGACGTACAGTCTCCAGTAGCATCACTTCACTGACATGAACCAGAGGTAGTGACGGACAGTCTCCACTAGGATCACTTCACTGACATGAACCGGAGGTAGTGACGGACAGTCTCCAGTAGGATCACGTCACTGACATGACCCAGAGGTCGTGACGGACAGTCTCCAGTAGGATCACTCACTGACATGAACCAGAGGTCTTGACCGACAGTCTTCAGTAGGATCACTTCACTGACATGAACTAGAGGTAGTGACGGACAGTCTCCAGTAGGCTCACTTCACTGACATGAACCAATAGTAGTGACGGACAGTCTCCAGTAGGATCCCTTCACTGACATGAACCAGAGGTCGTGACCGACAGTTTCCAGTATGATGACTTTACTGACATTAACCAGAGGTCGTGACCGACAGTCTCCAGTAGGATCACTTCACTGACATGAACTAGAGGTCGTGACGGACAGTCTCGAGTAGGATCACGTCACTGACATGAGTCAGAGGTCGTGACGGACAGTCTCCAGTAAGATCACTTCACTGACATGAACCATTAGTAGTGACGGACAGTCTCCACTAGGATCACTTCACTGACATGAACCAGAGGTCGTGACCGACAATCTCCAGTAGGATCACTTCACTGACATGAACCAGAGGAAGTGACGGACAGTTTCCAGTAGGATCACTTCACTGACATGAACCAGAGGTCGTGACCGACAGTCTCCAGTAGGATCACTTCACTGACATGAACTAGAGGTAGTGATGGAGAGTCTCCACTAGGATCACTTCACTGACATGAATCAGAGGTAGTGACGGAAAGTTTCCAGTAGGATCACTTCACTGACATGAACCAGAGGTAGTGACGGACAGTCTCTAGTAGGATCACTTCACTGACAAGAACCAGAGGTAGTGAAGGACAGTCTCCACTAGGATCACTTCACTGACATGAACCAGAGGTCGTGACCGACAGTCTTCAGTAGGATCACTTCACTGACATGAACTAGAGGTAGTGACGGACAGTCTCCAGTAGGATCACTTCACTGACATGAACCATAGGTAGTGACGGACAGTCTCCAGTAGGATCACTTCACTGACATGAACCAGAGGAAGTGACGGACAGTTTACAGTAGGATCACTTCACTGACATGAACCAGAGGTAGTGACGGACAGTCTCCAGTAGGATCACTTCACTGACATGAACCAATAGTAGTTACGGACAGTCTCCACTAGGATCACTTCACTGACATGAACCAGAGGTCGTGACCGACAGTCTCCAGTAGGATCACTTCACTGACATGAACCAGAGGAAGTGACAGACAGTTTCCAGTAGGATCACTTCACTGACATGAACCATAGGTATTGACGGATAGTCTCCAGTAGGATCACTTCACTGACATGAACCAGAGGAAGTGACGGACAGTTTCCAGTATGATCACTTTACTGACATTAACCAGAGGTCGTGACCGACAGTCTCCAGTAGGATCACTTCACTGACATGAACTAGAGGTCGTGACGGACAGTCTCGAGTAGGATCACGTCACTGACATGAATCAGAGGTCGTGACGGACAGTCTCCAGTAGGATCACTTCACTGACATTAACCATTAGTAGTGACGTACAGTCTCCACTAGGATCACTTCACTGACATGAACCAGAGGTCGTGACCGACAATCTCCAGTAGGATCACTTCACTGACATGAACCAAAGGAAGTGACGGACAGTTTCCAGTAGGATCACTTCACTGACATGAACCAGAGGTCGTGACCGACAGTCTCCATGAGGATCACTTCACTAACATGAACTAGAGGTAGTGACGGAGAGTCTCCTCTAGGATCACTTCACTGACATGAATCAGAGGTAGTGACGGAAAGTCTCCAGTAGGATCACTTCACTGACATGAACCAGAGGTAGTGACGGACAGTCTCTAGTAGGATCACTTCACTGACAAGAACCAGAGGTAGTGAAGGACAGCCTCCACTAGGATCACTTCACTGACATGAACCAGAGGTCGTGACCGACAGTCTTCAGTAGGATCACTTCACTGACATGAACTAGAGGTAGTGACGGACAGTCTCCAGTAGGATCACTTCACTGACATGAACCATAGGTAGTGACGGACAGTCTCCAGTAGGATCACTTCACTGACATGAACCAGAGGAAGTGACGGACAGTTTCCAGTAGGATCACTTCACTGACATGAACCAGAGGTCGTGACCGACAGTCTCCAGTAGGATCACTTCACTGACATGAACCATTAGTAGTGACAGACAGTCTCCACTAGGATCACTTCACTGACATGAACCAGAGGTCGTGACCGACAATCTCCAGTAGGATCACTTCACTGACATGAACCAGAGGTAGTGACAAACAGTCTCCAGTAGGATCACTTCACTGACATGAACCATAGGTAGTGACGGAAAGTCTCCAGTAGGATCACTTCACTGACATGAATCAGAGGTAGTGACGGACAATCTCCAGTAGGATCACTTCACTGACATGAACCAGAGGTAGTGACGGACAGTCTCTAGTAGGATCACTTCACTGACATGAACCAGAGGTAGTGACGGACAGTCTCCAGTAGGATCACTTCACTGACATGAACTAGAGGTAGTGACGGACAGTCTCCAGTAGATCACTTCACTGACATGCACCAGAGGTAGTGACGGACAGTCTCCAGTAGGATCACTTCACTGACATGAGCTAGAGGTAGTGACGGACAGTCTCCACTAGGATCACTTCACTGACATGAACCAGAGGTAGTGACGGACAGTCTCCAGTAGGATCATTTCACTGACATGAACCAGAGGTAGTGACGGACAGTCTCCAGTAGGATCACTCACTGACATGAACCAGAGGTAGTGACGGAGAGTCTCCAGTAGGATCACTTCACTGACATGAACCAGAGGTAGTGACGGACAGTCTCCAGTAGGATCACTTCACTGACATGAACCAGAGGTAGTGACGGACAGTCTCCAGTAGGATCACTTCACTGACATGAACCAGAGGTAGTGACGGACAGTCTCCAGTAGGATAATGTCACTGACATGAACCAGAGGTCGTGACGGACAGTATCCAGTAGGATCACTTCACTGACATGAACTAGAGGTAGTGACGTACAGTGTCCACTAGGATCACTTCACTGACATGAACCAGAGGTAGTGACGGACAGTCTCCAGTAGGATCACTCACTGACATGAACCAGAGGTCGTGACCGACAGTCTTCAGTAGGATCACTTCACTGACATGAACTAGAGGTAGTGAC
Organism: Lampris incognitus; assembly: GCF_029633865.1. Taxonomy (NCBI): domain Eukaryota; kingdom Metazoa; phylum Chordata; class Actinopteri; order Lampriformes; family Lampridae; genus Lampris; species Lampris incognitus. The sequence continues at coordinate 70,716,884 of NC_079211.1, forward strand.
GGACAGTCTCCAGTAGGATCACTTCACTGACATGAACCAACAGTAGTGACGGACAGTCTCCAGTAGGATCACTTCACTGACATGAACCAGAGGTCGTGACCGACAGTCTCCAATAGGATCACTTCACTGACATGAACCAGAGGTGGTGACGGACAGTCTCCAGCAGGATCACTTTACTGACATGAAACAATAGTAGTGACGGACAGTCTCCACTATGATCACTTCACTGACATTAACCAGAGGTAGTGACAGACAGTTTCCAGTAGGATCACTTCACTGACATGAACCAGAGGTAGTGACGGACAGCCTCCAGTAGGATCACTTCACTGACATGAACCAGAGGAAGTGACGGACAGTTTCCAGTAGGATCACTTCACTGACATGAACCAGAGGTCGTGACCGACAGTCTCCAGTAGGATCACTTCACTGACATGAACCAGAAGCAGTGACGGACAGTCTCCACCAGGATCACTTCACTGACATGAATCAGAGGTAGTGACGGAAAGTCTCCAGTAGGATCACTTCACTGACATGAACCAGAGGAAGTGACGGACAGTTTCCAGTAGGATCACTTCACTGACATGAACCAGAGGTCGTGACCGACAGTCTCCAGTAGGATCACTTCACTGACATGTACTAGAGGTCGTGACTGACAGTCTCCAGTAGGATAATGTCACTGACATGAACCAGAGGTCGTGACGGACAGTATCCAGTAGGATCACTTCACTGACATGAACTAGAGGTAGTGACGTACAGTGTCCACTAGGATCACTTCACTGACATGAACCAGAGGTAGTGACGGACAGTCTCCAGTAGGATCATTTCACTGACATGAACCAGAGGTAGTGACGGACAGTCTCCAGTAGGATCACTCACTGACATGAACCAGAGGTCGTGACCGACAGTCTTCAGTAGGATCACTTCACTGACATGAACTAGAGGTAGTGACGGACAGTCTCCAGTAGGATCACTTCACTGACATGAACCAACAGTAGTGACGGACAGTCTCCAGTAGGATCACTTCACTGACATGAACCAGAGGTCGTGACCGACAGTCTCCAATAGGATCACTTCACTGACATGAACCAGAGGTGGTGACGGACAGTCTCCAGTAGGATCACTTCACTGACATGAACCAATAGTAGTTACGGACAGTCTCCACTAGGATCACTTCACTGACATGAACCAGAGGTCGTGACCGACAGTCTCCAGTAGGATCACTTCACTGACATGAACCAGAGGAAGTGACAGACAGTTTCCAGTAGGATCACTTCACTGACATGAACCATAGGTATTGACGGATAGTCTCCAGTAGGATCACTTCACTGACATGAACCAGAGGAAGTGACGGACAGTTTCCAGTATGATCACTTTACTGACATTAACCAGAGGTCTTGACCGACAGTCTCCAGTAGGATCACTTCACTGACATGAACTAGAGGTCGTGACGGACAGTCTCGATTAGGATCACGTCACTGACATGAATCAGAGGTCGTGACGGACAGTCTCCAGTAGGATCACTTCACTGACATTAACCATTAGTAGTGACGTACAGTCTCCACTAGGATCACTTCACTGACATGAACCAGAGGTCGTGACCGACAATCTCCAGTAGGATCACTTCACTGACATGAACCAAAGGAAGTGACGGACAGTTTCCAGTAGGATCACTTCACTGACATGAACCAGAGGTCGTGACCGACAGTCTCCATGAGGATCACTTCACTAACATGAACTAGAGGTAGTGACGGAGAGTATCCTCTAGGATCACTTCACTGACATGAATCAGAGGTAGTGACGGAAAGTCTCCAGTAGGATCACTTCACTGACATGAACCAGAGGTAGTGACGGACAGTCTCTAGTAGGATCACTTCACTGACAAGAACCAGAGGTAGTGAAGGACAGCCTCCACTAGGATCACTTCACTGACATGAACCAGAGGTCGTGACCGACAGTCTTCAGTAGGATCACTTCACTGACATGAACTAGAGGTAGTGACGGACAGTCTCCAGTAGGATCACTTCACTGACATGAACCATAGGTAGTGACGGACAGTCTCCAGTAGGATCACTTCACTGACATGAACCAGAGGAAGTGACGGACAGTTTCCAGTAGGATCACTTCACTGACATGAACCAGAGGTCGTGACCGACAGTCTCCAGTAGGATCACTTCACTGACATGAACCATTAGTAGTGACAGACAGTCTCCACTAGGATCACTTCACTGACATTAACCAGAGGTCGTGACCGACAATCTCCAGTAGGATCACTTCACTGACATGAACCAGAGGTAGTGACAAACAGTCTCCAGTAGGATCACTTCACTGACATGAACCATAGGTAGTGACGGATAGTCTCCAGTAGGATCACTTCACTGACATGAATCAGAGGTAGTGACGGACAATCTCCAGTAGGATCACTTCACTGACATGAACCAGAGGTAGTGACGGACAGTCTCTAGTAGGATCACTTCACTGACATGAACCAGAGGTAGTGACGGACAGTCTCCAGTAGGATCACTTCACTGACATGAACTAGAGGTAGTGACGGACAGTCTCCAGTAGATCACTTCACTGACATGCACCAGAGGTAGTGACGGACAGTCTCCAGTAGGATCACTTCACTGACATGAGCTAGAGGTAGTGACGGACAGTCTCCACTAGGATCACTTCACTGACATGAACCAGAGGTAGTGACGGACAGTCTCCAGTAGGATCATTTCACTGACATGAACCAGAGGTAGTGACGGACAGTCTCCAGTAGGATCACTCACTGACATGAACCAGAGGTAGTGACGGAGAGTCTCCAGTAGGATCACTTCACTGACATGAACCAGAGGTAGTGACGGACAGTCTCCAGTAGGATCACTTCACTGACATGAACCAGAGGTAGTGACGGACAGTCTCCAGTAGGATCACTTCACTGACATGAACCAGAGGTAGTGACGGACAGTCTCCAGTAGGATAATGTCACTGACATGAACCAGAGGTCGTGACGGACAGTATCCAGTAGGATCACTTCACTGACATGAACTAGAGGTAGTGACGTACAGTGTCCACTAGGATCACTTCACTGACATGAACCAGAGGTAGTGACGGACAGTCTCCAGTAGGATCACTCACTGACATGAACCAGAGGTCGTGACCGACAGTCTTCAGTAGGATCACTTCACTGACATGAACTAGAGGTAGTGACGGACAGTCTCCAGTAGGATCACTTCACTGACATGAACCAACAGTAGTGACGGACAGTCTCCAGTAGGATCACTTCACTGACATGAACCAGAGGTCGTGACCGACAGTCTCCAATAGGATCACTTCACTGACATGAACCAGAGGTGGTGACGGACAGTCTCCAGCAGGATCACTTTACTGACATGAACCAATAGTAGTGACGGACAGTCTCCACTATGATCACTTCACTGACATTAACCAGAGGTAGTGACAGACAGTTTCCAGTAGGATCACTTCACTGACATGAACCAGAGGTAGTGACGGACAGCCTCCAGTAGGATCACTTCACTGACATGAACCAGAGGAAGTGACGGACAGTTTCCAGTAGGATCACTTCACTGACATGAACCAGAGGTCGTGACCGACAGTCTCCAGTAGGATCACTTCACTGACATGAACCAGAAGCAGTGACGGACAGTCTCCACCAGGATCACTTCACTGACATGAATCAGAGGTAGTGACGGAAAGTCTCCAGTAGGATCACTTCACTGACATGAACCAGAGGAAGTGACGGACAGTTTCCAGTAGGATCACTTCACTGACATGAACCAGAGGTCGTGACCGACAGTCTCCAGTAGGATCACTTCACTGACATGTACTAGAGGTCGTGACTGACAGTCTCCAGTAGGATAATGTCACTGACATGAACCAGAGGTCGTGACGGACAGTATCCAGTAGGATCACTTCACTGACATGAACTAGAGGTAGTGACGTACAGTGTCCACTAGGATCACTTCACTGACATGAACCAGAGGTAGTGACGGACAGTCTCCAGTAGGATCATTTCACTGACATGAACCAGAGGTAGTGACGGACAGTCTCCAGTAGGATCACTCACTGACATGAACCAGAGGTCGTGACCGACAGTCTTCAGTAGGATCACTTCACTGAGATGAACTAGAGGTAGTGACGGACAGTCTCCAGTAGGATCACTTCACTGACATGAACCAGAGGTAGTGACGGACAGTCTCCAGTAGGATCACTTCACTGACATGAACCAGAGGTCGTGACCGACAGTCTCCAATAGGATCACTTCACTGACATGAACCAGAGGTGGTGACGGACAGTCTCCAGCAGGATCACTTCACTGACATGAACCAATAGTAGTGACGGACAGTCTCCACTATGATCAATTCACTGACATGAACCAGAGGTAGTGACGGACAGTCTCCAGTAGGATCACTCAATGACTTGAACCAGAGGTCGTGACCAACAGTCTTCAGTAGGATCACTTCACTAACATGAACTAGAGGTAGTGACGGACAGTCTCCAGTAGGATCACTTCACTGACATGAACCAATAGTAGTGTCGGACAGTCTCCAGTAGGATCACTTCACTGACATGACTAATAGTAGTTACGGACAGTCTCCACTAGGATCACTTCACTGACATGAACCAGAGGTCGTGACCGACAGTCTCCACTAGGATCACTTCACTGACATGAACTAGAGGTAGTGACGGACAGTCTCCAGTAGGATCATTTCACTGACATGAACCAGAGGTAGTGACTGACAGTCTCCAGTAGGATCACTTCACTGACATGAACTAGAGGTAGTGACGTACAGTCTCCAGTAGCATCACTTCACTGACATGAACCAGAGGTAGTGACGGACAGTCTCCACTAGGATCACTTCACTGACATGAACCGGAGGTAGTGACAGACAGTCTCCAGTAGGATCATTTCACTGACATGAACCAGAGGTAGTGACTGACAGTCTCCAGTAGGATCACGTCACTGACATGAACCAGAGGTCGTGACGGACAGTCTCCAGTAGGATCACTCACTGACATGAACCAGAGGTCGTGACCGACAGTCTTCAGTAGGATCACTTCACTGACATGAACTAGAGGTAGTGACGGACAGTCTCCAGTAGGCTCACTTCACTGACATGAACCAATAGTAGTGACGGACAGTCTCCAGTAGGATCCCTTCACTGACATGAACCAGAGGTCGTGACCGACTGTCTCCAATAGGATCACTTCACTGACATGAACCAGAGGTAGTGACGGACAGTCTCCAGTAGGATCACTTCACTGACATGAACCAATAGTAGTGACGGACAGTCTCCACTATGATCACTTCACTGACATGAAACAGAGGTCGTGACCGACAGTCTCCAGTAGGATCACTTCACTGACATGAACCAGAGGTAGTGACAGACAGTTTCCAGTAGGATCACTTCACTGACATGAACCATAGGTAGTGACGGATAGTCTTCAGTAGGATCACTTCACTGACATGAATCAGAGGTAGTGACGGACAGTCTCCAGTAGGATCACTTCACTGACATGAACCATAGGTAGTGACGGACAGTCTCTAGTAGGATCACTTCACTGACATGAACCAGAGGTAGTGACGGACAGTCTCCAGTAGGATCACTTCAATGACATGAACTAGAGGTAGTGACGGACAGTCTCCAGTAGGATCACTTCACTGACATGAACCAGAGGTAGTGACGGACAGTCTCCAGTAGGATCACTTCACTGACATGAACTAGAGGTAGTGACGGACAGTCTCCACTAGGATCACTTCACTGACATGAACCAGAAGTAGTGACGGACAGTCTCCAGTAGGATCATTTCACTGACATGAACAAGAGGTAGTGACGGACAGTCTCCAGTAGGATAACTCACTGACATGAACCAGAGGTCATGACCGACAGTCTTCAGTAGGATCACTTCACTGACATGAACTAGAGGTAGTGACGGAAAGTCTCCAGTAGGATCACTTCACTGACATGAACCAATAGTAGTGACGGACAGTCTCCAGTAGGATCACTTCACTGACATGAACCAGAGGTCGTGACCGACAGTCTCCAACAGGATCACTTCACTGACATGAACCAGAGGTAGTGACGGACAGTCTCCAGTAGGATCACTTCACTGACATGAACCAATAGTAGTTACGGACAGTCTCCACTAGGATCACTTCACTGACATGAACCAGAGGTCGTGACCGACAGTCTCCAGTAGGATCACTTCACTGACATGAACCAGATGTAGTGACAGACAGTTTCCAGTAGGATCACTTCACTGACATGAACCATAGGTATTGACGGATAGTCTCCAGTAGGTTCACTTCACTGACATGAACCAGAGGAAGTGACGGACAGTTTCCAGTATGATCACTTTACTGACATTAACCAGAGGTCGTGACCGACAGTCTCCAGTAGGATCACTTCACTGACATGAACTAGAGGTCGTGACGGACAGTCTCGAGTAGGATCACGTCACTGGTATGAATCAGAGGTCGTGACGGACAGTCTCCAGTAGGATCACTTCACTGACATGAACCATTAGTAGTGACGGACAGTCTCCACTAGGATCACTTCACTGACATGAACCAGAGGTCGTGACCGACAATCTCCAGTAGGATCACTTCACTGAGATGAACTAGAGGTAGTGACGGACAGTCTCCAGTAGGATCACTTCACTGACATGAACCAGAGGTAGTGACGGACAGTCTCCAGTAGGATCACTTCACTGACATGAACCAGAGGTCGTGACCGACAGTCTCCAATAGGATCACTTCACTGACATGAACCAGAGGTGGTGACGGACAGTCTCCAGCAGGATCACTTCACTGACATGAACCAATAGTAGTGACGGACAGTCTCCACTATGATCAATTCACTGACATGAACCAGAGGTAGTGACGGACAGTCTCCAGTAGGATCACTCAATGACTTGAACCAGAGGTCGTGACCAACAGTCTTCAGTAGGATCACTTCACTAACATGAACTAGAGGTAGTGACGGACAGTCTCCAGTAGGATCACTTCACTGACATGAACCAATAGTAGTGTCGGACAGTCTCCAGTAGGATCACTTCACTGACATGACTAATAGTAGTTACGGACAGTCTCCACTAGGATCACTTCACTGACATGAACCAGAGGTCGTGACCGACAGTCTCCACTAGGATCACTTCACTGACATGAACTAGAGGTAGTGACGGACAGTCTCCAGTAGGATCATTTCACTGACATGAACCAGAGGTAGTGACTGACAGTCTCCAGTAGGATCACTTCACTGACATGAACTAGAGGTAGTGACGTACAGTCTCCAGTAGCATCACTTCACTGACATGAACCAGAGGTAGTGACGGACAGTCTCCACTAGGATCACTTCACTGACATGAACCGGAGGTAGTGACAGACAGTCTCCAGTAGGATCATTTCACTGACATGAACCAGAGGTAGTGACTGACAGTCTCCAGTAGGATCACGTCACTGACATGAACCAGAGGTCGTGACGGACAGTCTCCAGTAGGATCACTCACTGACATGAACCAGAGGTCGTGACCGACAGTCTTCAGTAGGATCACTTCACTGACATGAACTAGAGGTAGTGACGGACAGTCTCCAGTAGGCTCACTTCACTGACATGAACCAATAGTAGTGACGGACAGTCTCCAGTAGGATCCCTTCACTGACATGAACCAGAGGTCGTGACCGACTGTCTCCAATAGGATCACTTCACTGACATGAACCAGAGGTAGTGACGGACAGTCTCCAGTAGGATCACTTCACTGACATGAACCAATAGTAGTGACGGACAGTCTCCACTATGATCACTTCACTGACATGAAACAGAGGTCGTGACCGACAGTCTCCAGTAGGATCACTTCACTGACATGAACCAGAGGTAGTGACAGACAGTTTCCAGTAGGATCACTTCACTGACATGAACCATAGGTAGTGACGGATAGTCTTCAGTAGGATCACTTCACTGACATGAATCAGAGGTAGTGACGGACAGTCTCCAGTAGGATCACTTCACTGACATGAACCATAGGTAGTGACGGACAGTCTCTAGTAGGATCACTTCACTGACATGAACCAGAGGTAGTGACGGACAGTCTCCAGTAGGATCACTTCAATGACATGAACTAGAGGTAGTGACGGACAGTCTCCAGTAGGATCACTTCACTGACATGAACCAGAGGTAGTGACGGACAGTCTCCAGTAGGATCACTTCACTGACATGAACTAGAGGTAGTGACGGACAGTCTCCACTAGGATCACTTCACTGACATGAACCAGAAGTAGTGACGGACAGTCTCCAGTAGGATCATTTCACTGACATGAACAAGAGGTAGTGACGGACAGTCTCCAGTAGGATAACTCACTGACATGAACCAGAGGTCATGACCGACAGTCTTCAGTAGGATCACTTCACTGACATGAACTAGAGGTAGTGACGGAAAGTCTCCAGTAGGATCACTTCACTGACATGAACCAATAGTAGTGACGGACAGTCTCCAGTAGGATCACTTCACTGACATGAACCAGAGGTCGTGACCGACAGTCTCCAACAGGATCACTTCACTGACATGAACCAGAGGTAGTGACGGACAGTCTCCAGTAGGATCACTTCACTGACATGAACCAATAGTAGTTACGGACAGTCTCCACTAGGATCACTTCACTGACATGAACCAGAGGTCGTGACCGACAGTCTCCAGTAGGATCACTTCACTGACATGAACCAGATGTAGTGACAGACAGTTTCCAGTAGGATCACTTCACTGACATGAACCATAGGTATTGACGGATAGTCTCCAGTAGGTTCACTTCACTGACATGAACCAGAGGAAGTGACGGACAGTTTCCAGTATGATCACTTTACTGACATTAACCAGAGGTCGTGACCGACAGTCTCCAGTAGGATCACTTCACTGACATGAACTAGAGGTCGTGACGGACAGTCTCGAGTAGGATCACGTCACTGGTATGAATCAGAGGTCGTGACGGACAGTCTCCAGTAGGATCACTTCACTGACATGAACCATTAGTAGTGACGGACAGTCTCCACTAGGATCACTTCACTGACATGAACCAGAGGTCGTGACCGACAATCTCCAGTAGGATCACTTCACTGACATGAACCAGAGGAAGTGACGGACAGTTTCCAGTAGGATCACTTCACTGACATGAACCAGAGGTCGTGACCGACAGTCTCCAGTAGGATCACTTCACTGACATGAACTAGAGATAGTGATGGAGAGTCTCCAGTAGGATCACTTCAATGACATGAACTAGAGGTAGTGACGGACAGTCTCCAGTAGGATCACTTCACTGACATGAACCAGAGGTAGTGACGGACAGTCTCCAGTAGGATCACTTCACTGACATGAACTAGAGGTAGTGACGGACAGTCTCCACTAGGATCACTTCACTGACATGAACCAGAAGTAGTGACGGACAGTCTCCAGTAGGATCATTTCACTGACATGAACAAGAGGTAGTGACGGACAGTCTCCAGTAGGATAACTCACTGACATGAACCAGAGGTCATGACCGACAGTCTTCAGTAGGATCACTTCACTGACATGAACTAGAGGTAGTGACGGAAAGTCTCCAGTAGGATCACTTCACTGACATGAACCAATAGTAGTGACGGACAGTCTCCAGTAGGATCACTTCACTGACATGAACCAGAGGTCGTGACCGACAGTCTCCAACAGGATCACTTCACTGACATGAACCAGAGGTAGTGACGGACAGTCTCCAGTAGGATCACTTCACTGACATGAACCAATAGTAGTTACGGACAGTCTCCACTAGGATCACTTCACTGACATGAACCAGAGGTCGTGACCGACAGTCTCCAGTAGGATCACTTCACTGACATGAACCAGAGGTAGTGACAGACAGTTTCCAGTAGGATCACTTCACTGACATGAACCATAGGTATTGACGGATAGTCTCCAGTAGGATCACTTCACTGACATGAACCAGAGGAAGTGACGGACAGTTTCCAGTATGATCACTTTACTGACATTAACCAGAGGTCGTGACCGACAGTCTCCAGTAGGATCACTTCACTGACATGAACTAGAGGTCGTGACGGACAGTCTCGAGTAGGATCACGTCACTGGTATGAATCAGAGGTCGTGACGGACAGTCTCCAGTAGGATCACTTCACTGACATGAACCATTAGTAGTGACGGACAGTCTCCACTAGGATCACTTCACTGACATGAACCAGAGGTCGTGACCGACAATCTCCAGTAGGATCACTTCACTGACATGAACCAGAGGAAGTGACGGACAGTTTCCAGTAGGATCACTTCACTGACATGAACCAGAGGTTGTGACAAACAGTCTCCAGTAGGATCACTTCACTGATATGAACTAGAGGTAGTGATGGAGAGTCTCCACTAGGATCACTTCACTGACATGAATCAGAGGTAGTGACGGAAAGTTTCCAGTAGGATCACTTCACTGACATGAACCAGAGGTAGTGACGGACAGTCTCTAGTAGGATCACTTCACTGACAAGAACCAGAGGTAGTGAAGGACAGTCTCCACTAGGATCACTTCACTGACATGAACCAGAGGTCGTGTCCGACAGTCTTCAGTAGGATCACTTCACTGACATGAACTAGAGGTAGTGACGGACAGTCTCCAGTAGGATCACTTCACTGACATGAACCATAGGTAGTGACGGACAGTCTCCAGTAGGATCACTTCACTGACATGAACCAGAGGAAGTGACGGACAGTTTCCAGTAGGATCACTTCACTGACATGAACCAGAGGTAGTGACGGACAGTCTCCAGTAGGATCACTTCACTGACATGAACCAATAGTAGTTACGGACAGTCTCCACTAGGATCACTTCACTGACATGAACCAGAGGTCGTGACCGACAGTCTCCAGTAGGATCACTTCACTGACATGAACCAGAGGTAGTGACAGACAGTTTCCAGTAGGATCACTTCACTGACATGAACCATAGGTATTGACGGATAGTCTCCAGTAGGATCACTTCACTTACATGAACCAGAGGAAGTGACGGACAGTTTCCAGTATGATCACTTTACTGACATTAACCAGAGGTCGTGACCGACAGTCTCCAGTAGGATCACTTCACTGACATGAACTGGAGGTCGTGACGGACAGTCTCGAGTAGGATCACGTCACTGACATGAATCAGAGGTCGTGACGGACAGTCTCCAGTAGGATCACTTCACTGACATGAACCAATAGTAGTTACGGACAGTCTCCACTAGGATCACTTCACTGACATGAACCAGAGGTCGTGACCGACAGTCTCCACTAGGATCACTTCACTGACATGAACCAGAGGTCGTGACCGACAATCTCCAGTAGGATCACTTCACTGACATGAACCAGAGGAAGTGACGGACAGTTTCCAGTAGGATCACTTCACTGACATGAACCAGAGGTCGTGACCGACAGTCTCCATGAGGATCACGTCACTAACATGAACTAGAGGTAGTGACGGAGAGTCTCCTCTAGGATCACTTCACTGACATGAATCAGAGGTAGTGACGGAAAGTCTCCAGTAGGATCACTTCACTGACATGAACCAGAGGTAGTGACGGACAGTCTCTAGTAGGATCACTTCACTGACAAGAACCAGAGGTAGTGAAGGACAGCCTCCACTAGGATCACTTCACTGACATGAACCAGAGGTCGTGACCGACAGTCTTCAGTAGGATCACTTCACTGACATGAACTAGAGGTAGTGACGGACAGTCTCCAGTAGGATCACTTCACTGACATGAACCATAGGTAGTGACGGACAGTCTCCAGTAGGATCACTTCACTGACATGAACCAGAGGAAGTGACGGACAGTTTCCAGTAGGATCACTTCACTGACATGAACCAGAGGTCGTGACCGACAATCTCCAGTAGGATCACTTCACTGACATGAACCAGAGGTAGTGACAAACAGTCTCCAGTAGGATCACTTCACTGACATGAACCAGAGGTAGTGACGGACAGTCTCTAGTAGGATCACTTCACTGACATGAACCAGAGGTAGTGACGGACAGTCTCCAGTAGGATCACTTCACTGACATGAACTAGAGGTAGTGACGGACAGTCTCCAGTAGATCACTTCACTGACATGCACCAGAGGTAGTGACGGACAGTCTCCAGTAGGATCACTTCACTGACATGAACCAATAGTAGTGACGGACAGTCTCCACTAGGATCACTTCACTGACATGAACCAGAGGTAGTGACGGACAGTCTCCAGTAGGATCACTTCACTGACATGAACTAGAGGTAGTGACGGACAGTCTCCAGTAGATCACTTCACTGACATGCACCAGAGGTAGTGACGGACAGTCTCCAGTAGGATCACTTCACTGACATGAGCTAGAGGTAGTGACGGACAGTCTCCACTAGGATCACTTCACTGACATGAACCAGAGGTAGTGACGGACAGTCTCCAGTAGGATCATTTCACTGACATGAACCAGAGGTCGTGACGGACAGTCTCCAGTAGGATCACTCACTGACATGAACCAGAGGTAGTGACGGAGAGTCTCCAGTAGGATCACTTCACTGACATGAACCAGAGGTAGTGACGGACATTCTCCAGTAGTATCACTTCACTGACATGAACCAGAGGTAGTGACGGACAGTCTCCAGTAGGATCACTTCACTGACATGAACCAGAGGTAGTGACGGACAGTCTCCAGTAGGATAATGTCACTGACATGAACCAGAGGTCGTGACGGACAGTATCCAGTAGGATCACTTCACTGACATGAACCATTAGTAGTGACGGACAGTCTGCACTAGGATCACTTCACTGACATGAACCAGAGGTAGTGACAAACAGTCTCCAGTAGGATCACTTCACTGACATGAACCATAGGTAGTGACGGATAGTCTCCAGTAGGATCACTTCACTGACATGAATCAGAGGTAGTGACGGACAGTCTCCAGTAGGATCACTTAACTGACATGAACCAGAGGTAGTGACGGACAGTCTCTAGTAGGATCACTTCACTGACATGAACCATAGGTAGTGACGGACAGTCTCCAGTAGGATCACTTCACTGACATGAACTAGAGGTAGTGACGGACAGTCTCCAGTAGATCACTTCACTGACATGCACCAGAGGTAGTGACGGACAGTCTCCAGTAGGATCACTTCACTGACATGAGCTAGAGGTAGTGACGGACAGTCTCCACTAGGATCACTTCACTGACATGAACCAGAGGTAGTGACGGACAGTCTCCAGTAGGATCATTTCACTGACATGAACCAGAGGTAGTGACGGACAGTCTCCAGTAGGATCACTCACTGACATGAACCAGAGGTAGTGACGGAGAGTCTCCAGTAGGATCACTTCACTGACATGAACCAGAGGTAGTGACGGACAGTCTCCAGTAGGATCACTTCACTGACATGAACCAGAGGTAGTGACGGACAGTCTCCAGTAGGATCACTTCACTGACATGAACCAGAGGTAGTGACGGACAGTCTCCAGTAGGATAATGTCACTGACATGAACCAGAGGTCGTGACGGACAGTATCCAGTAGGATCACTTCACTGACATGAACTAGAGGTAGTGACGTACAGTGTCCACTAGGATCACTTCACTGACATGAACCAGAGGTAGTGACGGACAGTCTCCAGTAGGATAATTTCACTGACATGAACCAGAGGTAGTGACGGACAGTCTCCAGTAGGATCACTCACTGACATGAACTAGAGGTAGTGACGGACAGTCTCCAGTAGGATCACTTCACTGACATGAACCAACAGTAGTGACGGACGGTCTCCAGTAGGATCACTTCACTGACATGAACCAGAGGTCGTGACCGACAGTCTCCAATAGGATCACTTCACTGACATGAACCAGAGGTGGTGACGGACAGTCTCCAGCAGGATCACTTCACTGACATGAACCAATAGTAGTGACGGACAGTATCCACTATGATCAATTCACTGACATGAACCAGAGGTAGTGACGGACAGTCTCCAGTAGGATCACTTCACTGACATGAACCAGAGGTAGTGACAGACAGTTTCCAGTAGGATCACTTCACTGACATGAACCATAGGTAGTGACGGATAGTCTTCAGTAGGATCACTTCACTGACATGAATCAGAGGTAGTGACGGACAGTCTCCAATAGGATCACTTCACTGACATGAACCAGAGGTAGTGACGGACAGTCTCCAGTAGGATCACTTCACTGACATGAACCATTAGTAGTGACGGACAGTCTCCACTAGGATCACTTCACTGACATGAACCAGAGGTCATGACCGACAGTCTCCAGTAGGATCACTTCACTGACATGAACCAGAGGTAGTGACAGACAGTTTCCAGTAGGATCACTTCACTGACATGAACCATAGGTAGTGACGGATAGTCTTCAGTAGGATCACTTCACTGACATGAATCAGAGGTAGTGACGGACAGTCTCCAGTAGGATCACTTCACTGACATGAACCATAGGTAGTGACGGACAGTCTCTAGTAGGATCACTTCACTGACATGAACCAGAGGTAGTGACGGACAGTCTCCAGTAGGATCACTTCAAAGACATGAACTAGAGGTAGTGACGGACAGTCTCCAGTAGGATCACTTCACTGACATGAACCAGAGGTAGTGACGGACAGTCTCCAGTAGGATCACTTCACTGACATGAACTAGAGGTAGTGACGGACAGTCTCCACTAGGATCACTTCACTGACATGAACCAGAAGTAGTGACGGACAGTCTCCAGTAGGATCATTTCACTGACATGAACAAGAGGTAGTGACGGACAGTCTCCAGTAGGATAACTCACTGACATGAACCAGAGGTCGTGACCGACAGTCTTCAGTAGGATCACTTCACTGACATGAACTAGAGGTAGTGACGGACAGTCTCCAGTAGGATCACTTCACTGACATGAACCAATAGTAGTGACGGACAGTCTCCAGTAGGATCACTTCACTGACATGAACCAGAGGTCGTGACCGACAGTCTCCAACAGGATCACTTCACTGACATGAACCAGAGGTAGTGACGGACAGTCTCCAGTAGGGTTCACTTCACTGACATGAACCAATAGTAGTTACGGACAGTCTCCACTAGGATCACTTCACTGACATGAACCAGAGGTCGTGACCGACAGTCTCCAGTAGGATCACTTCACTGACATGAACCAGAGGTAGTGACAGACAGTTTCCAGTAGGATCACTTCACTGACATGAACCATAGGTATTGACGGATAGTCTCCAGTAGGATCACTTCACTGACATGAACCAGAGGAAGTGACGGACAGTTTCCAGTATGATCACTTTACTGACATTAACCAGAGGTCGTGACCGACAGTCTCCAGTAGGATCACTTCACTGACATGAACTAGAGGTCGTGACGGACAGTCTCGAGTAGGATCACGTCACTGACATGAATCAGAGGTCGTGACGGACAGTCTCCAGTAGGATCACTTCACTGACATGAACCATTAGTAGTGACGGACAGTCTCCACTAGGATCACTTCACTGACATGAACCAGAGGTCGTGACCGACAATCTCCAGTAGGATCACTTCACTGACATGAACCAGAGGAAGTGACGGACAGTTTCCAGTAGGATCACTTCACTGACATGAACCAGAGGTAGTGACGGACAGTCTCCAGTAGGATCACTCACTGACATGAACCAGAGGTCGTGACCAACAGTCTTCAGTAGGATCACTTCACTAACATGAACTAGAGGTAGTGACGGACAGTCTCCAGTAGGATCACTTCACTGACATGAACCAATAGTAGTGTCGGACAGTCTCCAGTAGGATCACTTCACTGACATGACCAATAGTAGTTACGGACAGTCTCCACTAGGATCACTTCACTGACATGAACCAGAGGTCGTGACCGACAGTCTCCACTAGGATCACCTCACTGACATGAACTAGAGGTAGTGACGGACAGTCTCCAGTAGGATCATTTCACTGACATGAACCAGAGGTAGTGACTGACAGTCTCCAGTAGGATCACTTCACTGACATGAACTAGAGGTAGTGACGTACAGTCTCCAGTAGCATCACTTCACTGACATGAACCAGAGGTAGTGACGGACAGTCTCCACTAGGATCACTTCACTGACATGAACCGGAGGTAGTGACGGACAGTCTCCAGTAGGATCATTTCACTGACATGAACCAGAGGTAGTGACTGACAGTCTCCAGTAGGATCACGTCACTGACATGAACCAGAGGTCGTGACGGACAGTCTCCAGTAGGATCACTCACTGACATGAACCAGAGGTCGTGACCGACAGTCTTCAGTATGATCACTTCACTGACATGAACTAGAGGTAGTGACGGACAGTCTCCAGTAGGCTCACTTCACTGACATGAACCAATAGTAGTGACGGACAGTCTCCAGTAGGATCCCTTCACTGACATGAACCAGAGGTCGTGACCGACAGTCTCCAATAGGATCACTTCACTGACATGAACCAGAGGTAGTGACGGACAGTCTCCAGTAGGATCACTTCACTGACATGAACCATTAGTAGTGACGGACAGTCTCCACTAGGATCACTTCACTGACATGAACCAGAGGTCGTGACCGACAGTCTCCAGTAGGATCACTTCACTGACATGAACCAGAGGTAGTGACAGACAGTTTCCAGTAGGATCACTTCACTGACATGAACCATAGGTAGTGACGGATAGTCTTCAGTAGGATCACTTCACTGACATGAATCAGAGGTAGTGACGGACAGTCTCCAGTAGGATCACTTCACTGACATGAACTAGAGGTAGTGACGGAGAGTCTCCTCTAGGATCACTTCACTGACATGAATCAGAGGTAGTGACGGACAGTCTCCATGAGGATCACTTCACTAACATGAACTAGAGGTAGTGACGGAAAGTCTCCAGTAGGATCACTTCACTGACATGAACCAGAGGTAGTGACGGACAGTCTCTAGTAGGATCACTTCACTGACAAGAACCAGAGGTAGTGAAGGACAGCCTCCACTAGGATCACTTCACTGACATGAACCAGAGGTCGTGACCGACAGTCTTCAGTAGGATCACTTCACTGACATGAACTAGAGGTAGTGACGGACAGTCTCCAGTAGGATAAATTCACTGACATGAACCATAGGTAGTGACGGACAGTCTCCAGTAGGATCACTTCACTGACATGAACCAGAGGAAGTGACGGACAGTTTCCAGTAGGATCACTTCACTGACATGAACCAGAGGTCGTGACCGACAGTCTCCAGTAGGATCACTTCACTGACATGAACCATTAGTAGTGACGGACAGTCTCCACTAGGATCACTTCACTGACATGAACCAGAGGTCGTGACCGACAATCTCCAGTAGGATCACTTCACTGACATGAACCAGAGGTAGTGACAAACAGTCTCCAGTAGGATCACTTCACTGACATGAACCATAGGTAGTGACGGATAGTCTCCAGTAGGATCACTTCACTGACATGAATCAGAGGTAGTGACGGACAGTCTCCAGTAGGATCACTTCACTGACATGAACCAGAGGTAGTGACGGACAGTCTCTAGTAGGATCACTTCACTGACATGAACCAGAGGTAGTGACGGACAGTCTCCAGTAGGATCACTTCACTGACATGAACTAGAGGTAGTGACGGACAGTCTCCAGTAGATCACTTCACTGACATGCACCAGAGGTAGTGACGGACAGTCTCCAGTAGGATCACTTCACTGACATGAGCTAGAGGTAGTGACGGACAGTCTCCACTAGGATCACTTCACTGACATGAACCAGAGGTAGTGACGGACAGTCTCCAGTAGGATCATTTCACTGACATGAACCAGAGGTAGTGACGGACAGTCTCCAGTAGGATCACTCACTGACATGAACCAGAGGTAGTGACGGAGAGTCTCCAGTAGGATCACTTCAATGACATGAACCAGAGGTAGTGACGGAAAGTCTCCAGTAGGATCACTTCACTGACATGAACCAGAGGTAGTGACGGACAGTCTCCAGTAGGATCACTTCACTGACATGAACCAATAGTAGTGACGGACAGTCTCCACTAGGATCACTTCACTCACATGAACCAGATGTCGTGACCGACAGTCTCCAGTAGGATCACTTCACTGACATCAACCAGAGGTAGTGGCAGACAGTTTCCAGTAGGATCACTTCACTGACATGAAGCATAGGTAGTGACGGATAGTCTCCAGTAGGATCACTTCACTGACATGAACCAGAGGAAGTGACGGACAGTTTCCAGTAGGATCACTTCACTGACATGAACCAGAAGTCGTAACCGACAGTCTCCAGTAAGATCACTTCACTGACATGAACTAGAAGTCGTGACTGACAGTCTCCAGTAGGATCACGTCACTGACATGAACCAGAGGTCGTGACGGACAGTCTCCAGTAGGATCATTTCACTGACATGAACCAGAGGTAGTGACGGACAGTCTCCAGTAGGATCACGTCACTGACATGAACCAGAGGAAGTGACGGACAGTCTCCAGTAGGATCACTTCACTGACATGAACCAATAGTAGTGACGGACAGTCTCCAGTAGGATCACTTCACTGACATGAACCATTAGTAGTGACGGACAGTCTCCACTAGGATCACTTCACTGACATGAACCAGAGGTCGTGACTACCAATCTCCAGTAGGATCACTTCACTGACATGAACCAGAGGAAGTGACGGAGAGTTTCCAGTAGGATCACTTCACTGACATGAACCAGAGGTCGTGACCGACAGTCTCCATGAGGATCACTTCACTAACATGAACTAGAGGTAGTGACGGAGAGTCTCCTCTAGGATCACTTCACTGACATGAATCAGAGGTAGTGACGGAAAGTCTCCAGTAGGATCACTTCACTGACATGAACCAGAGGTAGTGACGGACAGTCTCTAGTAGGATCACTTCACTGACAAGAACCAGAGGTAGTGAAGGACAGCCTCCACTAGGATCACTTCACTGACATGAACCTGAGGTCGTGACCGACAGTCTTCAGTAGGATCACTTCACTGACATGAACTAGAGGTAGTGACGGACAGTCTCCAGTAGGATCACTTCACTGACATGAACCATAGGTAGTGACGGACAGTCTCCAGTAGGATCACTTCACTGACATGAACCAGAGGAAGTGACGGACAGTTTCCAGTAGGATCACTTCACTGACATGAACCAGAGGTCGTGACCGACAGTCTCCAGTAGGATCACTTCACTGACATGAACCATTAGTAGTGACGGACAGTCTACACTAGGATCACTTCACTGACATGAACCAGAGGTCGTGACCGACAATGTCCAGTAGGATCACTTCACTGACATGAACCAGAGGTAGTGACAAACAGTCTCCAGTAGGATCACTTCACTGACATGAACCATAGGTAGTGACGGATAGTCTCCAGTAGGATCACTTCACTGACATGAATCAGAGGTAGTGACGGACAGTCTCCAGTAGGATCACTTCACTGACATGAACCAGAGGTAGTGACGGACAGTCTCTAGTAGGATCACTTCACTGACATGAACCAGAGGTAGTGACGGACAGTCTCCAGTAGGATCACTTCACTGACATGAACTAGAGGTAGTGACGGACAGTCTCCAGTAGATCACTTCACTGACATGCACCAGAGGTAGTGACGGACAGTCTCCAGTAGGATCAATTCACTGACATGAGCTAGAGGTAGTGACGGACAGTCTCCACTAGGATCACTTCACTGACATGAACCAGAGGTAGTGACGGACAGTCTCCAGTAGGATCATTTCACTGACATGAACCAGAGGTATTGACGGACAGTCTCCAGTAGGATCACTCACTGACATGAACCAGAGGTAGTGACGGAGAGTCTCCAGTAGGATCACTTCACTGACATGAACCAGAGGTAGTGACGGACAGTCTCCAGTAGGATCACTTCACTGACATGAACCAGAGGTAGTGACGGACAGTCTACAGTAGGATCACTTCACTGACATGAACCAATAGTAGTGACGGACAGTCTCCACTAGGATAACTTCACTCACATGAACCAGATGTCGTGACCGACAGTCTCCAGTAGGATCACTTCACTGACATCAACCAGAGGTAGTGGCAGACAGTTTCCAGTAGGATCACTTCACTGACATGAAGCATAGGTAGTGACGGATAGTCTCCAGTAGGATCACTTCACTGACATGAACCAGAGGAAGTGACGGACAGTTTCCAGTAGGATCACTTCACTGACATGAACCAGAAGTCGTAACCGACAGTCTCCAGTAAGATCACTTCACTGACATGAACTAGAAGTCGTGACTGACAGTCTCCAGTAGGATCACGTCACTGACATGAACCAGAGGTCGTGACGGACAGTCTCCAGTAGGATCATTTCACTGACATGAACCAGAGGTAGTGACGGACAGTCTCCAGTAGGATCACGTCACTGACATGAACCAGAGGAAGTGACGGACAGTCTCCAGTAGGATCACTTCACTGACATGAGCCAATAGTAGTGACGGACAGCCTCCAGTAGGATCACTCACTGACATGATCCAGAGGTAGTGACGGACAGTCTCCAGTAGGATCACTTCACTGACATGAACCAATAGTAGTGACGGACAGTCTCCACTAGGATCACTTCACTAACATGAACCAGAGGTCGTGACCGACAGTCTCCAGTAGGATCACTTCACTGACATGAACCAGAGGTAGTGACGGACAGTCTCCAGTAGGATCACTTCACTGACATGAACAAATAGTAGTGACGGTCAGTCTCCACTAGGATCACTTCACTGACATGAACCAGAGGTCGTGACCGACAGTCTCCAACAGGATCACTTCACTGACATGAACCAGAGGTAGTGACGGACAGTCTCCAGTAGGGTTCACTTCACTGACATGAACCAATAGTAGTTACGGACAGTCTCCACTAGGATCACTTCACTGACATGAACCAGAGGTCGTGACCGACAGTCTCCAGTAGGATCACTTCACTGACATGAACCAGAGGTAGTGACGGACAGTCTCTAGTAGGATCACTTCACTGACAAGAACCAGAGGTAGTGAAGGACAGCCTCCACTAGGATCACTTCACTGACATGAACCAGAGGTCGTGACCGACAGTCTTCAGTAGGATCACTTCACTGACATGAACTAGAGGTAGTGACGGACAGTCTCCAGTAGGATAAATTCACTGACATGAACCATAGGTAGTGACGGACAGTCTCCAGTAGGATCACTTCACTGACATGAACCAGAGGAAGTGACGGACAGTTTCCAGTAGGATCACTTCACTGACATGAACCAGAGGTCGTGACCGACAGTCTCCAGTAGGATCACTTCACTGACATGAACCAGAGGTCGTGACCGACAGTCTCCAGTAGGATCACTTCACTGACATGAACCATTAGTAGTGACGGACAGTCTACACTAGGATCACTTCACTGACATGAACCAGAGGTCGTGACCGACAATGTCCAGTAGGATCACTTCACTGACATGAACCAGAGGTAGTGACAAACAGTCTCCAGTAGGATCACTTCACTGACATGAACCATAGGTAGTGACGGATAGTCTCCAGTAGGATCACTTCACTGACATGAATCAGAGGTAGTGACGGACAGTCTCCAGTAGGATCACTTCACTGACATGAACCAGAGGTAGTGACGGACAGTCTCTAGTAGGATCACTTCACTGACATGAACCAGAGGTAGTGACGGACAGTCTCCAGTAGGATCACTTCACTGACATGAACTAGAGGTAGTGACGGACAGTCTCCAGTAGATCACTTCACTGACATGCACCAGAGGTAGTGACGGACAGTCTCCAGTAGGATCAATTCACTGACATGAGCTAGAGGTAGTGACGGACAGTCTCCACTAGGATCACTTCACTGACATGAACCAGAGGTAGTGACGGACAGTCTCCAGTAGGATCATTTCACTGACATGAACCAGAGGTATTGACGGACAGTCTCCAGTAGGATCACTCACTGACATGAACCAGAGGTAGTGACGGAGAGTCTCCAGTAGGATCACTTCACTGACATGAACCAGAGGTAGTGACGGACAGTCTCCAGTAGGATCACTTCACTGACATGAACCAGAGGTAGTGACGGACAGTCTACAGTAGGATCACTTCACTGACATGAACCAATAGTAGTGACGGACAGTCTCCACTAGGATAACTTCACTCACATGAACCAGATGTCGTGACCGACAGTCTCCAGTAGGATCACTTCACTGACATCAACCAGAGGTAGTGGCAGACAGTTTCCAGTAGGATCACTTCACTGACATGAAGCATAGGTAGTGACGGATAGTCTCCAGTAGGATCACTTCACTGACATGAACCAGAGGAAGTGACGGACAGTTTCCAGTAGGATCACTTCACTGACATGAACCAGAAGTCGTAACCGACAGTCTCCAGTAAGATCACTTCACTGACATGAACTAGAAGTCGTGACTGACAGTCTCCAGTAGGATCACGTCACTGACATGAACCAGAGGTCGTGACGGACAGTCTCCAGTAGGATCATTTCACTGACATGAACCAGAGGTAGTGACGGACAGTCTCCAGTAGGATCACGTCACTGACATGAACCAGAGGAAGTGACGGACAGTCTCCAGTAGGATCACTTCACTGACATGAGCCAATAGTAGTGACGGACAGCCTCCAGTAGGATCACTCACTGACATGATCCAGAGGTAGTGACGGACAGTCTCCAGTAGGATCACTTCACTGACATGAACCAATAGTAGTGACGGACAGTCTCCACTAGGATCACTTCACTAACATGAACCAGAGGTCGTGACCGACAGTCTCCAGTAGGATCACTTCACTGACATGAACCAGAGGTAGTGACGGACAGTCTCCAGTAGGATCACTTCACTGACATGAACCAATAGTAGTGACGGTCAGTCTCCACTAGGATCACTTCACTGACATGAACCAGAGGTCGTGACCGACAGTCTCCAACAGGATCACTTCACTGACATGAACCAGAGGTAGTGACGGACAGTCTCCAGTAGGGTTCACTTCACTGACATGAACCAATAGTAGTTACGGACAGTCTCCACTAGGATCACTTCACTGACATGAACCAGAGGTCGTGACCGACAGTCTCCAGTAGGATCACTTCACTGACATGAACCAGAGGTAGTGACGGACAGTCTCTAGTAGGATCACTTCACTGACAAGAACCAGAGGTAGTGAAGGACAGCCTCCACTAGGATCACTTCACTGACATGAACCAGAGGTCGTGACCGACAGTCTTCAGTAGGATCACTTCACTGACATGAACTAGAGGTAGTGACGGACAGTCTCCAGTAGGATAAATTCACTGACATGAACCATAGGTAGTGACGGACAGTCTCCAGTAGGATCACTTCACTGACATGAACCAGAGGAAGTGACGGACAGTTTCCAGTAGGATCACTTCACTGACATGAACCAGAGGTCGTGACCGACAGTCTCCAGTAGGATCACTTCACTGACATGAACCATTAGTAGTGACGGACAGTCTCCACTAGGATCACTTCACTGACATGAACCAGAGGTCGTGACCGACAATCTCCAGTAGGATCACTTCACTGACATGAACCAGAGGTAGTGACAAACAGTCTCCAGTAGGATCACTTCACTGACATGAACCATAGGTAGTGACGGATAGTCTCCAGTAGGATCACTTCACTGACATGAATCAGAGGTAGTGACGGACAGTCTCCAGTAGGATCACTTCACTGACATGAACCAGAGGTAGTGACGGACAGTCTCTAGTAGGATCACTTCACTGACATGAACCAGAGGTAGTGACGGACAGTCTCCAGTAGGATCACTTCACTGACATGAACTAGAGGTAGTGACGGACAGTCTCCAGTAGATCACTTCACTGACATGCACCAGAGGTAGTGACGGACAGTCTCCAGTAGGATCACTTCACTGACATGAGCTAGAGGTAGTGACGGACAGTCTCCACTAGGATCACTTCACTGACATGAACCAGAGGTAGTGACGGACAGTCTCCAGTAGGATCATTTCACTGACATGAACCAGAGGTAGTGACGGACAGTCTCCAGTAGGATCACTCACTGACATGAACCAGAGGTAGTGACGGAGAGTCTCCAGTAGGATCACTTCAATGACATGAACCAGAGGTAGTGACGGACAGTCTCCAGTAGGATCACTTCACTGACATGAACCAGAGGTAGTGACGGACAGTCTCCAGTAGGATCACTTCACTGACATGAACCAATAGTAGTGACGGACAGTCTCCACTAGGATCACTTCACTCACATGAACCAGATGTCGTGACCGACAGTCTCCAGTAGGATCACTTCACTGACATCAACCAGAGGTAGTGGCAGACAGTTTCCAGTAGGATCACTTCACTGACATGAAGCATAGGTAGTGACGGATAGTCTCCAGTAGGATCACTTCACTGACATGAACCAGAGGAAGTGACGGACAGTTTCCAGTAGGATCACTTCACTGACATGAACCAGAAGTCGTAACCGACAGTCTCCAGTAAGATCACTTCACTGACATGAACTAGAAGTCGTGACTGACAGTCTCCAGTAGGATCACGTCACTGACATGAACCAGAGGTCGTGACGGACAGTCTCCAGTAGGATCATTTCACTGACATGAACCAGAGGTAGTGACGGACAGTCTCCAGTAGGATCACGTCACTGACATGAACCAGAGGAAGTGACGGACAGTCTCCAGTAGGATCACTTCACTGACATGAGCCAATAGTAGTGACGGACAGCCTCCAGTAGGATCACTCACTGACATGATCCAGAGGTAGTGACGGACAGTCTCCAGTAGGATCACTTCACTGACATGAACCAATAGTAGTGACGGACAGTCTCCAGTAGGATCACTTCACTGACATGAACCATTAGTAGTGACGGACAGTCTCCACTAGGATCACTTCACTGACATGAACCAGAGGTCGTGACCGACAATCTCCAGTAGGATCACTTCACTGACATGAACCAGAGGAAGTGACGGAGAGTTTCCAGTAGGATCACTTCACTGACATGAACCAGAGGTCGTGACCGACAGTCTCCATGAGGATCACTTCACTAACATGAACTAGAGGTAGTGACGGAGAGTCTCCTCTAGGATCACTTCACTGACATGAATCAGAGGTAGTGACGGAAAGTCTCCAGTAGGATCACTTCACTGACATGAACCAGAGGTAGTGACGGACAGTCTCTAGTAGGATCACTTCACTGACAAGAACCAGAGGTAGTGAAGGACAGCCTCCACTAGGATCACTTCACTGACATGAACCAGAGGTCGTGACCGACAGTCTTCAGTAGGATCACTTCACTGACATGAACTAGAGGTAGTGACGGACAGTCTCCAGTAGGATCACTTCACTGACATGAACCATAGGTAGTGACGGACAGTCTCCAGTAGGATCACTTCACTGACATGAACCAGAGGAAGTGACGGACAGTTTCCAGTAGGATCACTTCACTGACATGAACCAGAGGTCGTGACCGACAGTCTCCAGTAGGATCACTTCACTGACATGAACCATTAGTAGTGACGGACAGTCTACACTAGGATCACTTCACTGACATGAACCAGAGGTCGTGACCGACAATCTCCAGTAGGATCACTTCACTGACATGAACCAGAGGTAGTGACAAACAGTCTCCAGTAGGATCACTTCACTGACATGAACCATAGGTAGTGACGGATAGTCTCCAGTAGGATCACTTCACTGACATGAATCAGAGGTAGTGACGGACAGTCTCCAGTAGGATCACTTCACTGACATGAACCAGAGGTAGTGACGGACAGTCTCTAGTAGGATCACTTCACTGACATGAACCAGAGGTAGTGACGGACAGTCTCCAGTAGGATCACTTCACTGACATGAACTAGAGGTAGTGACGGACAGTCTCCAGTAGATCACTTCACTGACATGCACCAGAGGTAGTGACGGACAGTCTCCAGTAGGATCAATTCACTGACATGAGCTAGAGGTAGTGACGGACAGTCTCCACTAGGATCACTTCACTGACATGAACCAGAGGTAGTGACGGACAGTCTCCAGTAGGATCATTTCACTGACATGAACCAGAGGTATTGACGGACAGTCTCCAGTAGGATCACTCACTGACATGAACCAGAGGTAGTGACGGAGAGTCTCCAGTAGGATCACTTCACTGACATGAACCAGAGGTAGTGACGGACAGTCTCCAGTAGGATCACTTCACTGACATGAACCAGAGGTAGTGACGGACAGTCTACAGTAGGATCACTTCACTGACATGAACCAATAGTAGTGACGGACAGTCTCCACTAGGATCACTTCACTCACATGAACCAGATGTCGTGACCGACAGTCTCCAGTAGGATCACTTCACTGACATCAACCAGAGGTAGTGGCAGACAGTTTCCAGTAGGATCACTTCACTGACATGAAGCATAGGTAGTGACGGATAGTCTCCAGTAGGATCACTTCACTGACATGAACCAGAGGAAGTGACGGACAGTTTCCAGTAGGATCACTTCACTGACATGAACCAGAAGTCGTAACCGACAGTCTCCAGTAAGATCACTTCACTGACATGAACTAGAAGTCGTGACTGACAGTCTCCAGTAGGATCACGTCACTGACATGAACCAGAGGTCGTGACGGACAGTCTCCAGTAGGATCATTTCACTGACATGAACCAGAGGTAGTGACGGACAGTCTCCAGTAGGATCACGTCACTGACATGAACCAGAGGAAGTGACGGACAGTCTCCAGTAGGATCACTTCACTGACATGAGCCAATAGTAGTGACGGACAGCCTCCAGTAGGATCACTCACTGACATGATCCAGAGGTAGTGACGGACAGTCTCCAGTAGGATCACTTCACTGACATGAACCAATAGTAGTGACGGACAGTCTCCACTAGGATCACTTCACTAACATGAACCAGAGGTCGTGACCGACAGTCTCCAGTAGGATCACTTCACTGACATGAACCAGAGGTAGTGACGGACAGTCTCCAGTAGGATCACTTCACTGACATGAACCAATAGTAGTGACGGTCAGTCTCCACTAGGATCACTTCACTGACATGAACCAGAGGTCGTGACCGACAGTCTCCAACAGGATCACTTCACTGACATGAACCAGAGGTAGTGACGGACAGTCTCCAGTAGGGTTCACTTCACTGACATGAACCAATAGTAGTTACGGACAGTCTCCACTAGGATCACTTCACTGACATGAACCAGAGGTCGTGACCGACAGTCTCCAGTAGGATCACTTCACTGACATGAACCAGAGGTAGTGACAGACAGTTTCCAGTAGGATCACTTCACTGACATGAACCATAGGTATTGACGGATAGTCTCCAGTAGAATCACTTCACTGACATGAACCAGAGGAAGTGACGGACAGTTTCCAGTATGATCACTTTACTGACATTAACCAGAGGTCGTGACCGACAGTCTCCAGTAGGATCACTTCACTGACATGAACTAGAGGTCGTGACGGACAGTCTCGAGTAGGATCACGTCACTGACATGAATCAGAGGTCGTGACGGACAGTCTCCAGTAGGATCACTTCACTGACATGAACCATTAGTAGTGACGGACAGTCTCCACTAGGATCACTTCACTGACATGAACCAGAGGAAGTGACGGACAGTTTCCAGTAGGATCACTTCACTGACATGAACCAGAGGTCGTGACCGACAGTCTCCATGAGGATCACTTCACTAACATGAACTAGAGGTAGTGACGGAGAGTCTCCTCTAGGATCACTTCACTGACATGAATCAGAGGTAGTGACGGAAAGTCTCCAGTAGGATCACTTCACTGACATGAACCAGAGGTAGTGACGGACAGTCTCTAGTAGGATCACTTCACTGACAAGAACCAGAGGTAGTGAAGGACAGCCTCCACTAGGATCACTTCACTGACATGAACCAGAGGTCGTGACCGACAGTCTTCAGTAGGATCACTTCACTGACATGAACTAGAGGTAGTGACGGACAGTCTCCAGTAGGATCACTTCACTGACATGAACCATAGGTAGTGACGGACAGTCTCCAGTAGGATCACTTCACTGACATGAACCAGAGGAAGTGACGGACAGTTTCCAGTAGGATCACTTCACTGACATGAACCAGAGGTCGTGACCGACAGTCTCCAGTAGGATCACTTCACTGACATGAACCATTAGTAGTGACGGACAGTCTCCACTAGGATCACTTCACTGACATGAACCAGAGGTCGTGACCGACAATCTCCAGAAGGATCACTTCACTGACATGAACCAGAGGTAGTGACAAACAGTCTCCAGTAGGATCACTTCACTGACATGAACCATAGGTAGTGACGGATAGTCTCCAGTAGGATCACTTCACTGACATGAATCAGAGGTAGTGACGGACAGTCTCCAGTAGGATCACTTCACTGACATGAACCAGAGGTAGTGACGGACAGTCTCTAGTAGGATCACTTCACTGACATGAACCAGAGGTAGTGACGGACAGTCTCCAGTAGGATCACTTCACTGACATGAACTAGAGGTAGTGACGGACAGTCTCCAGTAGATCACTTCACTGACATGCACCAGAGGTAGTGACGGACAGTCTCCAGTAGGATCACTTCACTGACATGAGCTAGAGGTAGTGACGAACAGTCTCCACTAGGATCACTTCACTGACATGAACCAGAGGTAGTGACGGACAGTCTCCAGTAGGATCATTTCACTGACATGAACCAGAGGTAGTGACGGACAGTCTCCAGTAGGATCACTCACTGACATGAACCAGAGGTAGTGACGGAGAGTCTCCAGTAGGATCACTTCAATGACATGAACCAGAGGTAGTGACGGACAGTCTCCAGTAGGATCACTTCACTGACATGAACCAGAGGTAGTGACGGACAGTCTCCAGTAGGATCACTTCACTGACATGAACCAATAGTAGTGACGGACAGTCTCCACTAGGATCACTTCACTCACATGAACCAGATGTCGTGACCGACAGTCTCCAGTAGGATCACTTCACTGACATCAACCAGAGGTAGTGGCAGACAGTTTCCAGTAGGATCACTTCACTGACATGAAGCATAGGTAGTGACGGATAGTCTCCAGTAGGATCACTTCACTGACATGAACCAGAGGAAGTGACGGACAGTTTCCAGTAGGATCACTTCACTGACATGAACCAGAAGTCGTAACCGACAGTCTCCAGTAAGATCACTTCACTGACATGAACTAGAAGTCGTGACTGACAGTCTCCAGTAGGATCACGTCACTGACATGAACCAGAGGTCGTGACGGACAGTCTCCAGTAGGATCATTTCACTGACATGAACCAGAGGTAGTGACGGACAGTCTCCAGTAGGATCACGTCACTGACATGAACCAGAGGAAGTGACGGACAGTCTCCAGTAGGATCACTTCACTGACATGAACCAATAGTAGTGACGGACAGTCTCCAGTAGGATCACTTCACTGACATGAACCATTAGTAGTGACGGACAGTCTCCACTAGGATCACTTCACTGACATGAACCAGAGGTCGTGACCGACAATCTCCAGTAGGATCACTTCACTGACATGAACCAGAGGAAGTGACGGAGAGTTTCCAGTAGGATCACTTCACTGACATGAACCAGAGGTCGTGACCGACAGTCTCCATGAGGATCACTTCACTAACATGAACTAGAGGTAGTGACGGAGAGTCTCCTCTAGGATCACTTCACTGACATGAATCAGAGGTAGTGACGGAAAGTCTCCAGTAGGATCACTTCACTGACATGAACCAGAGGTAGTGACGGACAGTCTCTAGTAGGATCACTTCACTGACAAGAACCAGAGGTAGTGAAGGACAGCCTCCACTAGGATCACTTCACTGACATGAACCAGAGGTCGTGACCGACAGTCTTCAGTAGGATCACTTCACTGACATGAACTAGAGGTAGTGACGGACAGTCTCCAGTAGGATCACTTCACTGACATGAACCATAGGTAGTGACGGACAGTCTCCAGTAGGATCACTTCACTGACATGAACCAGAGGAAGTGACGGACAGTTTCCAGTAGGATCACTTCACTGACATGAACCAGAGGTCGTGACCGACAGTCTCCAGTAGGATCACTTCACTGACATGAACCATTAGTAGTGACGGACAGTCTCCACTAGGATCACTTCACTGACATGAACCAGAGGTCGTGACCGACAATCTCCAGTAGGATCACTTCACTGACATGAACCAGAGGTAGTGACAAACAGTCTCCAGTAGGATCACTTCACTGACATGAACCATAGGTAGTGACGGATAGTCTCCAGTAGGATCACTTCACTGACATGAATCAGAGGTAGTGACGGACAGTCTCCAGTAGGATCACTTCACTGACATGAACCAGAGGTAGTGACGGACAGTCTCTAGTAGGATCACTTCACTGACATGAACCAGAGGTAGTGACGGACAGTCTCCAGTAGGATCACTTCACTGACATGAACTAGAGGTAGTGACGGACAGTCTCCAGTAGATCACTTCACTGACATGCACCAGAGGTAGTGACGGACAGTCTCCAGTAGGATCACTTCACTGACATGAGCTAGAGGTAGTGACGGACAGTCTCCACTAGGATCACTTCACTGACATGAACCAGAGGTAGTGACGGACAGTCTCCAGTAGGATCATTTCACTGACATGAACCAGAGGTATTGACGGACAGTCTCCAGTAGGATCACTCACTGACATGAACCAGAGGTAGTGACGGAGAGTCTCCAGTAGGATCACTTCACTGACATGAACCAGAGGTAGTGACGGACAGTCTCCAGTAGGATCACTTCACTGACATGAACCAGAGGTAGTGACGGACAGTCTACAGTAGGATCACTTCACTGACATGAACCAATAGTAGTGACGGACAGTCTCCACTAGGATCACTTCACTCACATGAACCAGATGTCGTGACCGACAGTCTCCAGTAGGATCACTTCACTGACATCAACCAGAGGTAGTGGCAGACAGTTTCCAGTAGGATCACTTCACTGACATGAAGCATAGGTAGTGACGGATAGTCTCCAGTAGGATCACTTCACTGACATGAACCAGAGGAAGTGACGGACAGTTTCCAGTAGGATCACTTCACTGACATGAACCAGAAGTCGTAACCGACAGTCTCCAGTAAGATCACTTCACTGACATGAACTAGAAGTCGTGACTGACAGTCTCCAGTAGGATCACGTCACTGACATGAACCAGAGGTCGTGACGGACAGTCTCCAGTAGGATCATTTCACTGACATGAACCAGAGGTAGTGACGGACAGTCTCCAGTAGGATCACGTCACTGACATGAACCAGAGGAAGTGACGGACAGTCTCCAGTAGGATCACTTCACTGACATGAGCCAATAGTAGTGACGGACAGCCTCCAGTAGGATCACTCACTGACATGATCCAGAGGTAGTGACGGACAGTCTCCAGTAGGATCACTTCACTGACATGAACCAATAGTAGTGACGGACAGTCTCCACTAGGATCACTTCACTAACATGAACCAGAGGTCGTGACCGACAGTCTCCACTAGGATCACTTCACTGACATGAACCAGAGGTAGTGACGGACAGTCTCCAGTAGAATCACTTCACTGACATGAACCAATAGTAGTGACGGTCAGTCTCCACTAGGATCACTTCACTGACATGAACCAGAGGTCGTGACCGACAGTCTCCAACAGGATCACTTCACTGACATGAACCAGAGGTAGTGACGGACAGTCTCCAGTAGGGTTCACTTCACTGACATGAACCAATAGTAGTTACGGACAGTCTCCACTAGGATCACTTCACTGACATGAACCAGAGGTCGTGACCGACAGTCTCCAGTAGGATCACTTCACTGACATGAACCAGAGGTAGTGACAGACAGTTTCCAGTAGGATCACTTCACTGACATGAACCATAGGTATTGACGGATAGTCTCCAGTAGAATCACTTCACTGACATGAACCAGAGGAAGTGACGGACAGTTTCCAGTATGATCACTTTACTGACATTAACCAGAGGTCGTGACCGACAGTCTCCAGTAGGATCACTTCACTGACATGAACTAGAGGTCGTGACGGACAGTCTCGAGTAGGATCACGTCACTGACATGAATCAGAGGTCGTGACGGACAGTCTCCAGTAGGATCACTTCACTGACATGAACCATTAGTAGTGACGGACAGTCTCCACTAGGATCACTTCACTGACATGAACCAGAGGTCGTGACCGACAATCTCCAGTAGGATCACTTCACTGACATGAACCAGAGGAAGTGACGGACAGTTTCCAGTAGGATCACTTCACTGACATGAACCAGAGGTCGTGACCGACAGTCTCCATGAGGATCACTTCACTAACATGAACTAGAGGTAGTGACGGAGAGTCTCCTCTAGGATCACTTCACTGACATGAATCAGAGGTAGTGACGGAAAGTCTCCAGTAGGATCACTTCACTGACATGAACCAGAGGTAGTGACGGACAGTCTCTAGTAGGATCACTTCACTGACAAGAACCAGAGGTAGTGAAGGACAGCCTCCACTAGGATCACTTCACTGACATGAACCAGAGGTCGTGACCGACAGTCTTCAGTAGGATCACTTCACTGACATGAACTAGAGGTAGTGACGGACAGTCTCCAGTAGGATCACTTCACTGACATGAACCATAGGTAGTGACGGACAGTCTCCAGTAGGATCACTTCACTGACATGAACCAGAGGAAGTGACGGACAGTTTCCAGTAGGATCACTTCACTGACATGAACCAGAGGTCGTGACCGACAGTCTCCAGTAGGATCACTTCACTGACATGAACCATTAGTAGTGACGGACAGTCTCCACTAGGATCACTTCACTGACATGAACCAGAGGTCGTGACCGACAATCTCCAGTAGGATCACTTCACTGACATGAACCAGAGGTAGTGACAAACAGTCTCCAGTAGGATCACTTCACTGACATGAACCATAGGTAGTGACGGATAGTCTCCAGTAGGATCACTTCACTGACATGAATCAGAGGTAGTGACGGACAGTCTCCAGTAGATCACTTCACTGACATGCACCAGAGGTAGTGACGGACAGTCTCCAGTAGGATCACTTCACTGACATGAGCTAGAGGTAGTGACGGACAGTCTCCACTAGGATCACTTCACTGACATGAACCAGAGGTAGTGACGGACAGTCTCCAGTAGGATCATTTCACTGACATGAACCAGAGGTAGTGACGGACAGTCTCCAGTAGGATCACTCACTGACATGAACCAGAGGTAGTGACGGAGAGTCTCCAGTAGGATCACTTCAATGACATGAACCAGAGGTAGTGACGGACAGTCTCCAGTAGGATCACTTCACTGACATGAACCAGAGGTAGTGACGGACAGTCTCCAGTAGGATCACTTCACTGACATGAACCAATAGTAGTGACGGACAGTCTCCACTAGGATCACTTCACTCACATGAACCAGATGTCGTGACCGACAGTCTCCATTAGGATCACTTCACTGACATCAACCAGAGGTAGTGGCAGACAGTTTCCAGTAGGATCACTTCACTGACATGAAGCATAGGTAGTGACGGATAGTCTCCAGTAGGATCACTTCACTGACATGAACCAGAGGAAGTGACGGACAGTTTCCAGTAGGATCACTTCACTGACATGAACCAGAAGTCGTAACCGACAGTC
Source organism: Lampris incognitus (assembly GCF_029633865.1). Taxonomy (NCBI): domain Eukaryota; kingdom Metazoa; phylum Chordata; class Actinopteri; order Lampriformes; family Lampridae; genus Lampris; species Lampris incognitus. The sequence continues at coordinate 70,750,552 of NC_079211.1, forward strand.
TCCAGTAAGATCACTTCACTGACATGAACTAGAAGTCGTGACTGACAGTCTCCAGTAGGATCACGTCACTGACATGAACCAGAGGAAGTGACGGAGAGTTTCCAGTAGGATCACTTCACTGACATGAACCAGAGGTCGTGACCGACAGTCTCCATGAGGATCACTTCACTAACATGAACTAGAGGTAGTGACGGAGAGTCTCCTCTAGGATCACTTCACTGACATGAATCAGAGGTAGTGACGGAACGTCTCCAGTAGGATCACTTCACTGACATGAACCAGAGGTAGTGACGGACAGTCTCTAGTAGGATCACTTCACTGACAAGAACCAGAGGTAGTGAAGGACAGCCTCCACTAGGATGACTTCACTGACATGAACCAGAGGTCGTGACCGACAGTCTTCAGTAGGATCACTTCACTGACATGAACTAGAGGTAGTGACGGACAGTCTCCAGTAGGATCACTTCACTGACATGAACCATAGGTAGTGACGGACAGTCTCCAGTAGGATCACTTCACTGACATGAACCAGAGGAAGTGACGGACAGTTTCCAGTAGGATCACTTCACTGACATGAACCAGAGGTCGTGACCGACAGTCTCCAGTAGGATCACTTCACTGACATGAACCATTAGTAGTGACGGACAGTCTCCACTAGGATCACTTCACTGACATGAACCAGAGGTCGTGACCGACAATCTCCAGTAGGATCACTTCACTGACATGAACCAGAGGTAGTGACAAACAGTCTCCAGTAGGATCACTTCACTGACATGAACCATAGGTAGTGACGGATAGTCTCCAGTAGGATCACTTCACTGACATGAATCAGAGGTAGTGACGGACAGTCTCCAGTAGGATCACTTCACTGACATGAACCAGAGGTAGTGACGGACAGTCTCTAGTAGGATCACTTCACTGACATGAACCAGAGGTAGTGACGGACAGTCTCCAGTAGGATCACTTCACTGACATGAACTAGAGGTAGTGACGGACAGTCTCCAGTAGATCACTTCACTGACATGCACCAGAGGTAGTGACGGACAGTCTCCAGTAGGATCACTTCACTGACATGAGCTAGAGGTAGTGACGGACAGTCTCCACTAGGATCACTTCACTGACATGAACCAGAGGTAGTGACGGACAGTCTCCAGTAGGATCATTTCACTGACATGAACCAGAGGTATTGACGGACAGTCTCCAGTAGGATCACTCACTGACATGAACCAGAGGTAGTGACGGAGAGTCTCCAGTAGGATCACTTCACTGACATGAACCAGAGGTAGTGACGGACAGTCTCCAGTAGGATCACTTCACTGACATGAACCAGAGGTAGTGACGGACAGTCTACAGTAGGATCACTTCACTGACATGAACCAATAGTAGTGACGGACAGTCTCCACTAGGATCACTTCACTCACATGAACCAGATGTCGTGACCGACAGTCTCCAGTAGGATCACGTCACTGACATGAACCAGAGGTCGTGACGGACAGTCTCCAGTAGGATCATTTCACTGACATGAACCAGAGGTAGTGACGGACAGTCTCCAGTAGGATCACGTCACTGACATGAACCAGAGGAAGTGACGGACAGTCTCCAGTAGGATCACTTCACTGACATGAGCCAATAGTAGTGACGGACAGCCTCCAGTAGGATCACTCACTGACATGATCCAGAGGTAGTGACGGACAGTCTCCAGTAGGATCACTTCACTGACATGAACCAATAGTAGTGACGGACAGACTCCACTAGGATCACTTCACTAACATGAACCAGAGGTCGTGACCGACAGTCTCCAGTAGGATCACTTCACTGACATGAACCAGAGGTAGTGACGGACAGTCTCCAGTAGGATCACTTCACTGACATGAACCAATAGTAGTGACGGTCAGTCTCCACTAGGATCACTTCACTGACATGAACCAGAGGTCGTGACCGACAGTCTCCAGTAGGATCACTTCACTGACATGAACCAGAGGTAGTGACAGACAGTTTCCAGTAGGATCACTTCACTGACATGAACCAGAGGTAGTGACGGACAGCCTCCAGTAGGATCACTTCACTGACATGAACCAGAGGAAGTGACGGACAGTCTCCAGTAGGATCACTTCACTGACATGAACCAGAGGTCGTGACCGACAGTCTCCAGTAGGAGCACTTCACTGACATGAACTGGATGTAGTGACGGACAGTCTCCACTAGGATCACTTCACTGACATGAACCAGAGGTAGTGACGGACAGTCTCTAGTAGGATCACTTCACTGACATGAACCAGAGGTAGTGACGGACAGTCTCCACTAGGATCACTTCACTGACATGAACCAGAGGTCGTGACCGACAGTCTTCAGTAGGATCACTTCACTGACATGAACTAGAGGTAGTGACGGACAGTCTCCAGTAGGATCACTTCACTGACATGAACCATAGGTAGTGACGGACAGTCTCCAGTAGGATCACTTCACTGACATGAACCAGAGGAAGTGACGGACAGTTTCCAGTAGGATCACTTCACTGACATGAACCAGAGGTCGTGACGGATAGTCTCCAGTAGGATCACTTCACTGACATGAACTAGAGGTAGTGACAGACAGTTTCCAGTAGGATCACTTCACTGACATGAACCATAGGTAGTGACGGACAGTCTCCAGTAGGATCACTTCACTGACATGAAGCAGAGGCAGTGACGGACAGTCTCCACCAGGATCACTTCACTGACATGAACCAGAGGTAGTGACGGACAGTCTCCAGTAGGATCACTTCACTGACATGAACCAGAGGTAGTGACGGACAGTCTCCAGTAGGATCACGTCACTGACATGAACCAGAGGAAGTGACGGACAGTTTCCAGTAGGATCACTTCACTGACATGAACCAGAGGTCGTGACCGACAGTCTCCAGTAGGATCACTTCACTGACATGAACAAGAGGTAGTGACGGACAGTCTCCACTTGGATCACTTCACTGACATGAAGCAGTGGCAGTGACGGACAGTCTCCAGTAGGATCACTTCACTGACATGAACCAGAGGTAGTGACGGACAGTCTCCAGTAGGCGGACAGTCTCCAGTAGGATCACTTCACTGACATGAACTAGAGCTAGTGACGGACATTCTCCCGTAGGATCACTTCACTGACAAGAACTAGAGGTCGTGACCGACAGTCTCCAGTAGGATCACTTCACTGACATGAACCAGAGGTAGTGACGGACAGTCTCCAGTAGGATCACTTCTCTGACATGATCAACACAACCAGTCAGCTGCTCGGTCTCCTGTGTTTTCTTAAAATGAGAAATCTGACTCACTCGTTTACTTTGTTTTAATCAGTAAAGCCTACTGATATTCACTAGTCCTGTTGATACTTTGTATAGTTTGTAGGAAAGACGAAATATTACACACTGAGCTTTTAAATGAATCAAAACCGTCTCCTTCATATGAGTCCGGTTAGCCACAGCTACCAGGACTCTTTTGTTTTTCAAGCGTAACAGATGATGTAAATAGTAAGTATTAACAGGTTTAACTAGTCCTGACGTTGGAGTAAATCGATCTTATTTCCACGGTTTCATGTTGAGCAGCAGCAGCTAGCCTGCTGCTTTGCTTAGCTAGGTAGCAATGTTTTAGCACACGGGAAGTGTGTCTGACTCACTCCTTCACTGTCTGCTGATGTTTGTTTGTCTTTGTCTCTTTGTCCATCTGGCGTCATCTTAACGAGCTGCGACGTCTGAACCGCCTCTTGCATTCATTCTATGTACAGTCTACCCTAGTGGCACCATCTTTGTGCTACATATCAACATGGATGTAGGAAAACATATCAAAATATTCAAGTTATTTGTCCTACATCTATTTTGATATTCCGCTCCTCATTATTTCAGCACTTTTATCAACACTGTTGACAGATTCCGAAAAAACACACACACACACACACACACACATATATATATATATATATATATATATATATATATATATATATATATATATACACATATATATGTGTGTGTGTGTGTGTGTGTGTGTGCTGTATTTGTATGCTGTATATACAGTCTACCCTAGTGGACAATCTGTATGCTTACAGTGTGTTTCTGCTACCCACATGCTAACTGAGCATGGATGCAACCCTCTATACACCAGCACAGACCTGTTGTGAGCTCCTCGAGCCTGGACTACGCCGAGCATCATCCACCCTCCTGGCTCAGATTACGACACCATTAGACAACACACGCATGCACGGCGGTCCCTGCCCATGCTCCAACAGACCGACCATGAGCAGGCACACTAGCGTGCAGGATGTCTCGCCAGCGTGCCACACGGCGCGGCCACACACACCAGCACAAAAGCCTGCGAGACTGCGTGCCATTATCTGTTCTGCAACCTCAGCCCCTAAACACACGCACACGCACACGCCGAGCACACGTACACGCACACACCGAGCACACGCACTCGCACACGCCGAGCACAAAGGCGGTGTCCGTGTGCGTGATGGGGAGAGGTTTGCTCCGGGAAACTCACCCAGCATTCTGTTTGTGAGGAGGCTGTCATGGCTCCATGTTCTCCTCCGCTGCCAGGAGACCAAGATGAAGGTGGAGAAAGCGTCCTTGGTTGTTTCACAGGCAGCCTGTCTGTCTGCTATCAGCCTGTCTGTCTGCTATCAGTCTGTCTGTCTGCTATCAGCCTGTCTGTCTGCTATCAGCCTGTCTGTCTGCTATCAGCCGTGTTGTTTTCTGTCTCTGCGTTTAGATGCTAGCGAACGGTGATGGCTGTAGCTGCTACATCTCTCTCTCTCTCACCTTCTCTCTCTCTCTCTCTCTCTCTCTCTCTCTGCCTCGCTCATCAGCGGTTGCCCCTCCCCTGCAGTGAGGTTGCCCTACTTCCACGCATGCCCCCTCCCTTCCTCCATCTCTCCTCTCCTCTCCTCATTCTGTCCTTCGATAAAAAAACAAAACATTACATTCATCTGTCGGACCCCTCTCCCTCTCTATATGTCTTTACCTCTTCTCTTTCTTTACCTCTTCTGTCTTTACCTCTTCTCTTTCTTTACCTCTTTTTTTCTTTCTTTACCTCTTCTCTTCCTTTACCTCTTCTGTCTTTACCTCTTTTCTTTCTTTACCTCTTCTGTCTTTACCTCTTCTCTTTCTTTACCTATTCTCTTTCTTTACCTCTTCTCTTTCTTTACCTATTTTCTTTCTTTACCTCTTCTGTCGTTACCTCTTCTCTTTCTTTACCTCTTCTGTCTTTACCTCTTCTGTCTTTACCTCTTCTCTTTCTTTACTTCTTCTGTCTGTACCTCTTCTGCCTTTACCTCTTCTCTTTCTTTACCTCTTCTCTTTCTTTACCTCTTCTGTCTTTGCCTCTTCTGTCTTTACCTCTTCTCTTTCTTTACCTATTTTCTTTCTTTACCCCTTCTGTCTTAACCTCTTCTCTTTCTTTACCTCTTATCTTTCTTTACCTCTTCTGTCTTTACCTCTTCTCTTTCTTTACCTATTCTCTTTCTTTACCTCTTCTCTTTCTATCTATCTTCTGTCTTTACCTCTTCTCTTTCTTTACCTCTTCTCTTTCTTTACCTCTTCTGTCTTTACCTCTTCTCTTTACCTCTTCTCTTTCTTTACCTATTCTCTTTCTTTACCTCTTCTGTCTTCACCTCTTCTCTTTCTTTACCTCTTCTCTTTCTTCACCTCTTCTCTTTCTTTACCTCTTCTGTCTTTACCTCTTCTGTCTTTACCTCTTTTCTTTCTTTCCCTCTTCTGTCTTTACCTCTTCTCTTTCTTTACCTATTCTCTTTCTTTACCTCTTCTGTCTTTAGCTCTTCTCTTTCTTTACCTCTTCTCTTTCTTTACCTCTTCTGTCTTTACCTCTTCTGTCTTTACCTCTTCTCTTTCTTTACCTCTTCTGTCTTTACCTCTTTTCTTTCTTTACCTCTTCTGTCTTTACCTATTCTCTTACTTTACCTCTTCTCTTTCTTTACCTCTTCTGTCTTTACCTCTTCTGTCTTTACCTCTTCTCTTTCTTGACCTCTTCTGTCTGTACCTCTTCTGCCTTTACCTCTTCTCTTTCTTTACCTCTTCTCTTTCTTTACCTCTTCTGTCTTTGCCTCTTCTGTCTTTACCTCTTCTCTTTCTTTACCTCTTCTCTTTCTTTACCTATTTTCTTTCTTTACCCCTTCTGTCTTAACCTCTTCTCTTTCTTTACCTCTTCTCTTTCTTTAGCTCTTCTGTCTTTACCTCTTCTCTTTCTTTAACTATTCTCTTTCTTTACCTCTTCTCTTTCTATCTATCTTCTGTCTTTACCTCTTCTCTTTCTTTACCTCTTCTCTTTCTTTACCTCTTCTGTCTTTACCTCTTCTCTTTACCTCTTCTCTTTCTTTACCTATTCTCTTTCTTTACCTCTTCTGTCTCCACCTCTTCTCTTTCTTTACCTCTTCTCTTTCTTCACCTCTTCTCTTTCTTTACCTCTTCTGTCTTTACCTCTTCTCTTTCTTTACCTCTTCTGTCTTTACCTCTTCTCTTTCCTTACCTCTTCTCTTTCTTTACCTATTCTCTTTCTTTACCTCTTCTCTTTCTTTACCTCCTCTCTTTCTTTACCTATTCTCCTTCTTTACCTCTTCTCTCTCTATCTAACTTCTGTCTTTACCTCTTCCGTCTTTACCGCTTCTCTTTCTTTACCTTTTCTGTCTTTACCTCTTCTCTTTCCTTACCTCTTCTCTTTCTTTACCTCTTCTGTCTTTACCTCTTCTCTTTCTTTACCTCTTCTGTCTTTATTTCTTCTGTCTTTACCTCTTCTCTTTCTTTACCTATTCTCTTTCTTTACCTCTTCTCTGTCTATCTATCTTCTGTCTTTACCTCTTCTGTCTTTACCTCTTCTCTTTCTTTACCTCTTCTCTTTCTATCTATCTTCTGTCTTTACCTCTTCTCTTTACCTCTTCTCTTTCTTTACCTATTCTCTTTCTTTACCTCTTCTGTCTTTACCTCTTCTCTTTCTTTACCTCTTCTCTTTCTTCACCTCTTCTCCTTTTTTGCCACTTCTGTCTTTACCTCTTCTCTTTCTTTACCTCTTCTGTCTTTACCTCTTCTCTTTCCTTACCTCTTCTCTTTCTTTACTTATTCTCTTTCTTTACCTCTTCTCTTTCTTTACCGCTTCTCTTTCTTTACATCTTCTCTTCCTTTACCTCTTCTGTCTTTACCTCTTCTCTTTCTTTACCTCTAATGTCTTTACCTCTTCTGTCTTTACCTCTTCTCTTTCTTTACCTCTTCTCTTTCTTTACCTCTTCTGTCTTTACCTATTCTCTTACTTTACCTCTTCTCTTTCTTTACCCATTCTCTTTCTTTACCTCTTCTCTTTCTTCACCTCTTCTGTCTTTATTTCTTCTGTCTTTACCTCTTCTTTTTCTTTACCTATTCTCTTTCTTTACCTCTTCTCTTTCTTTACCTCTTCTCTTCCTTTACCTCTTCTGTCTTTACCTCTTCTCTTTCTTTACCTCTTCTGTCTTTACCTCTTCTCTTTCTTTACCTATTCTCTTTCTTTACCTCTTCTCTTTCTATCTAACTTCTGTCTTTACCTCTTCTGTCTTTACCTCTTCTCTTTCTTTACCTATTCTGTCTTTACCTCTTCTCTTTCTTTACCTCTTCTCTTTCTTTACCTCTTCTGTCTTTACCTCTTCTCTTTCTTTACCTCTTCTGTCTTCATTTCTTCTGTCTTTACCTCTTCTCTTTCTTTACCTATTCTCTTTCTTTACCTCTTCTCTGTCTATCTATCTTCTGTCTTTACCTCTTCTGTCTTTACCTCTTCTCTTTCTTTACCTATTCTCTTTCTTTACCTCTTCTGTCTTCACCTCTTCTCTTTCTTTACCTCTTCTTTTTCTTCACCTCTTCTCTTTCTTTACCTCTTCTGTCTTTACCTCTTCTGTCTTTACCTCTTTTCTTTCTTTCCCTCTTCTGTCTTTACCTCTTCTCTTTCTTTACCTATTCTCTTTCTTTACCTCTTCTGTCTTTACCTCTTCTCTTTCTTTACCTCTTCTGTCTTTACCTCTTCTGTCTTTACCTCTTCTCTTTCTTTACCTCTTCTGTCTTTACCTCTTCTCTTTCTTTACCTCTTCTGTCTTTACCTATTCTCTTACTTTACCTCTTCTCTTTCTTTACCTCTTCTGTCTTTACCTCTTCTGTCTTTACCTCTTCTCTTTCTTGACCTCTTCTGTCTGTACCTCTTCTGCCTTTACCTCTTCTCTTTCTTTACCTCTTCTCTTTCTTTACCTCTTCTGTCTTTGCCTCTTCTGTCTTTACCTCTTCTCTTTCTTTACCTCTTCTCTTTCTTTACCTATTTTCTTTCTTTACCCCTTCTGTCTTAACCTCTTCTCTTTCTTTACCTCTTCTCTTTCTTTAGCTCTTCTGTCTTTACCTCTTCTCTTTCTTTAACTATTCTCTTTCTTTACCTCTTCTCTTTCTATCTATCTTCTGTCTTTACCTCTTCTCTTTCTTTACCTCTTCTCTTTCTTTACCTCTTCTGTCTTTACCTCTTCTCTTTACCTCTTCTCTTTCTTTACCTATTCTCTTTCTTTACCTCTTCTGTCTCCACCTCTTCTCTTTCTTTACCTCTTCTCTTTCTTCACCTCTTCTCTTTCTTTACCTCTTCTGTCTTTACCTCTTCTCTTTCTTTACCTCTTCTGTCTTTACTTCTTCTCTTTCCTTACCTCTTCTCTTTCTTTACCTATTCTCTTTCTTTACCTCTTCTCTTTCTTTACCTCCTCTCTTTCTTTACCTATTCTCCTTCTTTACCTCTTCTCTCTCTATCTAACTTCTGTCTTTACCTCTTCCGTCTTTACCGCTTCTCTTTCTTTACCTTTTCTGTCTTTACCTCTTCTCTTTCCTTACCTCTTCTCTTTCTTTACCTCTTCTGTCTTTACCTCTTCTCTTTCTTTACCTCTTCTGTCTTTATTTCTTCTGTCTTTACCTCTTCTCTTTCTTTACCTATTCTCTTTCTTTACCTCTTCTCTGTCTATCTATCTTCTGTCTTTACCTCTTCTGTCTTTACCTCTTCTCTTTCTTTACCTCTTCTCTTTCTATCTATCTTCTGTCTTTACCTCTTCTCTTTACCTCTTCTCTTTCTTTACCTATTCTCTTTCTTTACCTCTTCTGTCTTTACCTCTTCTCTTTCTTTACCTCTTCTCTTTCTTCACCTCTTCTCCTTTTTTGCCACTTCTGTCTTTACCTCTTCTCTTTCTTTACCTCTTCTGTCTTTACCTCTTCTCTTTCCTTACCTCTTCTCTTTCTTTACTTATTCTCTTTCTTTACCTCTTCTCTTTCTTTACCGCTTCTCTTTCTTTACATCTTCTCTTCCTTTACCTCTTCTGTCTTTACCTCTTCTCTTTCTTTACCTCTAATGTCTTTACCTCTTCTGTCTTTACCTCTTCTCTTTCTTTACCTCTTCTCTTTCTTTACCTCTTCTGTCTTTACCTATTCTCTTACTTTACCTCTTCTCTTTCTTTACCCATTCTCTTTCTTTACCTCTTCTCTTTCTTCACCTCTTCTGTCTTTATTTCTTCTGTCTTTACCTCTTCTTTTTCTTTACCTATTCTCTTTCTTTACCTCTTCTCTTTCTTTACCTCTTCTCTTCCTTTACCTCTTCTGTCTTTACCTCTTCTCTTTCTTTACCTCTTCTGTCTTTACCTCTTCTCTTTCTTTACCTATTCTCTTTCTTTACCTCTTCTCTTTCTATCTAACTTCTGTCTTTACCTCTTCTGTCTTTACCTCTTCTCTTTCTTTACCTATTCTGTCTTTACCTCTTCTCTTTCTTTACCTCTTCTCTTTCTTTACCTCTTCTGTCTTTACCTCTTCTCTTTCTTTACCTCTTCTGTCTTCATTTCTTCTGTCTTTACCTCTTCTCTTTCTTTACCTATTCTCTTTCTTTACCTCTTCTCTGTCTATCTATCTTCTGTCTTTACCTCTTCTGTCTTTACCTCTTCTCTTTCTTTACCTCTTCTCTTTCTATCTATCTTCTGTCTTTACGTCTTCTCTTTACCTCTTCTCTTTCTTTACCTCTTCTCTTTACCTCTTCTCTTTCTTTACCTATTCTCTTTCTTTACCTCTTCTGTCTTTACCTCTTCTCTTTCTTTACCTCTTCTCTTTCTTCACCTCTTCTCTTTTTTTACCTCTTCTGTCTTTACCTCTTCTCTTTCCTTACCTCTTTTCTTTCTTTACCTATTCTCTTTCTTTACCTCTTCTCTTTCTTTACCTCTTCTCTTTCTTTACCTCTTCTCTTCCTTTACCTCTTCTGTCTTTACCTCTTCTCTTTCTTTACCTCTTCTGTCTTTACCTCTTCTGTCTTTACCTCTTCTGTCTTTACCTCTTCTCTTTCTTTACCTCTTCTCTTTCTTTACCTATTTTCTTTCTTTACCCCTTCTCTCTTTACCCCTTCTCTATCTTTACCTCTTCTCTTTCTTTACCTCTTCTGTCTTTACCTCTTCTCTATCTTTACCTCTTCTCTATCTTTACCTCTTCTCTTTCTTTACCTATTTTCTTTCTTTACCCCTTCTGTCTTTACCTCTTCTCTATCTTTACCTCTTCTCTTTCTTTACCCCTTCTGTCTTTACCTCTTCTCTATCTTTACCTCTTCTCTATCTTTACCTCTTCTCTTTATTTACCTCTTCTGTCTTTACCTCTTCTCTTTCTTTACCTCTTCTGTCTTTACCTCTTCTCTTTCTTTACCTCTTCTGTCTTTACCTCTTCTCTTTCTTTACCTCTTCTGTCTTTACATATTCTCTTACTTTACCTCTTCTCTTTCTTTACCTATTCTCTTTCTTTACCTCTTCTCTTTCTATCTATCTTCTGTCTTTACCTCTTCTCTTTCTTTACCTCTTCTCTTTCTTTACCTCTTCTGTCTTTACCTCTTCTCTTTACCTCTTCTCTTTCTTTACCTCTTCTCTTTCTTTACCTCTTCTGTCTTCACCTCTTCTCTTTCTTTACCTCTTCTCTTTCTTCACCTCTTCTCTTTCTTTACCTCTTCTGTCTTTACCTCTTCTCTTTCTTTACCTCTTCTGTATTTACCTCTTCTCTTTCTTTACCTATTCTCTTTCTTTACCTCTTCTATTTCTTTACCTCTTCTCTTTCTATCTATCTTCTGTCTTTACCTCTTCTCTTTACCTGTTCTCTTTCTTTACCTATTCTCTTTCTTTACCTCTTCTCTTTCTTTACCTCTTCTGTCTTTACCTCTTCTCTTTCTTTACCTCTTTTGTCTTTACCTCTTCTCTTTCTTTACCTCTTCTGTCTTTACCTCTTCTGTCTTTACCTCTTCTCTTTCTTTACCTCTTCTCTTTCTTGACCTCTTCTGTCTTTACCTCTTCTCTTTCTTTACCTCTTCTGTCTTTACCTCTTCTCTTTCTTTACCTCTTCTCTTTCCTTACCTCTTCTCTTTCTTTATCTATTATCTTCTTTACCTCTTCTCTTTCTTTACCTCTTCTGTCTTTACCTCTTCTGTCTTTACCTCTTCTCTTTCTTTACCTCTTCTCTTTCTATCTATTTTCTGTCTTTACCTCTTCTCTTTCTTTACCTCTTCTCTTTCTTTACCTATTCTCTTTCTTTACCTCTTCTGTCTTTACCTCTTCTCTTTCATTACCTATTCTGTCTTTACCTCTTCTCTTTCCTTACCTCTTCTCTTTCTTTACCTATTTTCTTTCTTTACCTCTTCTGTCTTTACCTCTTCTCTTTCTTTACCTGTTCTCTTTCTTTACCTCTTCTGTCTTTACCTCTTCTGTCTTTACCTCTTCTCTTTCTTTACATCTTCTGTCTTTACCTCTTCTCTTTCTTTACCTATTCTCTTTCTTTACCTCTTCTCTTTCTATCTATCTTCTGTCTTTACCTCTTCTCTTTCTTTACCTCTTCTCTTTCTTTACCTCTTCTGTCTTTACCTCTTCTCTTTACCTATTCTCTTTCTTTACCTATTCTCTTTCTTTACCTCTTCTGTCTTCACCTCTTCTCTTTCTTTACCTCTTCTCTTTCTTCACCTCTTCTCTTTCTTTACCTCTGCTGTCTTTACCTCTTCTCTTTCTTTACCTCTTCTGTCTTTACCTCTTCTCTTTCCTTACCTCTTCTCGTTCTTTACCTATTCTTTTTCTTTACCTCTTCTCTTTCTTTACCTCTTCCGTCTTTACCTCTTCTCTTTCTTTACCTATTCTCTGTCTTTACCTCTTCTGTCTTTACCTCTTCTCTTTCTTTACCTCTTCTGTCTTTACCTCTTCTGTCTTTACCTCTTCTCTTTCTTTACCTCTTCTCTTTCTTTACCCCTTCTGTCTTTACCTCTTCTCTTTCTTTACCTCTTCTGTCTTTACCTCTTCTGTCTGTACCTCTTCTCTTTCTTTACCTCTTCCGTCTTTACCTCTTCTGTCTTTACCTCTTCTCTTTCTTAACCTCTTCTCTTTCTTTACCTCTTCTCTTTCTTTACCTCTTCTGTCTTTACCTCTTCTCTTTCTTTACCTCTTCTGTCTTTACCTCTTCTGTCTGTACCTCTTCTCTTTCTTTACCTCTTCTGTCTTTACCTCTTCTGTCTTTACCTCTTCTCTTTCTTTACCTCTTCTCTTTCTTTACCTCTTCTCTTTCTATCTATCTCCTGTCTTTACCTCTTCTCTTTCTTCACCTCTTCTCTTTCTTTACCTCTTCTGTCTTTACCTCTTCTCTTTCTTTACCTCTTCTGTCTTTACCTCTTCTCTTTCCTTACCTCTTCTCTTTCTTTACCTATTCTCTTTCTTTACCTCTTTTGTCTTTACCTCTTCTCTTTCTTTACCTCTTCTGTCTTTACCTCTTCTGTCTTTACCTCTTCTCTTTCTTTACCTCTTCTCTTTCTTGACCTCTTCTGTCTTTACCTCTTCTCTTTCTTTACCTCTTCTGTCTTTACCTCTTCTCTTTCTTTACCTCTTCTCTTTCTTTACCTCTTCTCTTTCTTTACCTCTTCTGTCTTCACCTCTTCTCTTTCTTTACCTTTTCTCTTTCTTCACCTCTTCTCTTTCTTTACCTCTGCTGTCTTTACCTCTTCTCTTTCTTTACCTCTTCTGTCTTTACCTCTTCTCTTTCCTTACCTCTTCTCGTTCTTTACCTATTCTCTTTCTTTACCTCTTCTCTTTCTTTACCTCTTCCGTCTTTACCTCTTCTGTCTTTACCTCTTCTCTTTCTTTACCTATTCTCTGTCTTTACCTCTTCTCTTTCTTTACCTCTTCTCTTTCTTTACCTCTTCTGTCTTTACCTCTTCTGTCTTTACCTCTTCTCTTTCTTTACCTCTTCTCTTTCTTTACCCCTTCTGTCTTTACATCTTCTCTTTCTTTACCTCTTCTCTTTCTTTACCTCTTCTGTCTTTACCTCTTCTCTTTCTTTACCTCTTCTGTCTTTACCTCTTCTCTTTCTTTACCTCTTCTGTCTTTACCTCTTCTGTCTTTACCTCTTCTCTTCCTTTACCTCTTCTCTTTCTTTACCTCTTCTGTCTTTACCTCTTCTCTTTCTTTACCTCTTCTCTTTCTTTACCTCTTCTTTCTTTACCTCTTCTCTTTCTTTACCTCTTCTGTCTTTACCTGTTCTCTTACTTTACCTCTTCTCTTTCTTTACCTCTTCTGTCTTTACCTCTTCTCTTTCTTTACCTCTTCTGTCTTTACCTCTTCTGTCTTTACCTCTTCTCTTTCTTTACCTCTTCTCTTTCTTTACCCCTTCTGTCTTTACATCTTCTCTTTCTTTACCTCTTCTCTTTCTTTACCTCTTCTGTCTTTACCTCTTCTCTTTCTTTACCTCTTCTGTCTTTACCTCTTCTCTTTCTTTACCTCTTCTGTCTTTACCTCTTCTGTCTTTACCTCTTCTCTTCCTTTACCTCTTCTCTTTCTTTACCTCTTCTGTCTTTACCTCTTCTCTTTCTTTACCTTTTCTCTTTCTTTACCTCTTCTGTCTTTACCTCTTCTCTTTCTTTACCTCTTCTGTCTTTACCTCTTCTCTTTCTTTACCTCTTCTCTTTCTTTACCTATTTTCTTTCTTTACCCCTTCTGTCTTTACCTCTTCTCTTTCTTTACCTCTTCTCTTTCTTTACCTCTTCTGTCTTTACCTCTTCTCTTTCTTTACCTCTTATGTCTTTACCTCTTCTCTTTCTTTACCTCTTCTGTCTTTACCTCTTCTCTTTCTTTACCTCTTCTGTCTTTACCTCTTCTCTTTCTTTACCTTTTCTGTCTTTATTTCTTCTGTCTTTACCTCTTCTCTTTCTTTACCTATTCTCTTTCTTTACCTCTTCTCTTTCTATCTATCTTCTGTCTTTACCTCTTCTCTTTCTTTACCTATTCTCTTTCTTTACCTCTTCTGTCTTCACCTCTTCTCTTTCTTTACCTCTTCTCTTTCTTCACCTCTTCTCTTTCTTTACCTCTGCTGTCTTTACCTCTTCTCTTTCTTTACCTCTTCTGTCTTTACCTCTTCTCTTTCCTTACCTCTTCTCTTTCTTTACCTATTATCTTTCTTTACCTCTTCTCTTTCTTTACCTCTTCTCTTTCTATCTATCTTCTGTCTTTACCTCTTCTGTCTTTACCTCTTCTCTTTCTTTACCTCTTCTCTTTCTATCTATCTTCTGTCTTTACGTCTTCTCATTACCTCTTCTCTTTCTTTACCTCTTCTCTTTACCTCTTCTCTTTCTTTACCTATTCTCTTTCTTTACCTCTTCTGTCTTTACCTCTTCTGTCTTTACCTCTTCTCTTTCCTTACCTCTTCTCTTTCTTTACCTATTCTCTTTCTTTACCTCTTCTCTTTCTTTACCTCTTCTCTTCTTTTACCTCTTCTGTCTTTACCTCTTCTGTCTTTACCTCTTCTCTTTCTTTACCTCTTCTGTCTTTACCTCTTCTGTCTTTACCTCTTCTGTCTTTACCTCTTCTCTTTCTTTACCTCTTCTCTTTCTTTACCTATTTTCTTTCTTTACCCCTTTTGTCTTTACCTCTTCTCTATCTTTACCTCTTCTCTTTCTTTACCTCTTCTGTCTTTACCTCTTCTCTTTCTTTACCTCTTCTGTCTTTACCTCTTCTCTTTCTTTACCTCTTCTGTCTTTACCTCTTCTCTTTCTTTACCTCTTCTGTCTTTACATATTCTCTTACTTTACCTCTTCTCTTTCTTTACCTATTCTCTTTCTTTACCTCTTCTCTTTCTATCTATCTTCTGTCTTTACCTCTTCTCTTTCTTTACCTCTTCTCTTTCTTTACCTCTTCTGTCTTTACCTCTTCTCTTTACCTCTTCTCTTTCTTTACCTATTCTCTTTCTTTACCTCTTCTGTCTTCACCTCTTCTCTTTCTTTACCTCTTCTCTTTCTTCACCTCTTCTCTTTCTTTACCTCTTCTGTCTTTACCTCTTCTCTTTCTTTACCTCTTCTGTCTTTACCTCTTCTCTTTCCTTACCTCTTCTCTTTTTTTACCTATTCTCTTTCTTTACCTCTTCTATTTCTTTACCTCTTCTCTTTCTATCTATCTTCTGTCTTTACCTCTTCCCTTTACCTCTTCTCTTTCTTTACCTATTCTCTTTCTTTACCTCTTCTGTCTTTACCTCTTCTCTTTCTTTACCTCTTCTCTTTCTTCACCTTTTCTCTTTTTTACCTCTTCTGTCTTTACCTCTTCTCTTTCTTTACTTCTTCTGTCTTTACTTCTTCTCTTTCCTTACCTCTTCTCTTTCTTTACCTCTTCTCTTTCTTTACCTCTTCTCTTTCTTTACCTCTTCTCTTCCTTTACCTCTTCTGTCTTTACCTCTTCTGTCTTTACCTCTTCTCTTTCTTTACCTCTTCTGTCTTTACCTCTTCTGTCTTTACCTCTTCTCTTTCTTTACCTCTTCTCTTTCTTTACCCTTTCTGTCTTTACCTCTTCTCTTTCTTTACCTCTTCTGTCTTTACCTCTTCTGTCTGTACCTCTTCTCTTTCTTTACCTCTTCTGTCTTTACCTCTTCTGTCTTTAACTCTTCTTTTTCTTTACCTCTTCTCTTTCTTTACCCCTTCTGTCTTTACCTCTTCTTTTTCTTTACCTCTTCTCTTTCTTTACCTCTTCTGTCTTTACTTCTTCTCTTTCTTTACCTCTTCTGTCTTTACCTCTTCTCTTTCTTTACCTCTTCTGTCTTTACCTCTTCTGTCTTTACCTCTTCTCTTTCTTTACCTCTTCTGTCTTTACCTCTTCTGTCTTTACCTCTTCTCTTTCTTTACCTCTTCTGTCTTTACCTCTTCTGTCTTTACCTCTTCTCTTTCTTTACCTCTTCTCTTTCTTTACCCCTTCTTCCTTTACCTCTTCTCTTTCTTTACCTCTTCTCTTTCTTTACCTCTTCTGTCTTTACCTCTTCTCTTTCCTTACCTCTTCTCTTTCTTTACCTCTTCTCTTTCTTTACCTATTCTCTTTCTTTACCTCTTCTGTCTTTACCTCTTCTCTTTCTTTACCTGTTCTCTTTCTTTACCTCTTCTGTCTTTACCTCTTCTGTCTTTACCTCTTCTCTTTCTTTACCTCTTCTGTCTTTACCTCTTCTCTTTCTTTAACTATTCTCTTTCTTTACCTCTTCTCTTTCTATCTATCTTCTGTCTTTACCTCTTCTCTTTCTTTACCTCTTCTCTTTCTTTACCTCTTCTCTTTACCTCTTCTCTTTCTTTACCTCTTCTCTTTCTTTACCTCTTCTGTCTTTACCTCTTCTCTTTCTTTACCTCTTATGTCTTTACCTCTTCTCTTTCTTTACCTCTTCTGTCTTTACCTCTTCTCTTTCTTTACCTCTTCTGTCTTTACCTATTCTCTTACTTTACCTCTTCTCTTTCTTTACCTATTCTCTTTCTTTACCTCTTCTGTCCTTACCTCTTCTGTCTTTATTTCTTCTGTCTTTACCTCTTCTCTTCCTTTAACTCTTCTCTTTCTTTACCTCTTCTGTCTTTACCTCTTCTCTTTCTTTACCTCTTCTCTTTCTTTACCTCTTCTTTCTTTACCTCTTCTGTCTTTACCTCTTCCCTTTCATTACCTATTCTGTCTTTACCTCTTCTCTTTCCTTACCTCTTCTCTTTCTTTACCTATTTTCTTTCTTTACCTCTTCTGTCTTTACCTCTTCTCTTTCTTTACTTGTTCTCTTTCTTTACCTCTTCTGTCTTTACCTCTTCTGTCTTTACCTCTTCTCTTTCTTTACCTCTTCTGTCTTTACCTCTTCTCTTTCTATCTATCTTCTGTCTTTACCTCTTCTCTTTCTTTACCTCTTCTCTTTCTTTACCTCTTCTGTCTTTACCTCTTCTCTTTACCTCTTCTCTTTCTTTACCTATTCTCTTTCTTTACCTCTTCTGTCTTCACCTCTTCTCTTTCTTTACCTCTTCTCTTTCTTCACCTCTTCTCTTTCTTTACCTCTGCTGTCTTTACCTCTTCTCTTTCTTTACCTCTTCTGTCTTTACCTCTTCTCTTTCCTTACCTCTTCTCTTTCTTTACCTATTCTCTTTCTTTACCTCTTCTCTTTCTTTACCTCTTCCGTCTTTACCTCTTCTCTTTACCTCTTCTCTTTCTTTACCTATTCTCTGTCTTTACCTCTTCTGTCTTTACCTCTTCTCTTTCTTTACCTCTTCTGTCTTTACCTCATCTGTCTTTACCTCTTCTCTTTCTTTACCTCTTCTCTTTCTTTACCCCTTCTATCTTTACCTCTTCTCTTTCTTTACCTCTTCTCTTTCTTTACCTCTTCTGTCTTTACCTCTTCTCTTTCTTTACCTCTTCTGTCTTTACCTCTTCTCTTCCTTTACCTCTTCTGTCTTTACCTCTTCTCTTTCTTTACCTATTCTCTTTCTTTACCTCTTCTCTTTCTATCTATCTTCTGTCTTTACCTCTTCTCTTTCTTTACCTCTTCTCTTTCTTTACCTCTTCTCTTTACCTCTTCTCTTCCTTTACCTCTTCTCTTTCTTTACCTCTTCTGTCTTTACCTCTTCTCTTTCTTTACCTCTTATGTCTTTACCTCTTCTCTTTCTTTACCTCTTCTGTCTTTACCTCTTCTCTTTCTTTACCTCTTCTGTCTTTACCTATTCTCTTACTTTACCTCTTCTCTTTCTTTACCTATTCTCTTTCTTTACCTCTTCTGTCCTTACCTCTTCTGTCTTTATTTCTTCTGTCTTTACCTCTTCTCTTCCTTTAACTCTTCTCTTTCTTTACCTCTTCTGTCTTTACCTCTTCTCTTTCTTTACCTCTTCTCTTTCTTTACCTCTTCTTTCTTTACCTCTTCTGTCTTTACCTTTTCTCTTTCTTTACCTCTTCTGTCTTTACCTCTTCTCTTTCTTTACCTCTTCTGTCTTTACCTATTCTCTTACTTTACCTCTTCTCTTTCTTTACCTCTTCTGTCTTTACCTCTTCTTTTTCTTTACCTCTTCTCTTTCTTTACCTATTTTCTTTCTTTACCCCTTCTGTCTTTACCTCTTCTCTTTCTTTACCTCTTCTCTTTCTTTACCTCTTCTGTCTTTACCTCTTCTCTTTCTTTACCTCTTATGTCTTTACCTCTTCTCTTTCTTTACCTCTTCTGTCTTTACCTCTTCTCTTTCTTTACCTCTTCTGTCTTTACCTCTTCTCTTTCTTTATCTTTTCTGTCTTTACCTATTCTCTTACTTTACCTCTTCTCTTTCTTTACCTATTCTCTTTCTTTACCTCTTCTGTCCTTACCTCTTCTGTCTTTATTTCTTCTGTCTTTACCTCTTCTCTTCCTTTAACTCTTCTCTTTCTTTACCTCTTCTGTCTTTACCTCTTCTCTTTCTTTACCTCTTCTCTTTCTTTACCTCTTCTTTCTTTACCTCTTCTGTCTTTACCTTTTCTCTTTCTTTACCTCTTCTGTCTTTACCTCTTCTCTTTCTTTACCTCTTCTGTCTTTACCTATTCTCTTACTTTACCTCTTCTCTTTCTTTACCTCTTCTGTCTTTACCTCTTCTCTTTCTTTACCTCTTCTCTTTCTTTACCTATTTTCTTTCTTTACCCCTTCTGTCTTTACCTCTTCTCTTTCTTTACCTCTTCTCTTTCTTTACCTCTTCTGTCTTTACCTCTTCTCTTTCTTTACCTCTTATGTCTTTACCTCTTCTCTTTCTTTACCTCTTCTGTCTTTACCTCTTCTCTTTCTTTACCTCTTCTGTCTTTACCTCTTCTCTTTCTTTACCTATTCTCTTTCTTTACCTCTTCTCTTTCTATCTAACTTCTGTCTTTACCTCTTCTGTCTTTACCTCTTCTCTTTCTTTACCTATTCTGTCTTTACCTCTTCTCTTTCTTTACCTCTTCTCTTTCTTTACCTCTTCTGTCTTTACCTCTTCTCTTTCTTTACCTCTTCTGTCTTCATTTCTTCTGTCTTTACCTCTTCTCTTTCTTTACCTATTCTCTTTCTTTACCTCTTCTCTGTCTATCTATCTTCTGTCTTTACCTCTTCTGTCTTTACCTCTTCTCTTTCTTTACCTATTCTCTTTCTTTACCTCTTCTGTCTTCACCTCTTCTCTTTCTTTACCTCTTCTCTTTCTTCACCTCTTCTCTTTCTTTACCTCGTCTGTCTTTACCTCTTCTGTCTTTACCTCTTTTCTTTCTTTCCCTCTTCTGTCTTTACCTCTTCTCTTTCTTTACCTATTCTCTTTCTTTACCTCTTCTGTCTTTACCTCTTCTCTTTCTTTACCTCTTCTGTCTTTACCTCTTCTGTCTTTACCTCTTCTCTTTCTTTACCTCTTCTGTCTTTACCTCTTCTCTTTCTTTACCTCTTCTGTCTTTACCTATTCTCTTACTTTACCTCTTCTCTTTCTTTACCTCTTCTGTCTTTACCTCTTCTGTCTTTACCTCTTCTCTTTCTTGACCTCTTCTGTCTGTACCTCTTCTGCCTTTACCTCTTCTCTTTCTTTACCTCTTCTCTTTCTTTACCTCTTCTGTCTTTGCCTCTTCTGTCTTTACCTCTTCTCTTTCTTTACCTCTTCTCTTTCTTTACCTATTTTCTTTCTTTACCCCTTCTGTCTTAACCTCTTCTCTTTCTTTACCTCTTCTCTTTCTTTAGCTCTTCTGTCTTTACCTCTTCTCTTTCTTTAACTATTCTCTTTCTTTACCTCTTCTCTTTCTATCTATCTTCTGTCTTTACCTCTTCTCTTTCTTTACCTCTTCTCTTTCTTTACCTCTTCTGTCTTTACCTCTTCTCTTTACCTCTTCTCTTTCTTTACCTATTCTCTTTCTTTACCTCTTCTGTCTCCACCTCTTCTCTTTCTTTACCTCTTCTCTTTCTTCACCTCTTCTCTTTCTTTACCTCTTCTGTCTTTACCTCTTCTCTTTCTTTACCTCTTCTGTCTTTACCTCTTCTCTTTCCTTACCTCTTCTCTTTCTTTACCTATTCTCTTTCTTTACCTCTTCTCTTTCTTTACCTCCTCTCTTTCTTTACCTATTCTCCTTCTTTACCTCTTCTCTCTCTATCTAACTTCTGTCTTTACCTCTTCCGTCTTTACCGCTTCTCTTTCTTTACCTTTTCTGTCTTTACCTCTTCTCTTTCCTTACCTCTTCTCTTTCTTTACCTCTTCTGTCTTTACCTCTTCTCTTTCTTTACCTCTTCTGTCTTTATTTCTTCTGTCTTTACCTCTTCTCTTTCTTTACCTATTCTCTTTCTTTACCTCTTCTCTGTCTATCTATCTTCTGTCTTTACCTCTTCTGTCTTTACCTCTTCTCTTTCTTTACCTCTTCTCTTTCTATCTATCTTCTGTCTTTACCTCTTCTCTTTACCTCTTCTCTTTCTTTACCTATTCTCTTTCTTTACCTCTTCTGTCTTTACCTCTTCTCTTTCTTTACCTCTTCTCTTTCTTCACCTCTTCTCCTTTTTTGCCACTTCTGTCTTTACCTCTTCTCTTTCTTTACCTCTTCTGTCTTTACCTCTTCTCTTTCCTTACCTCTTCTCTTTCTTTACTTATTCTCTTTCTTTACCTCTTCTCTTTCTTTACCGCTTCTCTTTCTTTACATCTTCTCTTCCTTTACCTCTTCTGTCTTTACCTCTTCTCTTTCTTTACCTCTAATGTCTTTACCTCTTCTGTCTTTACCTCTTCTCTTTCTTTACCTCTTCTCTTTCTTTACCTCTTCTGTCTTTACCTATTCTCTTACTTTACCTCTTCTCTTTCTTTACCCATTCTCTTTCTTTACCTCTTCTCTTTCTTCACCTCTTCTGTCTTTATTTCTTCTGTCTTTACCTCTTCTTTTTCTTTACCTATTCTCTTTCTTTACCTCTTCTCTTTCTTTACCTCTTCTCTTCCTTTACCTCTTCTGTCTTTACCTCTTCTCTTTCTTTACCTCTTCTGTCTTTACCTCTTCTCTTTCTTTACCTATTCTCTTTCTTTACCTCTTCTCTTTCTATCTAACTTCTGTCTTTACCTCTTCTGTCTTTACCTCTTCTCTTTCTTTACCTATTCTGTCTTTACCTCTTCTCTTTCTTTACCTCTTCTCTTTCTTTACCTCTTCTGTCTTTACCTCTTCTCTTTCTTTACCTCTTCTGTCTTCATTTCTTCTGTCTTTACCTCTTCTCTTTCTTTACCTATTCTCTTTCTTTACCTCTTCTCTGTCTATCTATCTTCTGTCTTTACCTCTTCTGTCTTTACCTCTTCTCTTTCTTTACCTCTTCTCTTTCTATCTATCTTCTGTCTTTACGTCTTCTCTTTACCTCTTCTCTTTCTTTACCTCTTCTCTTTACCTCTTCTCTTTCTTTACCTATTCTCTTTCTTTACCTCTTCTGTCTTTACCTCTTCTCTTTCTTTACCTCTTCTCTTTCTTCACCTCTTCTCTTTTTTTACCTCTTCTGTCTTTACCTCTTCTCTTTCCTTACCTCTTTTCTTTCTTTACCTATTCTCTTTCTTTACCTCTTCTCTTTCTTTACCTCTTCTCTTTCTTTACCTCTTCTCTTCCTTTACCTCTTCTGTCTTTACCTCTTCTCTTTCTTTACCTCTTCTGTCTTTACCTCTTCTGTCTTTACCTCTTCTGTCTTTACCTCTTCTCTTTCTTTACCTCTTCTCTTTCTTTACCTATTTTCTTTCTTTACCCCTTCTCTCTTTACCCCTTCTCTATCTTTACCTCTTCTCTTTCTTTACCTCTTCTGTCTTTACCTCTTCTCTATCTTTACCTCTTCTCTATCTTTACCTCTTCTCTTTCTTTACCTATTTTCTTTCTTTACCCCTTCTGTCTTTACCTCTTCTCTATCTTTACCTCTTCTCTTTCTTTACCCCTTCTGTCTTTACCTCTTCTCTATCTTTACCTCTTCTCTATCTTTACCTCTTCTCTTTATTTACCTCTTCTGTCTTTACCTCTTCTCTTTCTTTACCTCTTCTGTCTTTACCTCTTCTCTTTCTTTACCTCTTCTGTCTTTACCTCTTCTCTTTCTTTACCTCTTCTGTCTTTACATATTCTCTTACTTTACCTCTTCTCTTTCTTTACCTATTCTCTTTCTTTACCTCTTCTCTTTCTATCTATCTTCTGTCTTTACCTCTTCTCTTTCTTTACCTCTTCTCTTTCTTTACCTCTTCTGTCTTTACCTCTTCTCTTTACCTCTTCTCTTTCTTTACCTCTTCTGTCTTCACCTCTTCTCTTTCTTTACCTCTTCTCTTTCTTCACCTCTTCTCTTTCTTTACCTCTTCTGTCTTTACCTCTTCTCTTTCTTTACCTCTTCTGTATTTACCTCTTCTCTTTCTTTACCTATTCTCTTTCTTTACCTCTTCTATTTCTTTACCTCTTCTCTTTCTATCTATCTTCTGTCTTTACCTCTTCTCTTTACCTGTTCTCTTTCTTTACCTATTCTCTTTCTTTACCTCTTCTCTTTCTTTACCTCTTCTGTCTTTACCTCTTCTCTTTCTTTACCTCTTTTGTCTTTACCTCTTCTCTTTCTTTACCTCTTCTGTCTTTACCTCTTCTGTCTTTACCTCTTCTCTTTCTTTACCTCTTCTCTTTCTTGACCTCTTCTGTCTTTACCTCTTCTCTTTCTTTACCTCTTCTGTCTTTACCTCTTCTCTTTCTTTACCTCTTCTCTTTCCTTACCTCTTCTCTTTCTTTATCTATTATCTTCTTTACCTCTTCTCTTTCTTTACCTCTTCTGTCTTTACCTCTTCTGTCTTTACCTCTTCTCTTTCTTTACCTCTTCTCTTTCTATCTATTTTCTGTCTTTACCTCTTCTCTTTCTTTACCTCTTCTCTTTCTTTACCTATTCTCTTTCTTTACCTCTTCTGTCTTTACCTCTTCTCTTTCATTACCTATTCTGTCTTTACCTCTTCTCTTTCCTTACCTCTTCTCTTTCTTTACCTATTTTCTTTCTTTACCTCTTCTGTCTTTACCTCTTCTCTTTCTTTACCTGTTCTCTTTCTTTACCTCTTCTGTCTTTACCTCTTCTGTCTTTACCTCTTCTCTTTCTTTACATCTTCTGTCTTTACCTCTTCTCTTTCTTTACCTATTCTCTTTCTTTACCTCTTCTCTTTCTATCTATCTTCTGTCTTTACCTCTTCTCTTTCTTTACCTCTTCTCTTTCTTTACCTCTTCTGTCTTTACCTCTTCTCTTTACCTATTCTCTTTCTTTACCTATTCTCTTTCTTTACCTCTTCTGTCTTCACCTCTTCTCTTTCTTTACCTCTTCTCTTTCTTCACCTCTTCTCTTTCTTTACCTCTGCTGTCTTTACCTCTTCTCTTTCTTTACCTCTTCTGTCTTTACCTCTTCTCTTTCCTTACCTCTTCTCGTTCTTTACCTATTCTTTTTCTTTACCTCTTCTCTTTCTTTACCTCTTCCGTCTTTACCTCTTCTCTTTCTTTACCTATTCTCTGTCTTTACCTCTTCTGTCTTTACCTCTTCTCTTTCTTTACCTCTTCTGTCTTTACCTCTTCTGTCTTTACCTCTTCTCTTTCTTTACCTCTTCTCTTTCTTTACCCCTTCTGTCTTTACCTCTTCTCTTTCTTTACCTCTTCTGTCTTTACCTCTTCTGTCTGTACCTCTTCTCTTTCTTTACCTCTTCCGTCTTTACCTCTTCTGTCTTTACCTCTTCTCTTTCTTAACCTCTTCTCTTTCTTTACCTCTTCTCTTTCTTTACCTCTTCTGTCTTTACCTCTTCTCTTTCTTTACCTCTTCTGTCTTTACCTCTTCTGTCTGTACCTCTTCTCTTTCTTTACCTCTTCTGTCTTTACCTCTTCTGTCTTTACCTCTTCTCTTTCTTTACCTCTTCTCTTTCTTTACCTCTTCTCTTTCTATCTATCTCCTGTCTTTACCTCTTCTCTTTCTTCACCTCTTCTCTTTCTTTACCTCTTCTGTCTTTACCTCTTCTCTTTCTTTACCTCTTCTGTCTTTACCTCTTCTCTTTCCTTACCTCTTCTCTTTCTTTACCTATTCTCTTTCTTTACCTCTTTTGTCTTTACCTCTTCTCTTTCTTTACCTCTTCTGTCTTTACCTCTTCTGTCTTTACCTCTTCTCTTTCTTTACCTCTTCTCTTTCTTGACCTCTTCTGTCTTTACCTCTTCTCTTTCTTTACCTCTTCTGTCTTTACCTCTTCTCTTTCTTTACCTCTTCTCTTTCTTTACCTCTTCTCTTTCTTTACCTCTTCTGTCTTCACCTCTTCTCTTTCTTTACCTTTTCTCTTTCTTCACCTCTTCTCTTTCTTTACCTCTGCTGTCTTTACCTCTTCTCTTTCTTTACCTCTTCTGTCTTTACCTCTTCTCTTTCCTTACCTCTTCTCGTTCTTTACCTATTCTCTTTCTTTACCTCTTCTCTTTCTTTACCTCTTCCGTCTTTACCTCTTCTGTCTTTACCTCTTCTCTTTCTTTACCTATTCTCTGTCTTTACCTCTTCTCTTTCTTTACCTCTTCTCTTTCTTTACCTCTTCTGTCTTTACCTCTTCTGTCTTTACCTCTTCTCTTTCTTTACCTCTTCTCTTTCTTTACCCCTTCTGTCTTTACATCTTCTCTTTCTTTACCTCTTCTCTTTCTTTACCTCTTCTGTCTTTACCTCTTCTCTTTCTTTACCTCTTCTGTCTTTACCTCTTCTCTTTCTTTACCTCTTCTGTCTTTACCTCTTCTGTCTTTACCTCTTCTCTTCCTTTACCTCTTCTCTTTCTTTACCTCTTCTGTCTTTACCTCTTCTCTTTCTTTACCTCTTCTCTTTCTTTACCTCTTCTTTCTTTACCTCTTCTCTTTCTTTACCTCTTCTGTCTTTACCTGTTCTCTTACTTTACCTCTTCTCTTTCTTTACCTCTTCTGTCTTTACCTCTTCTCTTTCTTTACCTCTTCTGTCTTTACCTCTTCTGTCTTTACCTCTTCTCTTTCTTTACCTCTTCTCTTTCTTTACCCCTTCTGTCTTTACATCTTCTCTTTCTTTACCTCTTCTCTTTCTTTACCTCTTCTGTCTTTACCTCTTCTCTTTCTTTACCTCTTCTGTCTTTACCTCTTCTCTTTCTTTACCTCTTCTGTCTTTACCTCTTCTGTCTTTACCTCTTCTCTTCCTTTACCTCTTCTCTTTCTTTACCTCTTCTGTCTTTACCTCTTCTCTTTCTTTACCTTTTCTCTTTCTTTACCTCTTCTGTCTTTACCTCTTCTCTTTCTTTACCTCTTCTGTCTTTACCTCTTCTCTTTCTTTACCTCTTCTCTTTCTTTACCTATTTTCTTTCTTTACCCCTTCTGTCTTTACCTCTTCTCTTTCTTTACCTCTTCTCTTTCTTTACCTCTTCTGTCTTTACCTCTTCTCTTTCTTTACCTCTTATGTCTTTACCTCTTCTCTTTCTTTACCTCTTCTGTCTTTACCTCTTCTCTTTCTTTACCTCTTCTGTCTTTACCTCTTCTCTTTCTTTACCTTTTCTGTCTTTACCTATTCTCTTACTTTACCTCTTCTCTTTCTTTACCTATTCTCTTTCTTTACCTCTTCTGTCTTTATTTCTTCTGTCTTTACCTCTTCTCTTTCTTTACCTATTCTCTTTCTTTACCTCTTCTCTTTCTATCTATCTTCTGTCTTTACCTCTTCTCTTTCTTTACCTATTCTCTTTCTTTACCTCTTCTGTCTTCACCTCTTCTCTTTCTTTACCTCTTCTCTTTCTTCACCTCTTCTCTTTCTTTACCTCTGCTGTCTTTACCTCTTCTCTTTCTTTACCTCTTCTGTCTTTACCTCTTCTCTTTCCTTACCTCTTCTCTTTCTTTACCTATTATCTTTCTTTACCTCTTCTCTTTCTTTACCTCTTCTCTTTCTATCTATCTTCTGTCTTTACCTCTTCTGTCTTTACCTCTTCTCTTTCTTTACCTCTTCTCTTTCTATCTATCTTCTGTCTTTACGTCTTCTCATTACCTCTTCTCTTTCTTTACCTCTTCTCTTTACCTCTTCTCTTTCTTTACCTATTCTCTTTCTTTACCTCTTCTGTCTTTACCTCTTCTGTCTTTACCTCTTCTCTTTCCTTACCTCTTCTCTTTCTTTACCTATTCTCTTTCTTTACCTCTTCTCTTTCTTTACCTCTTCTCTTCTTTTACCTCTTCTGTCTTTACCTCTTCTGTCTTTACCTCTTCTCTTTCTTTACCTCTTCTGTCTTTACCTCTTCTGTCTTTACCTCTTCTGTCTTTACCTCTTCTCTTTCTTTACCTCTTCTCTTTCTTTACCTATTTTCTTTCTTTACCCCTTTTGTCTTTACCTCTTCTCTATCTTTACCTCTTCTCTTTCTTTACCTCTTCTGTCTTTACCTCTTCTCTTTCTTTACCTCTTCTGTCTTTACCTCTTCTCTTTCTTTACCTCTTCTGTCTTTACCTTTTCTCTTTCTTTACCTCTTCTGTCTTTACATATTCTCTTACTTTACCTCTTCTCTTTCTTTACCTATTCTCTTTCTTTACCTCTTCTCTTTCTATCTATCTTCTGTCTTTACCTCTTCTCTTTCTTTACCTCTTCTCTTTCTTTACCTCTTCTGTCTTTACCTCTTCTCTTTACCTCTTCTCTTTCTTTACCTATTCTCTTTCTTTACCTCTTCTGTCTTCACCTCTTCTCTTTCTTTACCTCTTCTCTTTCTTCACCTCTTCTCTTTCTTTACCTCTTCTGTCTTTACCTCTTCTCTTTCTTTACCTCTTCTGTCTTTACCTCTTCTCTTTCCTTACCTCTTCTCTTTTTTTACCTATTCTCTTTCTTTACCTCTTCTATTTCTTTGCTTCTTCTCTTTCTATCTATCTTCTGTCTTTACCTCTTCCCTTTACCTCTTCTCTTTCTTTACCTATTCTCTTTCTTTACCTCTTCTGTCTTTACCTCTTCTCTTTCTTTACCTCTTCTCTTTCTTCACCTTTTCTCTTTTTTACCTCTTCTGTCTTTACCTCTTCTCTTTCTTTACTTCTTCTGTCTTTACTTCTTCTCTTTCCTTACCTCTTCTCTTTCTTTACCTCTTCTCTTTCTTTACCTCTTCTCTTTCTTTACCTCTTCTCTTCCTTTACCTCTTCTGTCTTTACCTCTTCTGTCTTTACCTCTTCTCTTTCTTTACCTCTTCTGTCTTTACCTCTTCTGTCTTTACCTCTTCTCTTTCTTTACCTCTTCTCTTTCTTTACCCTTTCTGTCTTTACCTCTTCTCTTTCTTTACCTCTTCTGTCTTTACCTCTTCTGTCTGTACCTCTTCTCTTTCTTTACCTCTTCTGTCTTTACCTCTTCTGTCTTTAACTCTTCTTTTTCTTTACCTCTTCTCTTTCTTTACCCCTTCTGTCTTTACCTCTTCTTTTTCTTTACCTCTTCTCTTTCTTTACCTCTTCTGTCTTTACTTCTTCTCTTTCTTTACCTCTTCTGTCTTTACCTCTTCTCTTTCTTTACCTCTTCTGTCTTTACCTCTTCTGTCTTTACCTCTTCTCTTTCTTTACCTCTTCTGTCTTTACCTCTTCTGTCTTTACCTCTTCTCTTTCTTTACCTCTTCTGTCTTTACCTCTTCTGTCTTTACCTCTTCTCTTTCTTTACCTCTTCTCTTTCTTTACCCCTTCTTCCTTTACCTCTTCTCTTTCTTTACCTCTTCTCTTTCTTTACCTCTTCTGTCTTTACCTCTTCTCTTTCCTTACCTCTTCTCTTTCTTTACCTCTTCTCTTTCTTTACCTATTCTCTTTCTTTACCTCTTCTGTCTTTACCTCTTCTCTTTCTTTACCTGTTCTCTTTCTTTACCTCTTCTGTCTTTACCTCTTCTGTCTTTACCTCTTCTCTTTCTTTACCTCTTCTGTCTTTACCTCTTCTCTTTCTTTAACTATTCTCTTTCTTTACCTCTTCTCTTTCTATCTATCTTCTGTCTTTACCTCTTCTCTTTCTTTACCTCTTCTCTTTCTTTACCTCTTCTCTTTACCTCTTCTCTTTCTTTACCTCTTCTCTTTCTTTACCTCTTCTGTCTTTACCTCTTCTCTTTCTTTACCTCTTATGTCTTTACCTCTTCTCTTTCTTTACCTCTTCTGTCTTTACCTCTTCTCTTTCTTTACCTCTTCTGTCTTTACCTATTCTCTTACTTTACCTCTTCTCTTTCTTTACCTATTCTCTTTCTTTACCTCTTCTGTCCTTACCTCTTCTGTCTTTATTTCTTCTGTCTTTACCTCTTCTCTTCCTTTAACTCTTCTCTTTCTTTACCTCTTCTGTCTTTACCTCTTCTCTTTCTTTACCTCTTCTCTTTCTTTACCTCTTCTTTCTTTACCTCTTCTGTCTTTACCTTTTCTCTTTCTTTACCTCTTCTGTCTTTACCTCTTCTCTTTCTTTACCTCTTCTGTCTTTACCTATTCTCTTACTTTACCTCTTCTCTTTCTTTACCTCTTCTGTCTTTACCTCTTCTCTTTCTTTACCTCTTCTCTTTCTTTACCTATTTTCTTTCTTTACCCCTTCTGTCTTTACCTCTTCTCTTTCTTTACCTCTTCTCTTTCTTTACCTCTTCTGTCTTTACCTCTTCTCTTTCTTTACCTCTTATGTCTTTATTTCTTCTCTTTCTTTACCTCTTCTGTCTTTACCTCTTCTCTTTCTTTACCTCTTCTGTCTTTACCTCTTCTCTTTCTTTATCTTTTCTGTCTTTACCTATTCTATTACTTTACCTCTTCTCTTTCTTTACCTATTCTCTTTCTCTTTACCTCTTCTGTCCTTACCTCTTCTGTCTTTATTTCTTCTGTCTTTACCTCTTCTCTTTCTTTACCTATTCTCTTTCTTTACCTCTTCTCTTTCTATCTATCTTCTGTCTTTACCTCTTCTCTTTCTTTACCTCTTCTGTCTTTACCTCTTCTCTTTACCTCTTCTCTTTCTTTACCTATTCTCTTTCTTTACCTCTTCTGTCTTCACCTCTTCTCTTTCTTTACCTCTTCTCTTTCTTCACCTCTTCTCTTTCTTTACCTATTCTCTTTCTTTACCTCTTCTGTCTTTACCTCTTCCCTTTCATTACCTATTCTGTCTTTACCTCTTCTCTTTCCTTACCTCTTCTCTTTCTTTACCTATTTTCTTTCTTTACCTCTTCTGTCTTTACCTCTTCTCTTTCTTTACTTGTTCTCTTTCTTTACCTCTTCTGTCTTTACCTCTTCTGTCTTTACCTCTTCTCTTTCTTTACCTCTTCTGTCTTTACCTCTTCTCTTTCTATCTATCTTCTGTCTTTACCTCTTCTCTTTCTTTACCTCTTCTCTTTCTTTACCTCTTCTGTCTTTACCTCTTCTCTTTACCTCTTCTCTTTCTTTACCTATTCTCTTTCTTTACCTCTTCTGTCTTCACCTCTTCTCTTTCTTTACCTCTTCTCTTTCTTCACCTCTTCTCTTTCTTTACCTCTGCTGTCTTTACCTCTTCTCTTTCTTTACCTCTTCTGTCTTTACCTCTTCTCTTTCCTTACCTCTTCTCTTTCTTTACCTATTCTCTTTCTTTACCTCTTCTCTTTCTTTACCTCTTCCGTCTTTACCTCTTCTCTTTACCTCTTCTCTTTCTTTACCTATTCTCTGTCTTTACCTCTTCTGTCTTTACCTCTTCTCTTTCTTTACCTCTTCTGTCTTTACCTCATCTGTCTTTACCTCTTCTCTTTCTTTACCTCTTCTCTTTCTTTACCCCTTCTATCTTTACCTCTTCTCTTTCTTTACCTCTTCTCTTTCTTTACCTCTTCTGTCTTTACCTCTTCTCTTTCTTTACCTCTTCTGTCTTTACCTCTTCTCTTCCTTTACCTCTTCTGTCTTTACCTCTTCTCTTTCTTTACCTATTCTCTTTCTTTACCTCTTCTCTTTCTATCTATCTTCTGTCTTTACCTCTTCTCTTTCTTTACCTCTTCTCTTTCTTTACCTCTTCTCTTTACCTCTTCTCTTTCTTTACCTCTTCTCTTTCTTTACCTCTTCTGTCTTTACCTCTTCTCTTTCTTTACCTCTTATGTCTTTACCTCTTCTCTTTCTTTACCTCTTCTGTCTTTACCTCTTCTCTTTCTTTACCTCTTCTGTCTTTACCTATTCTCTTACTTTACCTCTTCTCTTTCTTTACCTATTCTCTTTCTTTACCTCTTCTGTCCTTACCTCTTCTGTCTTTATTTCTTCTGTCTTTACCTCTTCTCTTCCTTTAACTCTTCTCTTTCTTTACCTCTTCTGTCTTTACCTCTTCTCTTTCTTTACCTCTTCTCTTTCTTTACCTCTTCTTTCTTTACCTCTTCTGTCTTTACCTTTTCTCTTTCTTTACCTCTTCTGTCTTTACCTCTTCTCTTTCTTTACCTCTTCTGTCTTTACCTATTCTCTTACTTTACCTCTTCTCTTTCTTTACCTCTTCTGTCTTTACCTCTTCTCTTTCTTTACCTCTTCTCTTTCTTTACCTATTTTCTTTCTTTACCCCTTCTGTCTTTACCTCTTCTCTTTCTTTACCTCTTCTCTTTCTTTACCTCTTCTGTCTTTACCTCTTCTCTTTCTTTACCTCTTATGTCTTTACCTCTTCTCTTTCTTTACCTCTTCTGTCTTTACCTCTTCTCTTTCTTTACCTCTTCTGTCTTTACCTCTTCTCTTTCTTTATCTTTTCTGTCTTTACCTATTCTATTACTTTACCTCTTCTCTTTCTTTACCTATTCTCTTTCTCTTTACCTCTTCTGTCCTTACCTCTTCTGTCTTTATTTCTTCTGTCTTTACCTCTTCTCTTTCTTTACCTATTCTCTTTCTTTACCTCTTCTCTTTCTATCTATCTTCTGTCTTTACCTCTTCTCTTTCTTTACCTCTTCTGTCTTTACCTCTTCTCTTTACCTCTTCTCTTTCTTTACCTATTCTCTTTCTTTACCTCTTCTGTCTTCACCTCTTCTCTTTCTTTACCTCTTCTCTTTCTTCACCTCTTCTCTTTCTTTACCTATTCTCTTTCTTTACCTCTTCTGTCTTTACCTCTTCTCTTTCATTACCTATTCTGTCTTTACCTCTTCTCTTTCCTTACCTCTTCTCTTTCTTTACCTATTTTCTTTCTTTACCTCTTCTGTCTTTACCTCTTCTCTTTCTTTACTTGTTCTCTTTCTTTACCTCTTCTGTCTTTACCTCTTCTGTCTTTACCTCTTCTCTTTCTTTACCTCTTCTGTCTTTACCTCTTCTCTTTCTATCTATCTTCTGTCTTTACCTCTTCTCTTTCTTTACCTCTTCTCTTTCTTTACCTCTTCTGTCTTTACCTCTTCTCTTTACCTCTTCTCTTTCTTTACCTATTCTCTTTCTTT
The DNA here is from genome assembly GCF_029633865.1 of Lampris incognitus. Classification (NCBI taxonomy): domain Eukaryota; kingdom Metazoa; phylum Chordata; class Actinopteri; order Lampriformes; family Lampridae; genus Lampris; species Lampris incognitus. Next base: position 70,782,123 of record NC_079211.1, read on the forward strand.
ACCTCTTCTGTCTTCACCTCTTCTCTTTCTTTACCTCTTCTCTTTCTTCACCTCTTCTCTTTCTTTACCTCTGCTGTCTTTACCTCTTCTCTTTCTTTACCTCTTCTGTCTTTACCTCTTCTCTTTCCTTACCTCTTCTCTTTCTTTACCTATTCTCTTTCTTTACCTCTTCTCTTTCTTTACCTCTTCCGTCTTTACCTCTTCTCTTTACCTCTTCTCTTTCTTTACCTATTCTCTGTCTTTACCTCTTCTGTCTTTACCTCTTCTCTTTCTTTACCTCTTCTGTCTTTACCTCATCTGTCTTTACCTCTTCTCTTTCTTTACCTCTTCTCTTTCTTTACCCCTTCTATCTTTACCTCTTCTCTTTCTTTACCTCTTCTCTTTCTTTACCTCTTCTGTCTTTACCTCTTCTCTTTCTTTACCTCTTCTGTCTTTACCTCTTCTCTTCCTTTACCTCTTCTGTCTTTACCTCTTCTCTTTCTTTACCTATTCTCTTTCTTTACCTCTTCTCTTTCTATCTATCTTCTGTCTTTACCTCTTCTCTTTCTTTACCTCTTCTCTTTCTTTACCTCTTCTCTTTACCTCTTCTCTTTCTTTACCTCTTCTCTTTCTTTACCTCTTCTGTCTTTACCTCTTCTCTTTCTTTACCTCTTATGTCTTTACCTCTTCTCTTTCTTTACCTCTTCTGTCTTTACCTCTTCTCTTTCTTTACCTCTTCTGTCTTTACCTATTCTCTTACTTTACCTCTTCTCTTTCTTTACCTATTCTCTTTCTTTACCTCTTCTGTCCTTACCTCTTCTGTCTTTATTTCTTCTGTCTTTACCTCTTCTCTTCCTTTAACTCTTCTCTTTCTTTACCTCTTCTGTCTTTACCTCTTCTCTTTCTTTACCTCTTCTCTTTCTTTACCTCTTCTTTCTTTACCTCTTCTGTCTTTACCTTTTCTCTTTCTTTACCTCTTCTGTCTTTACCTATTCTCTTACTTTACCTCTTCTCTTTCTTTACCTCTTCTGTCTTTACCTCTTCTCTTTCTTTACCTCTTCTCTTTCTTTACCTATTTTCTTTCTTTACCCCTTCTGTCTTTACCTCTTCTCTTTCTTTACCTCTTCTCTTTCTTTACCTCTTCTGTCTTTACCTCTTCTCTTTCTTTACCTCTTATGTCTTTACCTCTTCTCTTTCTTTACCTCTTCTGTCTTTACCTCTTCTCTTTCTTTACCTCTTCTGTCTTTACCTCTTCTCTTTCTTTATCTTTTCTGTCTTTACCTATTCTATTACTTTACCTCTTCTCTTTCTTTACCTATTCTCTTTCTCTTTACCTCTTCTGTCCTTACCTCTTCTGTCTTTATTTCTTCTGTCTTTACCTCTTCTCTTTCTTTACCTATTCTCTTTCTTTACCTCTTCTCTTTCTATCTATCTTCTGTCTTTACCTCTTCTCTTTCTTTACCTCTTCTGTCTTTACCTCTTCTCTTTACCTCTTCTCTTTCTTTACCTATTCTCTTTCTTTACCTCTTCTGTCTTCACCTCTTCTCTTTCTTTACCTCTTCTCTTTCTTCACCTCTTCTCTTTCTTTACCTATTCTCTTTCTTTACCTCTTCTGTCTTTACCTCTTCTCTTTCATTACCTATTCTGTCTTTACCTCTTCTCTTTCCTTACCTCTTCTCTTTCTTTACCTATTTTCTTTCTTTACCTCTTCTGTCTTTACCTCTTCTCTTTCTTTACTTGTTCTCTTTCTTTACCTCTTCTGTCTTTACCTCTTCTGTCTTTACCTCTTCTCTTTCTTTACCTCTTCTGTCTTTACCTCTTCTCTTTCTATCTATCTTCTGTCTTTACCTCTTCTCTTTCTTTACCTCTTCTCTTTCTTTACCTCTTCTGTCTTTACCTCTTCTCTTTACCTCTTCTCTTTCTTTACCTATTCTCTTTCTTTACCTCTTCTGTCTTCACCTCTTCTCTTTCTTTACCTCTTCTCTTTCTTCACCTCTTCTCTTTCTTTACCTCTGCTGTCTTTACCTCTTCTCTTTCTTTACCTCTTCTGTCTTTACCTCTTCTCTTTCCTTACCTCTTCTCTTTCTTTACCTATTCTCTTTCTTTACCTCTTCTCTTTCTTTACCTCTTCCGTCTTTACCTCTTCTCTTTACCTCTTCTCTTTCTTTACCTATTCTCTGTCTTTACCTCTTCTGTCTTTACCTCTTCTCTTTCTTTACCTCTTCTGTCTTTACCTCATCTGTCTTTACCTCTTCTCTTTCTTTACCTCTTCTCTTTCTTTACCCCTTCTATCTTTACCTCTTCTCTTTCTTTACCTCTTCTCTTTCTTTACCTCTTCTGTCTTTACCTCTTCTCTTTCTTTACCTCTTCTGTCTTTACCTCTTCTCTTCCTTTACCTCTTCTCTTTCTTTACCTCTTCTGTCTTTAACTCTTCTCTTTCTTTACCTCTTCTCTTTCTTTACCTCTTCTTTCTTTACCTCTTCTGTCTTTACCTTTTCTCTTTCTTTACCTCTTCTGTCTTTACCTCTTCTCTTTCTTTACCTCTTCTGTCTTTACCTATTCTCTTACTTTACCTCTTCTCTTTCTTTACCTCTTCTTTCTTTACCTATTCTCTTTCTTTACCTCTTCTCTTTCTTTACCTCTTCCGTCTTTACCTCTTCTCTTTACCTCTTCTCTTTCTTTACCTATTCTCTGTCTTTACCTCTTCTGTCTTTACCTCTTCTCTTTTTTTACCTCTTCTGTCTTTACCTCATCTGTCTTTACCTCTTCTCTTTCTTTACCTCTTCTCTTTCTTTACCCCTTCTATCTTTACCTCTTCTCTTTCTTTACCTCTTCTCTTTCTTTACCTCTTCTGTCTTTACCTCTTCTCTTTCTTTACCTCTTCTGTCTTTACCTCTTCTCTTCCTTTACCTCTTCTCTTTCTTTACCTCTTCTGTCTTTAACTCTTCTCTTTCTTTACCTCTTCTCTTTCTTTACCTCTTCTTTCTTTACCTCTTCTGTCTTTACCTTTTCTCTTTCTTTACCTCTTCTGTCTTTACCTCTTCTCTTTCTTTACCTCTTCTGTCTTTACCTATTCTCTTACTTTACCTCTTCTCTTTCTTTACCTCTTCTGTCTTTACCTCTTCTCTTTCTTTACCTCTTCTCTTTCTTTACCTCTTCTGTCTTTACCTCTTCTCTTTCTTTACCTCTTCTGTCTTTACCTCTTCTGTCTTTACCTCTTCTCTTTCTTTACCTCTTCTCTTTCTTTACCCCTTCTGTCTTTACCTCTTCTCTTTCTTTACCTCTTCTGTCTTTACCTCTTCTGTCTGTACCTCTTCTCTTTCTTTACCTCTTCTGTCTTTACCTCTTCTGTCTTTACCTCTTCTCTTTCTTTACCTCTTCTCTTTCTTTACCCCTTCTGTCTTTACCTCTTCTCTTTCTTTACCTCTTCTCTTTCTTTACCCCTTCTGTCTTTACCTCTTCTCTTTCTTTACCTCTTCTCTTTCTTTACCTCTTCTGTCTTTACCTCTTCTCTTTCTTTACCTCTTCTGTCTTTACCTCTTCTCTTTCTTTACCTCTTCTGTCTTTACCTCTTCTGTCTTTACCTCTTCTCTTTCTTTCCCTCTTCTCTTTCTTTACCTCTTCTGTCTTTACCTCTTCTGTCTTTACCTCTTCTCTTTCTTTAACTCTTCTGGCTTTACCTCTTCTCTTTCTTTACCTCTTCTCTTTCTATCTATCTTCTGTCTTTACCTCTTCTTTCTTTACCTCTTCTCTTTCTTTACCTCTTCTGTCTTTACCTCTTCTCTTTCTTTACCTCTTCTGTCTTTACCTCTTCTCTTTCTTTACCTCTTCTCTTTCTTTACCTATTTTCTTTCTTTACCCCTTCTGTCTTTACCTCTTCTCTTTCTTTACCTCTTCTCTTTCTTTACCTCTTCTGTCTTTACCTCTTCTCTTTCTTTACCTCTTATGTCTTTACCTCTTCTCTTTCTTTACCTCTTCTGTCTTTACCTCTTCTCTTTCTTTACCTCTTCTGTCTTTACCTCTTCTCTTTCTTTACCTTTTCTGTCTTTACCTATTCTCTTACTTTACCTCTTCTCTTTCTTTACCTATTCTCTTTCTTTACCTATTCTGTCTTTATTTCTTCTGTCTTTACCTCTTCTCTTTCTTTACCTCTTCTCTTTCTTTACCTCTTCTTTCTTTACCTCTTCTGTCTTTACCTTTTCTCTTTCTTTACCTCTTCTGTCTTTACCTCTTCTCTTTCTTTACCTCTTCTGTCTTTACCTATTCTCTTACTTTACCTCTTCTCTTTCTTTACCCCTTCTGTCTTTACCTCTTCTCTTTCTTTACCTCTTCTCTTTCTTTACCTCTTCTGTCTTTACCTCTTCTCTTTCTTTACCTCTTCTGTCTTTACCTCTTCTGTCTTTACCTCTTCTCTTTCTTTACCTCTTCTCTTTCTTTACCCCTTCTGTCTTTACCTCTTCTCTTTCTTTACCTCTTCTGTCTTTACCTCTTCTGTCTGTACCTCTTCTCTTTCTTTACCTCTTCTGTCTTTACCTCTTCTGTCTTTACCTCTTCTCTTTCTTTACCTCTTCTCTTTCTTTACCCCTTCTGTCTTTACCTCTTCTCTTTCTTTACCTCTTCTCTTTCTTTACCCCTTCTGTCTTTACCTCTTCTCTTTCTTTACCTCTTCTCTTTCTTTACCTCTTCTGTCTTTACCTCTTCTCTTTCTTTACCTCTTCTGTCTTTACCTCTTCTCTTTCTTTACCTCTTCTGTCTTTACCTCTTCTGTCTTTACCTCTTCTCTTTCTTTCCCTCTTCTCTTTCTTTACCTCTTCTGTCTTTACCTCTTCTGTCTTTACCTCTTCTCTTTCTTTAACTCTTCTGGCTTTACCTCTTCTCTTTCTTTACCTCTTCTCTTTCTATCTATCTTCTGTCTTTACCTCTTCTGTCTTTACCTCTTCTCTTTCTTTACCTCTTCTGTCTTTACCTCTTCTCTTTCTTTACCTCTTCTGTCTTTACCTCTTCTCTTTCTTTACCTCTTCTCTTTCTTTACCTATTTTCTTTCTTTACCCCTTCTGTCTTTACCTCTTTTCTTTCTTTACCTCTTCTCTTTCTTTACCTCTTCTGTCTTTACCTCTTCTCTTTCTTTACCTCTTATGTCTTTACCTCTTCTCTTTCTTTACCTCTTCTGTCTTTACCTCTTCTCTTTCTTTACCTCTTCTGTCTTTACCTCTTCTCTTTCTTTACCTTTTCTGTCTTTACCTATTCTCTTACTTTACCTCTTCTCTTTCTTTACCTATTCTCTTTCTTTACCTATTCTGTCTTTATTTCTTCTGTCTTTACCTCTTCTCTTTCTTTACCTATTCTCTTTCTTTACCTCTTCTCTTTCTATCTATCTTCTGTCTTTACCTCTTCTCTTTCTTTACCTATTCTCTTTCTTTACCTCTTCTGTCTTCACCTCTTCTCTTTCTTTACCTCTTCTCTTTCTTCACCTCTTCTCTTTCTTTACCTCTGCTGTCTTTACCTCTTCTCTTTCTTTACCTCTTCTGTCTTTACCTCTTCTCTTTCCTTACCTCTTCTCTTTCTTTACCTATTATCTTTCTTTACCTCTTCTCTTTCTTTACCTCTTCTCTTTCTATCTATCTTCTGTCTTTACCTCTTCTGTCTTTACCTCTTCTCTTTCTTTACCTCTTCTCTTTCTATCTATCTTCTGTCTTTACGTCTTCTCATTACCTCTTCTCTTTCTTTACCTCTTCTCTTTACCTCTTCTCTTTCTTTACCTATTCTCTTTCTTTACCTCTTCTGTCTTTACCTCTTCTGTCTTTACCTCTTCTCTTTCCTTACCTCTTCTCTTTCTTTACCTATTCTCTTTCTTTACCTCTTCTCTTTCTTTACCTCTTCTCTTCCTTTACCTCTTCTGTCTTTACCTCTTCTGTCTTTACCTCTTCTCTTTCTTTACCTCTTCTGTCTTTACCTCTTCTGTCTTTACCTCTTCTGTCTTTACCTCTTCTCTTTCTTTACCTCTTCTCTTTCTTTACCTATTTTCTTTCTTTACCCCTTTTGTCTTTACCTCTTCTCTATCTTTACCTCTTCTCTTTCTTTACCTCTTCTGTCTTTACCTCTTCTCTTTCTTTACCTCTTCTGTCTTTACCTCTTCTCTTTCTTTACCTCTTCTGTCTTTACCTCTTCTCTTTCTTTACCTCTTCTGTCTTTACATATTCTCTTACTTTACCTCTTCTCTTTCTTTACCTATTCTCTTTCTTTACCTCTTCTCTTTCTATCTATCTTCTGTCTTTACCTCTTCTCTTTCTTTACCTCTTCTCTTTCTTTACCTCTTCTGTCTTTACCTCTTCTCTTTACCTCTTCTCTTTCTTTACCTATTCTCTTTCTTTACCTCTTCTGTCTTCACCTCTTCTCTTTCTTTACCTCTTCTCTTTCTTCACCTCTTCTCTTTCTTTACCTCTTCTGTCTTTACCTCTTCTCTTTCTTTACCTCTTCTGTCTTTACCTCTTCTCTTTCCTTACCTCTTCTCTTTTTTTACCTATTCTCTTTCTTTACCTCTTCTATTTCTTTACCTCTTCTCTTTCTATCTATCTTCTGTCTTTACCTCTTCCCTTTACCTCTTCTCTTTCTTTACCTATTCTCTTTCTTTACCTCTTCTGTCTTTACCTCTTCTCTTTCTTTACCTCTTCTCTTTCTTCACCTTTTCTCTTTTTTACCTCTTCTGTCTTTACCTCTTCTCTTTCTTTACTTCTTCTGTCTTTACTTCTTCTCTTTCCTTACCTCTTCTCTTTCTTTACCTCTTCTCTTTCTTTACCTCTTCTCTTTCTTTACCTCTTCTCTTCCTTTACCTCTTCTGTCTTTACCTCTTCTGTCTTTACCTCTTCTCTTTCTTTACCTCTTCTGTCTTTACCTCTTCTGTCTTTACCTCTTCTCTTTCTTTACCTCTTCTCTTTCTTTACCCTTTCTGTCTTTACCTCTTCTCTTTCTTTACCTCTTCTGTCTTTACCTCTTCTGTCTGTACCTCTTCTCTTTCTTTACCTCTTCTGTCTTTACCTCTTCTGTCTTTAACTCTTCTTTTTCTTTACCTCTTCTCTTTCTTTACCCCTTCTGTCTTTACCTCTTCTTTTTCTTTACCTCTTCTCTTTCTTTACCTCTTCTGTCTTTACTTCTTCTCTTTCTTTACCTCTTCTGTCTTTACCTCTTCTCTTTCTTTACCTCTTCTGTCTTTACCTCTTCTGTCTTTACCTCTTCTCTTTCTTTACCTCTTCTGTCTTTACCTCTTCTGTCTTTACCTCTTCTCTTTCTTTACCTCTTCTGTCTTTACCTCTTCTGTCTTTACCTCTTCTCTTTCTTTACCTCTTCTCTTTCTTTACCCCTTCTTCCTTTACCTCTTCTCTTTCTTTACCTCTTCTCTTTCTTTACCTCTTCTGTCTTTACCTCTTCTCTTTCCTTACCTCTTCTCTTTCTTTACCTCTTCTCTTTCTTTACCTATTCTCTTTCTTTACCTCTTCTGTCTTTACCTCTTCTCTTTCTTTACCTGTTCTCTTTCTTTACCTCTTCTGTCTTTACCTCTTCTGTCTTTACCTCTTCTCTTTCTTTACCTCTTCTGTCTTTACCTCTTCTCTTTCTTTACCTATTCTCTTTCTTTACCTCTTCTCTTTCTATCTATCTTCTGTCTTTACCTCTTCTCTTTCTTTACCTCTTCTCTTTCTTTACCTCTTCTCTTTACCTCTTCTCTTTCTTTACCTCTTCTCTTTCTTTACCTCTTCTGTCTTTACCTCTTCTCTTTCTTTACCTCTTATGTCTTTACCTCTTCTCTTTCTTTACCTCTTCTGTCTTTACCTCTTCTCTTTCTTTACCTCTTCTGTCTTTACCTATTCTCTTACTTTACCTCTTCTCTTTCTTTACCTATTCTCTTTCTTTACCTCTTCTGTCCTTACCTCTTCTGTCTTTATTTCTTCTGTCTTTACCTCTTCTCTTCCTTTAACTCTTCTCTTTCTTTACCTCTTCTGTCTTTACCTCTTCTCTTTCTTTACCTCTTCTCTTTCTTTACCTCTTCTTTCTTTACCTCTTCTGTCTTTACCTTTTCTCTTTCTTTACCTCTTCTGTCTTTACCTCTTCTCTTTCTTTACCTCTTCTGTCTTTACCTATTCTCTTACTTTACCTCTTCTCTTTCTTTACCTCTTCTGTCTTTACCTCTTCTCTTTCTTTACCTCTTCTCTTTCTTTACCTATTTTCTTTCTTTACCCCTTCTGTCTTTACCTCTTCTCTTTCTTTACCTCTTCTCTTTCTTTACCTCTTCTGTCTTTACCTCTTCTCTTTCTTTACCTCTTATGTCTTTACCTCTTCTCTTTCTTTACCTCTTCTGTCTTTACCTCTTCTCTTTCTTTACCTCTTCTGTCTTTACCTCTTCTCTTTCTTTATCTTTTCTGTCTTTACCTATTCTATTACTTTACCTCTTCTCTTTCTTTACCTATTCTCTTTCTCTTTACCTCTTCTGTCCTTACCTCTTCTGTCTTTATTTCTTCTGTCTTTACCTCTTCTCTTTCTTTACCTATTCTCTTTCTTTACCTCTTCTCTTTCTATCTATCTTCTGTCTTTACCTCTTCTCTTTCTTTACCTCTTCTGTCTTTACCTCTTCTCTTTACCTCTTCTCTTTCTTTACCTATTCTCTTTCTTTACCTCTTCTGTCTTCACCTCTTCTCTTTCTTTACCTCTTCTCTTTCTTCACCTCTTCTCTTTCTTTACCTATTCTCTTTCTTTACCTCTTCTGTCTTTACCTCTTCTCTTTCTTTACCTCTTCTCTTTCTTCACCTTTTCTCTTTTTTACCTCTTCTGTCTTTACCTCTTCTCTTTCTTTACTTCTTCTGTCTTTACTTCTTCTCTTTCCTTACCTCTTCTCTTTCTTTACCTCTTCTCTTTCTTTACCTCTTCTCTTTCTTTACCTCTTCTCTTCCTTTACCTCTTCTGTCTTTACCTCTTCTGTCTTTACCTCTTCTCTTTCTTTACCTCTTCTGTCTTTACCTCTTCTGTCTTTACCTCTTCTCTTTCTTTACCTCTTCTCTTTCTTTACCCTTTCTGTCTTTACCTCTTCTCTTTCTTTACCTCTTCTGTCTTTACCTCTTCTGTCTGTACCTCTTCTCTTTCTTTACCTCTTCTGTCTTTACCTCTTCTGTCTTTAACTCTTCTTTTTCTTTACCTCTTCTCTTTCTTTACCCCTTCTGTCTTTACCTCTTCTTTTTCTTTACCTCTTCTCTTTCTTTACCTCTTCTGTCTTTACTTCTTCTCTTTCTTTACCTCTTCTGTCTTTACCTCTTCTCTTTCTTTACCTCTTCTGTCTTTACCTCTTCTGTCTTTACCTCTTCTCTTTCTTTACCTCTTCTGTCTTTACCTCTTCTGTCTTTACCTCTTCTCTTTCTTTACCTCTTCTGTCTTTACCTCTTCTGTCTTTACCTCTTCTCTTTCTTTACCTCTTCTCTTTCTTTACCCCTTCTTCCTTTACCTCTTCTCTTTCTTTACCTCTTCTCTTTCTTTACCTCTTCTGTCTTTACCTCTTCTCTTTCCTTACCTCTTCTCTTTCTTTACCTCTTCTCTTTCTTTACCTATTCTCTTTCTTTACCTCTTCTGTCTTTACCTCTTCTCTTTCTTTACCTGTTCTCTTTCTTTACCTCTTCTGTCTTTACCTCTTCTGTCTTTACCTCTTCTCTTTCTTTACCTCTTCTGTCTTTACCTCTTCTCTTTCTTTACCTATTCTCTTTCTTTACCTCTTCTCTTTCTATCTATCTTCTGTCTTTACCTCTTCTCTTTCTTTACCTCTTCTCTTTCTTTACCTCTTCTCTTTACCTCTTCTCTTTCTTTACCTCTTCTCTTTCTTTACCTCTTCTGTCTTTACCTCTTCTCTTTCTTTACCTCTTATGTCTTTACCTCTTCTCTTTCTTTACCTCTTCTGTCTTTACCTCTTCTCTTTCTTTACCTCTTCTGTCTTTACCTATTCTCTTACTTTACCTCTTCTCTTTCTTTACCTATTCTCTTTCTTTACCTCTTCTGTCCTTACCTCTTCTGTCTTTATTTCTTCTGTCTTTACCTCTTCTCTTCCTTTAACTCTTCTCTTTCTTTACCTCTTCTGTCTTTACCTCTTCTCTTTCTTTACCTCTTCTCTTTCTTTACCTCTTCTTTCTTTACCTCTTCTGTCTTTACCTTTTCTCTTTCTTTACCTCTTCTGTCTTTACCTCTTCTCTTTCTTTACCTCTTCTGTCTTTACCTATTCTCTTACTTTACCTCTTCTCTTTCTTTACCTCTTCTGTCTTTACCTCTTCTCTTTCTTTACCTCTTCTCTTTCTTTACCTATTTTCTTTCTTTACCCCTTCTGTCTTTACCTCTTCTCTTTCTTTACCTCTTCTCTTTCTTTACCTCTTCTGTCTTTACCTCTTCTCTTTCTTTACCTCTTATGTCTTTACCTCTTCTCTTTCTTTACCTCTTCTGTCTTTACCTCTTCTCTTTCTTTACCTCTTCTGTCTTTACCTCTTCTCTTTCTTTATCTTTTCTGTCTTTACCTATTCTATTACTTTACCTCTTCTCTTTCTTTACCTATTCTCTTTCTCTTTACCTCTTCTGTCCTTACCTCTTCTGTCTTTATTTCTTCTGTCTTTACCTCTTCTCTTTCTTTACCTATTCTCTTTCTTTACCTCTTCTCTTTCTATCTATCTTCTGTCTTTACCTCTTCTCTTTCTTTACCTCTTCTGTCTTTACCTCTTCTCTTTACCTCTTCTCTTTCTTTACCTATTCTCTTTCTTTACCTCTTCTGTCTTCACCTCTTCTCTTTCTTTACCTCTTCTCTTTCTTCACCTCTTCTCTTTCTTTACCTATTCTCTTTCTTTACCTCTTCTGTCTTTACCTCTTCTCTTTCATTACCTATTCTGTCTTTACCTCTTCTCTTTCCTTACCTCTTCTCTTTCTTTACCTATTTTCTTTCTTTACCTCTTCTGTCTTTACCTCTTCTCTTTCTTTACTTGTTCTCTTTCTTTACCTCTTCTGTCTTTACCTCTTCTGTCTTTACCTCTTCTCTTTCTTTACCTCTTCTGTCTTTACCTCTTCTCTTTCTATCTATCTTCTGTCTTTACCTCTTCTCTTTCTTTACCTCTTCTCTTTCTTTACCTCTTCTGTCTTTACCTCTTCTCTTTACCTCTTCTCTTTCTTTACCTATTCTCTTTCTTTACCTCTTCTGTCTTCACCTCTTCTCTTTCTTTACCTCTTCTCTTTCTTCACCTCTTCTCTTTCTTTACCTCTGCTGTCTTTACCTCTTCTCTTTCTTTACCTCTTCTGTCTTTACCTCTTCTCTTTCCTTACCTCTTCTCTTTCTTTACCTATTCTCTTTCTTTACCTCTTCTCTTTCTTTACCTCTTCCGTCTTTACCTCTTCTCTTTACCTCTTCTCTTTCTTTACCTATTCTCTGTCTTTACCTCTTCTGTCTTTACCTCTTCTCTTTCTTTACCTCTTCTGTCTTTACCTCATCTGTCTTTACCTCTTCTCTTTCTTTACCTCTTCTCTTTCTTTACCCCTTCTATCTTTACCTCTTCTCTTTCTTTACCTCTTCTCTTTCTTTACCTCTTCTGTCTTTACCTCTTCTCTTTCTTTACCTCTTCTGTCTTTACCTCTTCTCTTCCTTTACCTCTTCTCTTTCTTTACCTCTTCTGTCTTTAACTCTTCTCTTTCTTTACCTCTTCTCTTTCTTTACCTCTTCTTTCTTTACCTCTTCTGTCTTTACCTTTTCTCTTTCTTTACCTCTTCTGTCTTTACCTCTTCTCTTTCTTTACCTCTTCTGTCTTTACCTATTCTCTTACTTTACCTCTTCTCTTTCTTTACCTCTTCTGTCTTTACCTCTTCTCTTTCTTTACCTATTTTCTTTCTTTACCCCTTCTGTCTTTACCTCTTCTCTTTCTTTACCTCTTCTCTTTCTTTACCTCTTCTGTCTTTACCTCTTCTCTTTCTTTACCTCTTCTGTCTTTACCTCTTCTGTCTTTACCTCTTCTCTTTCTTTACCTCTTCTCTTTCTTTACCCCTTCTGTCTTTACCTCTTCTCTTTCTTTACCTCTTCTGTCTTTACCTCTTCTGTCTGTACCTCTTCTCTTTCTTTACCTCTTCTGTCTTTACCTCTTCTGTCTTTACCTCTTCTCTTTCTTTACCTCTTCTCTTTCTTTACCCCTTCTGTCTTTACCTCTTCTCTTTCTTTACCTCTTCTCTTTCTTTACCTCTTCTGTCTTTACCTCTTCTCTTTCTTTACCTCTTCTGTCTTTACCTCTTCTCTTTCTTTACCTCTTCTGTCTTTACCTCTTCTGTCTTTACCTCTTCTCTTTCTTTCCCTCTTCTCTTTCTTTACCTCTTCTGTCTTTACCTCTTCTGTCTTTACCTCTTCTCTTTCTTTAACTCTTCTGGCTTTACCTCTTCTCTTTCTTTACCTCTTCTCTTTCTATCTATCTTCTGTCTTTACCTCTTCTGTCTTTACCTCTTCTCTTTCTTTACCTCTTCTGTCTTCATTTCTTCTGTCTTTACCTCTTCTCTTTCTTTACCTATTCTCTTTCTTTACCTCTTCTCTGTCTATCTATCTTCTGTCTTTACCTCTTCTGTCTTTACCTCTTCTCTTTCTTTACCTCTTCTCTTTCTATCTATCTTCTGTCTTTACGTCTTCTCATTACCTCTTCTCTTTCTTTACCTCTTCTCTTTACCTCTTCTCTTTCTTTACCTATTCTCTTTCTTTACCTCTTCTGTCTTTACCTCTTCTGTCTTTACCTCTTCTCTTTCCTTACCTCTTCTCTTTCTTTACCTATTCTCTTTCTTTACCTCTTCTCTTTCTTTACCTCTTCTCTTCCTTTACCTCTTCTGTCTTTACCTCTTCTGTCTTTACCTCTTCTCTTTCTTTACCTCTTCTGTCTTTACCTCTTCTGTCTTTACCTCTTCTGTCTTTACCTCTTCTCTTTCTTTACCTCTTCTCTTTCTTTACCTATTTTCTTTCTTTACCCCTTCTGTCTTTACCTCTTCTCTATCTTTACCTCTTCTCTTTCTTTACCTCTTCTGTCTTTACCTCTTCTCTTTCTTTACCTCTTCTGTCTTTACCTCTTCTCTTTCTTTACCTCTTCTGTCTTTACCTCTTCTCTTTCTTTACCTCTTCTGTCTTTACATATTCTCTTACTTTACACTACCGTTCAAAAGTTTGGGATCACCCAAACAATTTCGTGTTTTCCATGAAAAGTCACACTTATTCACCACCATATGTTGTGAAATGAATAGAAAATAGAGTCAAGACATTGACAAGGTTAGAAATAATGATTTGTATTTGAAATAAGATTTTTTTTACATCAAACTTTGCTTTCGTCAAAGAATCCTCCATTTGCAGCAATTACAGCATTGCAGACCTTTGGCATTCTAGCTGTTAATTTGTTGAGGTAATCTGGAGAAATTGCACCCCACGCTTCCAGAAGCAGCTCCTACAAGTTGGATTGGTTGGATGGGCACTTCTTTGAGCAGATTGAGTTTCTGGAGCATCACATTTGTGGGGTCAATTAAACGCTCAAAATGGCCAGAAAAAGAGAACTTTCATCTGAAACTCGACAGTCTATTCTTGTTCTTAGAAATGAAGGCTATTCCATGCGAGAAATTGCTAAGAAATTGAAGATTTCCTACACCGGTGTGTACTACTCCCTTCAGAGGACAGCACAAACAGGCTCTAACAGGTACTATTTAATGAAGATGCCAGCTGGGGACCTGTGAGGCGTCTGTTTCTCAAACTAGAGACTCTAATGTACTTATCTTCTTGCTCAGTTGTGCAACGCGGCCTCCCACTTCTTTTTCTACTCTGGTTAGAGCCTGTTTGTGCTGTCCTCTGAAGGGAGTAGTACACACCGGTGTAGGAAATCTTCAATTTCTTAGCAATTTCTCGCATGGAATAGCCTTCATTTCTAAGAACAAGAATAGACTGTCGAGTTTCAGATGAAAGTTCTCTTTTTCTGGCCATTTTGAGCGTGTAATTGACCCCACAAATGTGATGCTCCAGAAACTCAATCTGCTCAAAGAAGTGCCCCTCCAACCAATCCAACTTGTGGGAGCTGCTTCTGGAAGCGTGGGGTGCAATTTCTCCAGATTACCTCAACAAATTAACAGCTAGAATGCCAAAGGTCTGCAATGCTGTAATTGCTGCAAATGGAGGATTCTTTGACGAAAGCAAAGTTTGATGTAAAAAAAATCTTATTTCAAATACAAATCATTATTTCTAACCTTGTCAATGTCTTGACTCTATTTTCTATTCATTTCACAACATATGGTGGTGAATAAGTGTGACTTTTCATGGAAAACACAAAATTGTTTGGGTGATCCCAAACTTTTGAACGGTAGTGTACCTCTTCTCTTTCTTTACCTATTCTCTTTCTTTACCTCTTCTCTTTCTATCTATCTTCTGTCTTTACCTCTTCTCTTTCTTTACCTCTTCTCTTTCTTTACCTCTTCTGTCTTTACCTCTTCTCTTTACCTCTTCTCTTTCTTTACCTATTCTCTTTCTTTACCTCTTCTGTCTTCACCTCTTCTCTTTCTTTACCTCTTCTCTTTCTTCACCTCTTCTCTTTCTTTACCTCTTCTGTCTTTACCTCTTCTCTTTCTTTACCTCTTCTGTCTTTACCTCTTCTCTTTCCTTACCTCTTCTCTTTCTTTACCTATTCTTTTTCTTTACCTCTTCTATTTCTTTACCTCTTCTCTTTCTATCTATCTTCTGTCTTTACCTCTTCCCTTTACCTCTTCTCTTTCTTTACCTATTCTCTTTCTTTACCTCTTCTGTCTTTACCTCTTCTCTTTCTTTACCTCTTCTCTTTCTTCACCTTTTCTCTTTTTTACCTCTTCTGTCTTTACCTCTTCTCTTTCTTTACCTCTTCTGTCTTTACTTCTTCTCTTTCTTTACCTCTTCTCTTTCTTTACCTCTTCTCTTTCTTTACCTCTTCTCTTCCTTTACCTCTTCTGTCTTTACCTCTTCTGTCTTTACCTCTTCTCTTTCTTTACCTCTTCTGTCTTTACCTCTTCTGTCTTTACCTCTTCTCTTTCTTTACCTCTTCTCTTTCTTTACCCTTTCTGTCTTTACCTCTTCTCTTTCTTTACCTCTTCTGTCTTTACCTCTTCTGTCTGTACCTCTTCTCTTTCTTTACCTCTTCTGTCTTTACCTCTTCTGTCTTTACCTCTTCTTTTTCTTTACCTCTTCTCTTTCTTTACCCCTTCTGTCTTTACCTCTTCTTTTTCTTTACCTCTTCTCCTTCTTTACCTCTTCTGTCTTTACCTCTTCTCTTTCTTTACCTCTTCTGTCTTTACCTCTTCTCTTTCTTTACCTCTTCTGTCTTTACCTCTTCTGTCTTTACCTCTTCTCTTTCTTCACCTCTTCTCTTTCTTTACCCCTTCTGTCTTTACCTCTTCTCTTTCTTTACCTCTTCTGTCTTTACCTCTTCTGTCTTTACCTCTTCTCTTTCTTTACCTCTTCTGTCTTTACCTCTTCTGTCTTTACCTCTTCTCTTTCTTTACCTCTTCTCTTTCTTTACCCCTTCTTCCTTTACCTCTTCTCTTTCTTTACCTCTTCTCTTTCTTTACCTCTTCTGTCTTTACCTCTTCTCTTTCCTTACCTCTTCTCTTTCTTTACCTCTTCTCTTTCTTTACCTCTTCTCTTTCTTTACCTATTCTCTTTCTTTACCTCTTCTGTCTTTACCTCTTCTCTTTCTTTACCTGTTCTCTTTCTTTACCTCTTCTGTCTTTACCTCTTCTGTCTTTACCTCTTCTCTTTCTTTACCTCTTCTGTCTTTACCTCTTCTCTTTCTTTACCTCTTCTCTTTCTTTACCTCTTCTCTTCCTTTACCTCTTCTGTCTTTACCTCTTCTGTCTTCATTTCTTCTGTCTTTACCTCTTCTCTTTCTTTACCTATTCTCTTTCTTTACCTCTTCTCTGTCTATCTATCTTCTGTCTTTACCTCTTCTGTCTTTACCTCTTCTCTTTCTTTACCTCTTCTCTTTCTTCACCTCTTCTCTTTTTTTTACCTCTTCTGTCTTTACCTCTTCTCTTTCCTTACCTCTTCTCTTTCTTTACCTATTCTCTTTCTTTACCTCTTCTCTTTCTTTACCTCTTCTCTTCCTTTACCTCTTCTCTTTCTTTACCTCTTCTGTCTTTACCTCTTCTGTCTTTACCTCTTCTGTCTTTACCTCTTCTCTTTCTTTACCTCTTCTCTTTCTTTACCTATTTTCTTTCTTTACCCCTTCTGTCTTTACCTCTTCTCTATCTTTACCTGTTCTCTTTCTTTACCTCTTCTGTCTTTACCTCTTCTCTTTCTTTACCTCTTCTGTCTTTACCTCTTCTCTTTCTTTACCTCTTCTGTCTTTACCTCTTCTCTTTCTTTACCTCTTCTGTCTTTACCTCTTCTCTTTACCTCTTCTCTTTCTTTACCTATTCTCTTTCTTTACCTCTTCTCTTTCTTTACCTATTCTCTTTCTTTACCTCTTCTCTTTCTTTACCTCTTCTGTCTTTACCTCTTCTCTTTACCTCTTCTCTTTCTTTACCTATTCTCTTACTTTACCTCTTCTCTTTCTTTACCTATTCTCTTTCTTTACCTCTTCTCTTTCTATTTATCTTCTGTCTTTACCTCTTCTCTTTCTTTACCTCTTCTCTTTCTTTACCTCTTCTGTCTTTACCTCTTCTCTTTACCTCTTCTCTTTCTTTACCTATTCTCTTTCTTTACCTCTTCTGTCTTCACCTCTTCTCTTTCTTTACCTATTCTCTTTCTTCACCTCTTCTCTTTCTTTACCTCTTCTGTCTTTACCTCTTCTCTTTCTTTACCTCTTCTGTCTTTACCTCTTCTCTTTCCTTACCTCTTCTCTTTCTTTACCTATTCTCTTTCTTTACCTCTTCTATTTCTTTACCTCTTCTCTTTCTATCTATCTTCTGTCTTTACCTCTTCCCTTTACCTCTTCTCTTTCTTTACCTATTCTCTTTCTTTACCTCTTCTGTCTTTACCTCTTCTCTTTCTTTACCTCTTCTCTTTCTTCACCTTTTCTCTTTTTTACCTCTTCTGTCTTTACCTCTTCTCTTTCTTTACCTCTTCTGTCTTTACTTCTTCTCTTTCCTTACCTCTTCTCTTTCTTTACCTCTTCTCTTTCTTTACCTCTTCTCTTTCTTTACCTCTTCTCTTCCTTTACCTCTTCTGTCTTTACCTCTTCTGTCTTTACCTCTTCTCTTTCTTTACCTCTTCTGTCTTTACCTCTTCTGTCTTTACCTCTTCTCTTTCTTTACCTCTTCTCTTTCTTTACCCTTTCTGTCTTTACCTCTTCTCTTTCTTTACCTCTTCTGTCTTTACCTCTTCTGTCTGTACCTCTTCTCTTTCTTTACCTCTTCTGTCTTTACCTCTTCTGTCTTTAACTCTTCTTTTTCTTTACCTCTTCTCTTTCTTTACCCCTTCTGTCTTTACCTCTTCTTTTTCTTTACCTCTTCTCTTTCTTTACCTCTTCTGTCTTTACTTCTTCTCTTTCTTTACCTCTTCTGTCTTTACCTCTTCTCTTTCTTTACCTCTTCTGTCTTTACCTCTTCTGTCTTTACCTCTTCTCTTCTTTACCTCTTCTGTCTTTACCTCTTCTGTCTTTACCTCTTCTCTTTCTTTACCTCTTCTGTCTTTACCTCTTCTGTCTTTACCTCTTCTCTTTCTTTACCTCTTCTCTTTCTTTACCCCTTCTTCCTTTACCTCTTCTCTTTCTTTACCTCTTCTCTTTCTTTACCTCTTCTGTCTTTACCTCTTCTCTTTCCTTACCTCTTCTCTTTCTTTACCTCTTCTCTTTCTTTACCTCTTCTCTTTCTTTACCTATTCTCTTTCTTTACCTCTTCTGTCTTTACCTCTTCTCTTTCTTTACCTGTTCTCTTTCTTTACCTCTTCTGTCTTTACCTCTTCTGTCTTTACCTCTTCTCTGTCTTTACCTCTTCTGTCTTTACCTCTTCTCTTTCTTTACCTATTCTCTTTCTTTACCTCTTCTCTTTCTATCTATCTTCTGTCTTTACCTCTTCTCTTTCTTTACCTCTTCTCTTTCTTTACCTCTTCTCTTTACCTCTTCTCTTTCTTTACCTCTTCTCTTTCTTTACCTCTTCTGTCTTTACCTCTTCTCTTTCTTTACCTCTTATGTCTTTACCTCTTCTCTTTCTTTACCTCTTCTGTCTTTACCTCTTCTCTTTCTTTACCTCTTCTGTCTTTACCTATTCTCTTACTTTACCTCTTCTCTTTCTTTACCTATTCTCTTTCTTTACCTCTTCTGTCCTTACCTCTTCTGTCTTTATTTCTTCTGTCTTTACCTCTTCTCTTTCTTTACCTATTCTCTTTCTTTACCTCTTCTCTTTCTATCTATCTTCTGTCTTTACCTCTTCTCTTTCTTTACCTCTTCTCTTTCTTTACCTCTTCTGTCTTTACCTCTTCTCTTTACCTCTTCTTTTTCTTTACCTATTCTCTTTCTTTACCTCTTCTGCCTTCACCTCTTCTCTTTCTTTACCTCTTCTCTTTCATTACCTATTCTGTCTTTACCTCTTCTCTTTCCTTACCTCTTCTCTTTCTTTACCTATTTTCTTTCTTTACCTCTTCTGTCTTTACCTCTTCTCTTTTTTTACCTGTTCTCTTTCTTTACCTCTTCTGTCTTTACCTCTTCTGTCTTTACCTCTTCTCATTCTTTACCTCTTCTGTCTTTACCTCTTCTCTTTCTATCTATCTTCTGTCTTTACCTCTTCTCTTTCTTTACCTCTTCTCTTTCTTTACCTCTTCTGTCTTTACCTCTTCTCTTTACCTCTTCTCTTTCTTTACCTCTTCTCTTTCTTTACCTCTTCTGTCTTCACCTCTTCTCTTTCTTTACCTCTTCTCTTTCTTCACCTCTTCTCTTTCTTTACCTCTGCTGTCTTTACCTCTTCTCTTTCTTTACCTCTTCTGTCTTTACCTCTTCTCTTTCCTTACCTCTTCTCTTTCTTTACCTATTCTCTTTCTTTACCTCTTTTGTCTTTACCTATTCTCTTTCTTTACCTCTTCTCTTTCTTCACCTCTTCTCTTTCTTTACCTCTTCTGTCTTTACCTCTTCTCTTTCTTCACCTCTTCTGTCTTTACCTCTTCTCTTTCTTTACCTCTTCTGTCTTTACCTCTTCTGTCTTTACCTCTTCTCTTTCTTTCCCTCTTCTCTTTCTTTACCTCTTCTGTCTTTACCTCTTCTGTCTTTACCTCTTCTCTTTCTTTACCTCTTCTGTCTTTACCTCTTCTCTTTCTTTACCTCTTCTCTTTCTATCTATCTTCTGTCTTTACCTCTTTTGTCTTTACCTCTTCTCTTTCTTTAACCCTTCTGTCTTTATTTCTTCTGTCTTTACCTCGTCTCTTTCTTTACCTATTCTCTTTCTTTACCTCTTCTCTTTCTATCTATCTCCTGTCTTTACCTCTTCTCTTTCTTCACCTCTTCTCTTTCTTTACCTCTTCTGTCTTTACCTCTTCTCTTTCTTTACCTCTTCTGTCTTTACCTCTTCTCTTTCCTTACCTCTTCTCTTTCTTTACCTATTCTCTTTCTTTACCTCTTCTCTTTCTTTACCTCTTCTCTTTCTTTACCTCTTCTCTTCCTTTACCTCTTCTGTCTTTACCTCTTCTGTCTTTACCTCTTCTCTTTCTTTACCTCTTCTCTTTCTTTACCTCTTCTGTCTTTACCTCTTCTCTTACTTTACCTCTTCTGTCTTTACCTCTTCTGTCTTTACCTCTTCTCTTTCTTTACCTATTCTCTTTCTTTACCTCTTCTCTTTCTATCTATCTTCTGTCTTTACCTCTTCTCTTTCTTTACCTCTTCTCTTTCTTTTCCTCTTCTGTCTTTACCTCTTCTCTTTACCTCTTCTCTTTCTTTACCTATTCTCTTTCTTTACCTCTTTTGTCTTTACCTATTCTCTTTCTTTACCTCTTCTGTTTCTTCACCTCTTCTCTTTCTTTACCTCTTCTGTCTTTACCTCTTCTCTTTCTTTACCTCTGTTGTCTTTACCTCTTCTCTTTCCTTACCTCTTCTCTTTCTTTAGCTATTCTCTTTCTTTACCTCTTCTCTTTCTTTACCTCTTCTCTTTCTTTACCTCTTCTCTTCCTTTACCTCTTCTGTCTTTACCTCTTCTGTCTTTACCTCTTCTCTTTCTTTACCTCTTCTCTATCTTTACCTCTTCTCTTCCTTTACCTCTTCTGTCTTTACCTCTGCTGTCTTTACCTCTTCTCTTTCTTTACCTCTTCTGTCTTTACCTATTCTCTTTCTTTACCTCTTCTCTGTCTATCTATCTTCTGTCTTTACCTCTTCTGTCTTTACCTCTTCTCTTTCTTTACCTCTTCTCTTTCTATCTATCTTCTGTCTTTACGTCTTCTCTTTACCTCTTCTCTTTCTTTACCTCTTCTCTTTACCTCTTCTCTTTCTTTACCTATTCTCTTTCTTTACCTCTTCTGTCTTTACCTCTTCTCTTTCTTTACCTCTTCTCTTTCTTCACCTCTTCTCTTTTTTTACCTCTTCTGTCTTTACCTCTTCTCTTTCCTTACCTCGTCTCTTTCTTTACCTATTCTCTGTCTTTACCTCTTCTCTTTCCTTACCTCTTCTCTTTCTTTACCTATTTTCTTTCTTTACCTCTTCTGTCTTTACCTCTTCTCTTTCTTTACCTGTTCTCTTTCTTTACCTCTTCTGTCTTTACCTCTTCTGTCTTTACCTCTTCTCTTTCTTTACCTCTTCTGTCTTTACCTCTTCTCTTTCTATCTATCTTCTGTCTTTACCTCTTCTCTTTCTTTACCTCTTCTCTTTCTTTACCTCTTCTGTCTTTACCTCTTCTCTTTACCTCTTCTCTTTCTTTACCTATTCTCTTTCTTTACCTCTTCTGTCTTCACCTCTTCTCTTTCTTTACCTCTTCTCTTTCTTCACCTCTTCTCTTTCTTTACCTCTGCTGTCTTTACCTCTTCTCTTTCTTTACCTCTTCTGTCTTTACCTCTTCTCTTTCCTTACCTCTTCTCTTTCTTTACCTATTCTCTTTCTTTACCTCTTCTCTTTCTTTACCTCTTCCGTCTTTACCTCTTCTCTTTACCTCTTCTCTTTCTTTACCTATTCTCTGTCTTTACCTCTTCTGTCTTTACCTCTTCTCTTTCTTTACCTCTTCTGTCTTTACCTCTTCTGTCTTTACCTCTTCTCTTTCTTTACCTCTTCTCTTTCTTTACCCCTTCTGTCTTTACCTCTTCTCTTTCTTTACCTCTTCTCTTTCTTTACCTCTTCTGTCTTTACCTCTTCTCTTTCTTTACCTCTTCTGTCTTTACCTCTTCTGTCTTTACCTCTTCTCTTCCTTTACCTCTTCTCTTTCTTTACCTCTTCTGTCTTTACCTCTTCTCTTTCTTTACCTCTTTTCTTTCTTTACCTCTTCTCTTTACCTCTTCTCTTTCTTTACCTATTCTCTTTCTTTACCTCTTCTGTCTTTACCTCTTCTCTTTCTTTACCTCTTCTTTTTCTTTACCGATTCTGTTTTTACCTCTTCTCTTTCTTTACCTTTTCTGTCTTTACCTATTCTCTTACTTTACCTCTTCTCTTTCTTTACCTATTCTCTTTCTTTACCTCTTCTGTCCTTACCTCTTCTGTCTTTATTTCTTCTGTCTTTACCTCTTCTCTTTCTTTACCTATTCTCTTTCTTTACCTCTTCTGTCCTTACCTCTTCTGTCTTTATTTCTTCTGTCTTTACCTCTTCTCTTTCTTTACCTATTCTCTTTCTTTACCTCTTCTGTCTTTACCTCTTCTCTTTCTTTACCTCTTCTCTTTCTTCACCTCTTCTCTTTTTTTACCTCTTCTGTCTTTACCTCTTCTCTTTCCTTACCTCGTCTCTTTCTTTACCTATTCTCTGTCTTTACCTCTTCTCTTTCCTTACCTGTTCTCTTTCTTTACCTATTTTCTTTCTTTACCTCTTCTGTCTTTACCTCTTCTCTTTCTTTACCTGTTCTCTTTCTTTACCTCTTCTGTCTTTACCTCTTCTGTCTTTACCTCTTCTCTTTCTTTACCTCTTCTGTCTTTACCTCTTCTCTTTACCTCTTCTCTTTCTTTACCTATTCTCTTTCTTTACCTCTTCTGTCTTCACCTCTTCTCTTTCTTTACCTCTTCTCTTTCTTCACCTCTTCTCTTTCTTTACCTCTGCTGTCTTTACCTCTTCTCTTTCTTTACCTCTTCTGTCTTTACCTCTTCTCTTTCCTTACCTCTTCTCTTTCTTTACCTATTCTCTTTCTTTACCTCTTCTCTTTCTTTACCTCTTCCGTCTTTACCTCTTCTCTTTACCTCTTCTCTTTCTTTACCTATTCTCTGTCTTTACCTCTTCTGTCTTTACCTCTTCTCTTTCTTTACCTCTTCTGTCTTTACCTCTTCTGTCTTTACCTCTTCTCTTTCTTTACCTCTTCTCTTTCTTTACCCCTTCTGTCTTTACCTCTTCTCTTTCTTTACCTCTTCTCTTTCTTTACCTCTTCTGTCTTTACCTCTTCTCTTTCTTTACCTCTTCTGTCTTTACCTCTTCTGTCTTTACCTCTTCTCTTCCTTTACCTCTTCTCTTTCTTTACCTCTTCTGTCTTTACCTCTTCTCTTTCTTTACCTCTTTTCTTTCTTTACCTCTTCTCTTTACCTCTTCTCTTTCTTTACCTATTCTCTTTCTTTACCTCTTCTGTCTTTACCTCTTCTCTTTCTTTACCTCTTCTTTTTCTTTACCGATTCTGTTTTTACCTCTTCTCTTTCTTTACCTTTTCTGTCTTTACCTATTCTCTTACTTTACCTCTTCTCTTTCTTTACCTATTCTCTTTCTTTACCTCTTCTGTCCTTACCTCTTCTGTCTTTATTTCTTCTGTCTTTACCTCTTCTCTTCCTTTACCTCTTCTGTCTTTACCTCTTGTCTTTACCTCTTCTCTTTCTTTACCTCTTCTGTCTTTACATCTTCTGTCTTTACCTCTTCTCTTTCTTTACCTCTTCTCTATCTTAACCCCTTCTGTCTTTACCTCTTCTCTTTCTTTACCTCTTCTCTTTCTTTACCTCTTCTGTCTTTACCTCTTCTCTTTCTTTACCTCTTCTGTCTTTACCTCTTCTCTTTCTTTACCTCTTCTGTCTTTACCTCTTCTGTCTTTACCTCTTCTCTTTCTTTCCCTCTTCTCTTTCTTTACCTCTTCTGTCTTTACCTCTTCTGTCTTTACCTCTTCTCTTTCTTTAACTCTTCTGTCTTTACCTCTTCTCTTTCTTTACCTCTTCTCTTTCTATCTATATTCTGTCTTTACCTCTTCTGTCTTTACCTCTTCTCTTTCTTTACCTCTTCTGTCTTCATTTCTTCTGTCTTTACCTCTTCTCTTTCTTTACCTATTCTCTTTCTTTACCTCTTCTCTGTCTATCTATCTTCTGTCTTTACCTCTTCTGTCTTTACCTCTTCTCTTTCTATCTATCTTCTGTCTTTACGTCTTCTCTTTACCTCTTCTCTTTCTTTACCTCTTCTCTTTACCTCTTCTCTTTCTTTACCTATTCTCTTTCTTTACCTCTTCTGTCTTTACCTCTTCTCTTTCTTTACCTCTTCTCTCACTTCACCTCTTCTCTTTTTTTACCTCTTCTGTCTTTACCTCTTCTCTTTCCTTACCTCGTCTCTTTCTTTACCTATTCTCTGTCTTTACCTCTTCTCTTTCCTTACCTCTTCTCTTTCTTTACCTATTTTCTTTCTTTACCTCTTCTGTCTTTACCTCTTCTCTTTCTTTACCTGTTCTCTTTCTTTACCTCTTCTGTCTTTACCTCTTCTGTCTTTACCTCTTCTCTTTCTTTACCTCTTCTGTCTTTACCTCTTCTCTTTCTATCTATCTTCTGTCTTTACCTCTTCTCTTTCTTTACCTCTTCTCTTTCTTTACCTATTCTCTTTCTTTACCGCTTCTCTTTCTTTACCTCTTCTGTCTTTACCTCTTCTCTTTCTTTACCTCTTCTCTTCCTTTACCTCTTCTGTCTTTACCTCTTCTCTTTCTTTACCTCTTCTGTCTTTAACTCTTCTGTCTTTACCTCTTCTCTTTCTTTACCTCTTCTGTCTTTACCTCTTCTCTTTCTTTACCTCTTCTGTCTTTACCTATTCTCTTACTTTACCTCTTCTCTTTCTTTACCTCTTCTGTCTTTACCTCTTCTGTCTTTACCTCTTCTCTTTCTTTACCTCTTCTGTCTGTACCTCTTCTGCCTTTACCTCTTTTCTTTCTTTACCTCTTCTCTTTCTTTACCTCTTCTGTCTTTGCCTCTTCTGTCTTTACCTATTCTCTTACTTTACCTCTTCTCTTTCTTTACCTCTTCTCTTTCTTTAGCTCTTCTGTCTTTACCTCTTCTCTTTCTTTACCTCTTCTCTTTCTTTACCTCTTCTCTTTCTTTACCTCTTCTCTTTCTTTACCTCTTCTCTTCCTTTACCTCTTCTGTCTTTACCTCTTCTGTCTTTACCTCTTCTCTTTCTTTACCTATTCTGTCTTTACCTCTTCTCTGTCTTTACCTCTTCTGTCTTTACCTCTTCTGTCTTTACCTCTTCTCTTTCTTTACCTCTTCTCTTGCTTTACCTATTTTCTTTCTTTACCCCTTCTGTCTTTACCTCTTCTGTCTTTACCTCTTCTCTGTCTTTACCTCTTCTGTCTTTACCTCTTCTGTCTTTACCTCTTCTCTTTCTTTACCTCTTCTCTTTCTTTACCTATTTTCTTTCTTTACCCCTTCTGTCTTTACCTCTTCTCTATCTTTACCTCTTCTCTTTCTTTACCTCTTCTGTCTTTACCTCTTCTCTTTATTTACCTCTTCTGTCTTTACCTCTTCTCTTTCTTTACCTCTTCTGTCTTTACCTCTTCTCTTTCTTTACCTCTTCTGTCTTTACCTCTTCTCTTTCTTTACCTCTTCTGTCTTTACATATTCTCTTACTTTACCTCTTCTCTTTCTTTACCTATTCTTTTTCTTTACCTCTTCTCTTTCTATCTATCTTCTGTCTTACCTCTTCTCTTTCTTTACCTCTTCTCTTTCTTTACCTCTTCTCTTTCTTTACCTCTTCTGTCTTCACCTCTTCTCTTTCTTTACCTCTTCTCTTTCTTCACCTCTTCTCTTTCTTTACCTCTTCTGTCTTTACCTCTTCTCTTTCTTTACCTCTTCTGTCTTTACCTCTTCTCTTTCCTTACCTCTTCTCTTTCTTTACCTATTCTCTTTCTTTACCTCTTCTATTTCTTTACCTCTTCTCTTTCTATCTATCTTCTGTCTTTACCTCTTCTCTTTACCTCTTCTCTTTCTTTACCTATTCTCTTTCTTTAACTCTTCTGTCTTTACCTCTTCTCTTTCTTTACCTCTTCTCTTTCTTCACCTTTTCTCTTTTTTACCTCTTCTGTCTTTACCGCTTCTCTTTCTTTACCTCTTCTGTCTTTAATTCTTCTCTTTCCTTACCTCTTCTCTTTCTTTACCTCTTCTCTTTCTTTACCTCTTCTCTTTCTTTACCTCTTCTCTTCCTTTACCTCTTCTGTCTTTACCTCTTGTCTTTACCTCTTCTCTTTCTTTACCTCTTCTGTCTTTACCTCTTCTGTCTTTACCTCTTCTCTTTCTTTACCTCTTCTCTTTCTTTACCCCTTCTGTCTTTACCTCTTCTCTTTCTTTACCCCTTCTGTCTTTACCTCTTCTCTTTCTTTACCTCTTCTCTTTCTTTACCTCTTCTGTCTTTACCTCTTCTCTTTCTATACCTCTTCTGTCTTTACCTCTTCTCTTTCTTTACCTCTTCTGTCTTTACCTCTTCTGTCTTTACCTCTTCTCTTTCTTTACCTCTTCTCTTTCTTTACCCCTTCTGTCTTTACCTCTTCTCTTTCTTTACCTCTTCTGTCTTTACCTCTTCTGTCTTTACCTCTTCTCTTTCTTTACCTCTTCTGTCTTTACCTCTTCTATCTTTACCTCTTCTCTTTCTTTACCTCTTCTCTTTCTTTACCCCTTCTTTCTTTACCTCTTCTCTTTCTTTACCTCTTCTCTTTCTTTACCTCTTCTGTCTTTACCTCTTCTCTTTCTTTACCTCTTCTGTCTTTACCTCTTCTCTTTCTTTACCTCTTCTCTTTCTTTACCTCTTCTCTTTCTTTACCGCTTCTCTTTCTTTACCTCTTCTGTCTTTACCTCTTCTCTTTCCTTACCTCTTCTCTTTCTTTATCTATTCTCTTTCTTTACCTCTTCTCTTTCTTTACCTCTTCTGTCTTTACCTCTTCTGTCTTTACCTCTTCTCGTTCTTTACCTCTTCTCTTTTGTTACCTCTTCTCTTTCTATCTATTTTCTGTCTTTACCTCTTCTCTTTCTTTACCTCTTCTCTTTCTTTACCTATTCTCTTTCTTTACCTATTCTCTTTCTTTACCTCTTCTATTTCTTTACCTCTTCTCTTTCTATCTATCTTCTGTCTTTACCTCTTCTCTTTACCTCTTCTCTTTCTTTACCTCTTCTCTTTCTTCACCTCTTCTCTTTCTTTACCTCTGCTGTCTTTACCTCTTCTCTTTCTTTACCTCTTCTGTCTTTACCTCTTCTCTTTCCTTACCTCTTCTCTTTCTTTACCTATTCTCTTTCTTTACCTCTTCTCTTTCTTTACCTCTTCCGTCTTTACCTCTTCTCTTTACCTCTTCTCTTTCTTTACCTATTCTCTGTCTTTACCTCTTCTGTCTTTACCTCTTCTCTTTCTTTACCTCTTCTGTCTTTACCTCTTCTGTCTTTACCTCTTCTCTTTCTTTACCTCTTCTCTTTCTTTACCCCTTCTGTCTTTACCTCTTCTCTTTCTTTACCTCTTCTCTTTCTTTACCTCTTCTGTCTTTACCTCTTCTCTTTCTTTACCTCTTCTGTCTTTACCTCTTCTCTTTCTTTACCTCTTCTGTTTTTACCTCTTCTGTCTTTACCTCTTCTCTTCCTTTACCTCTTCTCTTTCTTTACCTCTTCTGTCTTTACCTCTTCTCTTTCTTTACCTCTTCTCTTTCTTTACCTCTTCTTTCTTTACCTCTTCTGTCTTTACCTTTTCTCTTTCTTTACCTCTTCTGTCTTTACCTCTTCTCTTTCTTTACCTCTTCTGTCTTTACCTATTCTCTTACTTTACCTCTTCTCTTTCTTTACCTCTTCTGTCTTTACCTCTTCTCTTTCTTTACCTCTTCTCTTTCTTTACCTCTTTTCTTTCTTTACCTCTTCTCTTTACCTCTTCTCTTTCTTTACCTATTCTCTTTCTTTACCTCTTCTGTCTTTACCTCTTCTCTTTCTTTACCTCTTCTCTTTCTTTACCGATTCTGCCTTTACCTCTTCTCTTTCTTTACCTTTTCTGTCTTTACCTATTCTCTTACTTTACCTCTTCTCTTTCTTTACCTATTCTCTTTCTTTACCTCTTCTGTCCTTACCTCTTCTGTCTTTATTTCTTCTGTCTTTACCTCTTCTCTTTCTTTACCTATTCTCTTTCTTTACCTATTCTGTCTTCACCTCTTCTCTTTCTTTACCTCTTCTCTTTCTTTACCTCTTCTCTTTCTTTACCTCTTCTCTTTCTTTACATCTTCTCTTTCTTTACCTCTTCCGTCTTTACCTCTTCTCTTTACCTCTTCTCTTTCTTTACCTATTCTCTGTCTTTACCTCTTCTGTCTTTACCTCTTCTCTTTCTTTACCTCTTCTGTCTTTACCTCTTCTGTCTTTACCTCTTCTCTTTCTTTACCTCTTCTCTTTCTTTACCCCTTCTGTCTTTACCTCTTCTCTTTCTTTACCTCTTCTCTTTCTTTACCTCTTCTGTCTTTACCTCTTCTCTTTCTTTACCTCTTCTGTCTTTACCTCTTCTCTTTCTTAACCTCTTCTGTCTTTACCTCTTCTGTCTTTACCTCTTCTCTTCCTTTACCTCTTCTCTTTCTTTACCTCTTCTGTCTTTACCTCTTCTCTTTCTTTACCTCTTCTCTTTCTTTACCTCTTCTTTCTTTACCTCTTCTGTCTTTACCTTTTCTCTTTCTTTACCTCTTCTGTCTTTACCTCTTCTCTTTCTTTACCTCTTCTGTCTTTACCTATTCTCTTACTTTACCTCTTCTCTTTCTTTACCTCTTCTGTCTTTACCTCTTCTCTTTCTTTACCTCTTCTCTTTCTTTACCTATTTTCTTTCTTTACTTTTTCTGTCTTTACCTCTTCTCTTTCTTTACCTCTTCTCTTTCTTTACCTCTTCTGTCTTTACCTCTTCTCTTTCTTTACCTCTTATGTCTTTACCTCTTCTCTTTCTTTACCTCTTCTGTCTTTACCTCTTCTCTTTCTTTACCTTTTCTGTCTTTACCTATTCTCTTACTTTACCTCTTCTCTTTCTTTACCTATTCTCTTTCTTTACCTCTTCTCTTTCTATCTATCTTCTGTCTTTACCTCTTCTCTTTCTTTACCTCTTCTCTTTCTTTACCTCTTCTGTCTTTACCTCTTCTCTTTACCTCTTCTCTTTCTTTACCTATTCTCTTTCTTTACCTCTTCTCTTTCTTCACCTCTTCTCTTTCTTTACCTCTGCTGTCTTTACCTCTTCTCTTTCTTTACCTCTTCTGTCTTTACCTCTTCTCTCTCCTTACCTCTTCTCTTTCTTTACCTATTCTCTTTCTTTACCTCTTCTCTTTCTTTACCTCTTCTCTTTCTATCTATCTTCTGTCTTTACCTCTTCTCTTCACCTCTTCTCTTTCTTTACCTATTCTCTTTCTTTACCTCTTCTGTCTTTACCTCTTCTCTTTCTTTACCTCTTCTCTTTCTTCACCTTTTCTCTTTTTTTACCTCTTCTGTCTTTACCTCTTCTCATTCTTTACCTCTTCTGTCTTTACTTCTTCTCTTTCCTTACCTCTTCTCTTTCTTTACCTCTTCTCTTTCTTTACCTCTTCTCTTTCTTTACCTCTGTTCTTCCTTTACCTCTTCTGTCTTTACCTCTTCTGTCTTTACCTCTTCTCTTTCTTTACCTCTTCTGTCTTTACCTCTTCTGTCTTTACCTCTTCTCTTTCTTTACCTCTTCTCTTTCTTTACCCCTTCTGTCTTTACCTCTTCTCTTTCTTTACCTCTTCTCTTTCTTTACCTCTTCTGTCTTTACCTCTTCTCTTTCTTTACCTATTCTCTTTCTTTACCTCTTCTCTTTCTATCTATCTTCTGTCTTTACCTCTTCTCTTTCTTTACCTCTTCTCTTTCTTTACCTCTTCTGTCTTTACCTCTTCTCTTTACCTCTTCTCTTTCTTTACCTATTCTCTTTCTTTACCTCTTCTGTCTTCACCTCTTCTCTTTCTTTACCTCTTCTCTTTCTTCACCTCTTCTCTTTCTTTACCTCTGCTGTCTTTACCTCTTCTCTTTCTTTACCTCTTCTGTCTTTACCTCTTCTCTTTCCTTACCTCTTCTCTTTCTTTACCTATTCTCTGTCTTTACCTCTTCTGTCTTTACCTCTTCTCTTTCTTTACCTCTTCTGTCTTTACCTCTTCTGTCTTTACCTCTTCTCTTTCTTTACCTCTTCTCTTTCTTTACCCCTTCTGTCTTTACCTCTTCTCTTTCTTTACCTCTTCTCTTTCTTTACCTCTTCTGTCTTTACCTCTTCTCTTTCTTTACCTCTTCTGTCTTTACCTCTTCTCTTTCTTAACCTCTTCTGTCTTTACCTCTTCTGTCTTTACCTCTTCTCTTCCTTTACCTCTTCTCTTTCTTTACCTCTTCTCTTTCTTTACCCCTTCTGTCTTTACCTCTTCTCTTTCTTTACCTCTTCTCTTTCTTTACCTCTTCTGTCTTTACCTCTTCTCTTTCTTTACCTCTTCTGTCTTTACCTCTTCTCTTTCTTAACCTCTTCTGTCTTTACCTCTTCTGTCTTTACCTCTTCTCTTCCTTTACCTCTTCTCTTTCTTTACCTCTTCTGTCTTTACCTCTTCTCTTTCTTTACCTCTTCTTTCTTTACCTCTTCTTTCTTTACCTCTTCTGTCTTTACCTTTTCTCTTTCTTTACCTCTTCTGTCTTTACCTCTTCTCTTTCTTTACCTCTTCTGTCTTTACCTATTCTCTTACTTTACCTCTTCTCTTTCTTTACCTCTTCTGTCTTTACCTCTTCTCTTTCTTTACCTCTTCTCTTTCTTTACCTATTTTCTTTCTTTACTTTTTCTGTCTTTACCTCTTCTCTTTCTTTACCTCTTCTCTTTCTTTACCTCTTCTGTCTTTACCTCTTCTCTTTCTTTACCTCTTATGTCTTTACCTCTTCTCTTTCTTTACCTCTTCTGTCTTTACCTCTTCTCTTTCTTTACCTTTTCTGTCTTTACCTATTCTCTTACTTTACCTCTTCTCTTTCTTTACCTATTCTCTTTCTTTACCTCTTCTGTCCTTACCTCTTCTGTCTTTATTTCTTCTGTCTTTACCTCTTCTCTTTCTTTACCTATTCTCTTTCTTTACCTCTTCTCTTTCTATCTATCTTCTGTCTTTACCTCTTCTCTTTCTTTACCTCTTCTCTTTCTTTACCTCTTCTGTCTTTACCTCTTCTCTTTACCTCTTCTCTTTCTTTACCTATTCTCTTTCTTTACCTCTTCTCTTTCTTCACCTCTTCTCTTTCTTTACCTCTGCTGTCTTTACCTCTTCTCTTTCTTTACCTCTTCTGTCTTTACCTCTTCTCTTTCCTTACCTCTTCTCTTTCTTTACCTATTCTCTTTCTTTACCTATTCTCTTTCTTTACCTCTTCTCTTTCTATCTATCTTCTGTCTTTACCTCTTCTCTTCACCTCTTCTCTTTCTTTACCTATTCTCTTTCTTTACCTCTTCTGTCTTTACCTCTTCTCTTTCTTTACCTCTTCTCTTTCTTCACCTTTTCTCTTTTTTTACCTCTTCTGTCTTTACCTCTTCTCTTTCTTTACCTCTTCTGTCTTTACTTCTTCTCTTTCCTTACCTCTTCTCTTTCTTTACCTCTTCTCTTTCTTTACCTCTTCTCTTTCTTTACCTCTGTTCTTCCTTTACCTCTTCTGTCTTTACCTCTTCTGTCTTTACCTCTTCTCTTTCTTTACCTCTTCTGTCTTTACCTCTTCTGTCTTTACCTCTTCTCTTTCTTTACCTCTTCTCTTTCTTTACCCCTTCTGTCTTTACCTCTTCTCTTTCTTTACCTCTTCTCTTTCTTTACCTCTTCTGTCTTTACCTCTTCTCTTTCTTTACCTATTCTCTTTCTTTACCTCTTCTCTTTCTATCTATCTTCTGTCTTTACCTCTTCTCTTTCTTTACCTCTTCTCTTTCTTTACCTCTTCTGTCTTTACCTCTTCTCTTTACCTCTTCTCTTTCTTTACCTATTCTCTTTCTTTACCTCTTCTGTCTTCACCTCTTCTCTTTCTTTACCTCTTCTCTTTCTTCACCTCTTCTCTTTCTTTACCTCTGCTGTCTTTACCTCTTCTCTTTCTTTACCTCTTCTGTCTTTACCTCTTCTCTTTCCTTACCTCTTCTCTTTCTTTACCTATTCTCTGTCTTTACCTCTTCTGTCTTTACCTCTTCTCTTTCTTTACCTCTTCTGTCTTTACCTCTTCTGTCTTTACCTCTTCTCTTTCTTTACCTCTTCTCTTTCTTTACCCCTTCTGTCTTTACCTCTTCTCTTTCTTTACCTCTTCTCTTTCTTTACCTCTTCTGTCTTTACCTCTTCTCTTTCTTTACCTCTTCTGTCTTTACCTCTTCTCTTTCTTAACCTCTTCTGTCTTTACCTCTTCTGTCTTTACCTCTTCTCTTCCTTTACCTCTTCTCTTTCTTTACCTCTTCTGTCTTTACCTCTTCTCTTTCTTTACCTCCTTTCTTTCTTTACCTCTTCTTTCTTTACCTCTTCTGTCTTTACCTTTTCTCTTTCTTTACCTCTTCTGTCTTTACCTCTTCTCTTTCTTTACCTCTTCTGTCTTTACCTATTCTCTTACTTTACCTCTTCTCTTTCTTTACCTCTTCTGTCTTTACCTCTTCTCTTTCTTTACCTCTTCTCTTTCTTTACCTATTTTCTTTCTTTACCTTTTCTGTCTTTACCTCTTCTCTTTCTTTACCTCTTCTCTTTCTTTACCTCTTCTGTCTTTACCTCTTCTCTTTCTTTACCTCTTATGTCTTTACCTCTTCTCTTTCTTTACCTCTTCTGTCTTTACCTCTTCTCTTTCTTTACCTTTTCTGTCTTTACCTATTCTCTTACTTTACCTCTTCTCTTTCTTTACCTATTCTCTTTCTTTACCTCTTCTCTTTCTTTACCTCTTCTGTCTTTACCTCTTCTCTTTCTTTACCTCTTCTGTCTTTACCTCTTCTCTTTCTTAACCTCTTCTGTCTTTACCTCTTCTGTCTTTACCTCTTCTCTTCCTTTACCTCTTCTCTTTCTTTACCTCTTCTGTCTTTACCTCTTCTCTTTCTTTACCTCTTTTCTTTCTTTACCTCTTCTTTCTTTACCTCTTCTGTCTTTACCTTTTCTCTTTCTTTACCTCTTCTGTCTTTACCTCTTCTCTTTCTTTACCTCTTCTGTCTTTACCTATTCTCTTACTTTACCTCTTCTCTTTCTTTACCTCTTCTGTCTTTACCTCTTCTCTTTCTTTACCTCTTCTCTTTCTTTACCTATTTTCTTTCTTTACCTTTTCTGTCTTTACCTCTTCTCTTTCTTTACCTCTTCTCTTTCTTTACCTCTTCTGTCTTTACCTCTTCTCTTTCTTTACCTCTTATGTCTTTACCTCTTCTCTTTCTTTACCTCTTCTGTCTTTACCTCTTCTCTTTCTTTACCTTTTCTGTCTTTACCTATTCTCTTACTTTACCTCTTCTCTTTCTTTACCTATTCTCTTTCTTTACCTCTTCTGTCCTTACCTCTTCTGTCTTTATTTCTTCTGTCTTTACCTCTTCTCTTTCTTTACCTATTCTCTTTCTTTACCTCTTCTCTTTCTATCTATCTTCTGTCTTTACCTCTTCTCTTTCTTTACCTCTTCTCTTTCTTTACCTCTTCTGTCTTTACCTTTTCTCTTTACCTCTTCTCTTTCTTTACCTATTCTCTTTCTTTACCTCTTCTGTCTTCACCTCTTCTCTTTCTTTACCTCTTCTCTTTCTTCACCTTTTCTCTTTCTTTACCTCTGCTGTCTTTACCTCTTCTCTTTCTTTACCTCTTCTGTCTTTACCTCTTCTCTTTCCTTACCTCTTCTCTTTCTTTACCTATTCTCTTTCTTTACCTCTTCTCTTTCTTTACCTCTTCTCTTTCTATCTATCGTCTGTCTTTACCTCTTCTCTTCACCTCTTCTCTTTCTTTACCTATTCTCTTTCTTTACCTCTTCTGTCTTTACCTTTTCTCTTTCTTTACCTCTTCTGTCTTTACCTCTTCTCTTTCTTTACCTCTTCTGTCTTTACCTATTCTCTTACTTTACCTCTTCTCTTTCTTTACCTCTTCTGTCTTTACCCCTTCTCTTTCTTTACCTCTTCTCTTTCTTTACCTATTTTCTTTCTTTACCTTTTCTGTCTTTACCTCTTCTCTTTCTTTACCTCTTCTGTCTTTACCTCTTCTCTTTCTTTACCTCTTATGTCTTTACCTCTTCTCTTTCTTTACCTCATCTGTCTTTACCTCTTCTCTTTCCTTACCTCTTCTCTTTCTTTACCTATTCTCTTTCTTTACCTCTTCTCTTTCTTTACCTCTTCTCTTTCTATCTATCTTCTGTCTTTACCTCTTCTCTTCACCTCTTCTCTTTCTTTACCTATTCTCTTTCTTTACCTCTTCTGTCTTTACCTTTTCTCTTTCTTTACCTCTTCTGTCTTTACCTCTTCTCTTTCTTTACCTCTTCTGTCTTTACCTATTCTCTTACTTTACCTCTTCTCTTTCTTTACCTCTTCTGTCTTTACCCCTTCTCTTTCTTTACCTCTTCTCTTTCTTTACCTATTTTCTTTCTTTACCTTTTCTGTCTTTACCTCTTCTCTTTCTTTACCTCTTCTCTTTCTTTACCTCTTCTGTCTTTACCTCTTCTCTTTCTTTACCTCTTATGTCTTTACCTCTTCTCTTTCTTTACCTCTTCTGTCTTTACCTCTTCTCTTTCTTTACCTTTTCTGTCTTTACCTATTCTCTTACTTTACCTCTTCTCTTTCTTTACCTATTCTCTTTCTTTACCTCTTCTGTCCTTACCTCTTCTGTCTTTATTTCTTCTGTCTTTACCTCTTCTCTTTCTTTACCTATTCTCTTTCTTTACCTCTTCTCTTTCTATCTATCTTCTGTCTTTACCTCTTCTCTTTCTTTACCTCTTCTCTTTCTTTACCTCTTCTGTCTTTACCTCTTCTCTTTACCTCTTCTCTTTCTTTACCTATTCTCTTTCTTTACCTCTTCTGTCTTCACCTCTTCTCTTTCTTTACCTCTTCTCTTTCTTCACCTGTTCTCTTTCTTTACCTCTGCTGTCTTTACCTCTTCTCTTTCTTTACCTCTTCTGTCTTTACCTCTTCTCTTTCCTTACCTCTTCTCTTTCTTTACCTATTCTCTTTCTTTACCTCTTCTTTTTCTTTACCTCTTCTCTTTCTATCTATCTTCTGTCTTTACCTCTTCTCTTCACCTCTTCTCTTTCTTTACCTATTCTCTTTCTTTACCTCTTCTGTCTTTACTTCTTCTCTTTCCTTACCTCTTCTCTTTCTTTACCTCTTCTCTTTCTTTACCTCTTCTCTTTCTTTACCTCTTCTGTCTTTACCTCTTCTCTTTCTTTACCTCTTCTCTTTCTTTACCTCTTCTTTCTTTACCTCTTCTGTCTTTACCTTTTCTCTTTCTTTACCTCTTCTGTCTTTACCTCTTCTCTTTCTTTACCTCTTCTGTCTTTACCTATTCTCTTACTTTACCTCTTCTCTTTCTTTACCTCTTCTGTCTTTACCTCTTCTCTTTCTTTACCTCTTCTCTTTCTTTACCTATTTTCTTTCTGTACTTTTTCTGTCTTTACCTCTTCTCTTTCTTTACCTCTTCTCTTTCTTTACCTCTTCTGTCTTTACCTCTTCTCTTTCTTTACCTCTTATGTCTTTACCTCTTCTCTTTCTTTACCTCTTCTGTCTTTACCTCTTCTCTTTCTTTACCTTTTCTGTCTTTACCTATTCTCTTACTTTACCTCTTCTCTTTCTTTACCTATTCTCTTTCTTTACCTCTTCTGTCCTTACCTCTTCTGTCTTTATTTCTTCTGTCTTTACCTCTTCTCTTTCTTTACCTATTCTCTTTCTTTACCTCTTCTCTTTCTATCTATCTTCTGTCTTTACCTCTTCTCTTTCTTTACCTCTTCTCTTTCTTTACCTCTTCTGTCTTTACCTCTTCTCTTTACCTCTTCTCTTTCTTTACCTATTCTCTTTCTTTACCTCTTCTCTTTCTTCACCTCTTCTCTTTCTTTACCTCTGCTGTCTTTACCTCTTCTCTTTCTTTACCTCTTCTGTCTTTACCTCTTCTCTTTCCTTACCTCTTCTCTTTCTTTACCTATTCTCTTTCTTTACCTCTTCTCTTTCTTTACCTCTTCTCTTTCTATCTATCTTCTGTCTTTACCTCTTCTCTTCACCTCTTCTCTTTCTTTACCTATTCTCTTTCTTTACCTCTTCTGTCTTTACCTCTTCTCTTTCTTTACCTCTTCTCTTTCTTCACCTTTTCTCTTTTTTTACCTCTTCTGTCTTTACCTCTTCTCTTTCTTTACCTCTTCTGTCTTTACTTCTTCTCTTTCCTTACCTCTTCTCTTTCTTTACCTCTTCTCTTTCTTTACCTCTTCTCTTTCTTTACCTCTGTTCTTCCTTTACCTCTTCTGTCTTTACCTCTTCTGTCTTTACCTCTTCTCTTTCTTTACCTCTTCTGTCTTTACCTCTTCTGTCTTTACCTCTTCTCTTTCTTTACCTCTTCTCTTTCTTTACCCCTTCTGTCTTTACCTCTTCTCTTTCTTTACCTCTTCTCTTTCTTTACCTCTTCTGTCTTTACCTCTTCTCTTTCTTTACCTCTTCTCTTTCTTTACCTCTTCTCTTTCTTTACCTCTTCTGTCTTTACCTCTTCTCTTTACCTCTTCTCTTTCTTTACCTATTCTCTTTCTTTACCTCTTCTGTCTTCACCTCTTCTCTTTCTTTACCTCTTCTCTTTCTTCACCTCTTCTCTTTCTTTACCTCTGCTGTCTTTACCTCTTCTCTTTCTTTACCTCTTCTGTCTTTACCTCTTCTCTTTCCTTACCTCTTCTCTTTCTTTACCTATTCTCTGTCTTTACCTCTTCTGTCTTTACCTCTTCTCTTTCTTTACCTCTTCTGTCTTTACCTCTTCTGTCTTTACCTCTTCTCTTTCTTTACCTCTTCTCTTTCTTTACCCCTTCTGTCTTTACCTCTTCTCTTTCTTTACCTCTTCTCTTTCTTTACCTCTTCTGTCTTTACCTCTTCTCTTTCTTTACCTCTTCTGTCTTTACCTCTTCTCTTTCTTAACCTCTTCTGTCTTTACCTCTTCTGTCTTTACCTCTTCTCTTCCTTTACCTCTTCTCTTTCTTTACCTCTTCTGTCTTTACCTCTTCTCTTTCTTTACCTCCTTTCTTTCTTTACCTCTTCTTTCTTTACCTCTTCTGTCTTTACCTTTTCTCTTTCTTTACCTCTTCTGTCTTTACCTCTTCTCTTTCTTTACCTCTTCTGTCTTTACCTATTCTCTTACTTTACCTCTTCTCTTTCTTTACCTCTTCTGTCTTTACCTCTTCTCTTTCTTTACCTCTTCTCTTTCTTTACCTATTTTCTTTCTTTACCTTTTCTGTCTTTACCTCTTCTCTTTCTTTACCTCTTCTCTTTCTTTACCTCTTCTGTCTTTACCTCTTCTCTTTCTTTACCTCTTATGTCTTTACCTCTTCTCTTTCTTTACCTCTTCTGTCTTTACCTCTTCTCTTTCTTTACCTTTTCTGTCTTTACCTATTCTCTTACTTTACCTCTTCTCTTTCTTTACCTATTCTCTTTCTTTACCTCTTCTGTCCTTACCTCTTCTGTCTTTATTTCTTCTGTCTTTACCTCTTCTCTTTCTTTACCTATTCTCTTTCTTTACCTCTTCTCTTTCTATCTATCTTCTGTCTTTACCTCTTCTCTTTCTTTACCTCTTCTCTTTCTTTACCTCTTCTGTCTTTACCTCTTCTCTTTACCTCTTCTCTTTCTTTACCTATTCTCTTTCTTTACCTCTTCTGTCTTCACCTCTTCTCTTTCTTTACCTCTTCTCTTTCTTCACCTGTTCTCTTTCTTTACCTCTGCTGTCTTTACCTCTTCTCTTTCTTTACCTCTTCTGTCTTTACCTCTTCTCTTTCCTTACCTCTTCTCTTTCTTTACCTATTCTCTTTCTTTACCTATTCTCTTTCTTTACCTCTTCTCTTTCTATCTATCTTCTGTCTTTACCTCTTCTCTTCACCTCTTCTCTTTCTTTACCTATTCTCTTTCTATCTATCTTCTGTCTTTACCTCTTCTCTTTCTTTACCTCTTCTCTTTCTTTACCTCTTCTGTCTTTACCTCTTCTCTTTACCTCTTCTCTTTCTTTACCTATTCTCTTTCTTTACCTCTTCTGTCTTCACCTCTTCTCTTTCTTTACCTCTTCTCTTTCTTCACCTCTTCTCTTTCTTTACCTCTGCTGTCTTTACCTCTTCTCTTTCTTTACCTCTTCTGTCTTTACCTCTTCTCTTTCCTTACCTCTTCTCTTTCTTTACCTATTCTCTGTCTTTACCTCTTCTGTCTTTACCTCTTCTCTTTCTTTACCTCTTCTGTCTTTACCTCTTCTGTCTTTACCTCTTCTCTTTCTTTACCTCTTCTCTTTCTTTACCCCTTCTGTCTTTACCTCTTCTCTTTCTTTACCTCTTCTCTTTCTTTACCTCTTCTGTCTTTACCTCTTCTCTTTCTTTACCTCTTCTGTCTTTACCTCTTCTCTTTCTTAACCTCTTCTGTCTTTACCTCTTCTGTCTTTACCTCTTCTCTTCCTTTACCTCTTCTCTTTCTTTACCTCTTCTGTCTTTACCTCTTCTCTTTCTTTACCTCCTTTCTTTCTTTACCTCTTCTTTCTTTACCTCTTCTGTCTTTACCTTTTCTCTTTCTTTACCTCTTCTGTCTTTACCTCTTCTCTTTCTTTACCTCTTCTGTCTTTACCTATTCTCTTACTTTACCTCTTCTCTTTCTTTACCTCTTCTGTCTTTACCTCTTCTCTTTCTTTACCTCTTCTCTTTCTTTACCTATTTTCTTTCTTTACCTTTTCTGTCTTTACCTCTTCTCTTTCTTTACCTCTTCTCTTTCTTTACCTCTTCTGTCTTTACCTCTTCTCTTTCTTTACCTCTTATGTCTTTACCTCTTCTCTTTCTTTACCTCTTCTGTCTTTACCTCTTCTCTTTCTTTACCTTTTCTGTCTTTACCTATTCTCTTACTTTACCTCTTCTCTTTCTTTACCTATTCTCTTTCTTTACCTCTTCTGTCCTTACCTCTTCTGTCTTTATTTCTTCTGTCTTTACCTCTTCTCTTTCTTTACCTATTCTCTTTCTTTACCTCTTCTCTTTCTATCTATCTTCTGTCTTTACCTCTTCTCTTTCTTTACCTCTTCTCTTTCTTTACCTCTTCTGTCTTTACCTCTTCTTTTTACCTCTTCTCTTTCTTTACCTATTCTCTTTCTTTACCTCTTCTGTCTTCACCTCTTCTCTTTCTTTACCTCTTCTCTTTCTTCACCTGTTCTCTTTCTTTACCTCTGCTGTCTTTACCTCTTCTCTTTCTTTACCTCTTCTGTCTTTACCTCTTCTCTTTCCTTACCTCTTCTCTTTCTTTACCTATTCTCTTTCTTTACCTATTCTCTTTCTTTACCTCTTCTCTTTCTATCTATCTTCTGTCTTTACCTCTTCTCTTCACCTCTTCTCTTTCTTTACCTATTCTCTTTCTTTACCTCTTCTGTCTTTACCTTTTCTCTTTCTTTACCTCTTCTGTCTTTACCTCTTCTCTTTCTTTACCTCTTCTGTCTTTACCTCTTCTCTTTCTTTACCTCTTATGTCTTTACCTCTTCTCTTTCTTTACCTCTTCTGTCTTTACCTCTTCTCTTTCCTTACCTCTTCTCTTTCTTTACCTATTCTCTTTCTTTACCTCTTCTCTTTCTTTACCTCTTCTCTTTCTATCTATCGTCTGTCTTTACCTCTTCTCTTCACCTCTTCTCTTTCTTTACCTATTCTCTTTCTTTACCTCTTCTGTCTTTACCTTTTCTCTTTCTTTACCTCTTCTGTCTTTACCTCTTCTCTTTCTTTACCTCTTCTGTCTTTACCTATTCTCTTACTTTACCTCTTCTCTTTCTTTACCTCTTCTGTCTTTACCTCTTCTCTTTCTTTACCTCTTCTCTTTCTTTACCTATTTTCTTTCTTTACCTTTTCTGTCTTTACCTCTTCTCTTTCTTTACCTCTTCTCTTTCTTTACCTCTTCTGTCTTTACCTCTTCTCTTTCTTTACCTCTTATGTCTTTACCTCTTCTCTTTCTTTACCTCTTCTGTCTTTACCTCTTCTCTTTCTTTACCTTTTCTGTCTTTACCTATTCTCTTACTTTACCTCTTCTCTTTCTTTACCTATTCTCTTTCTTTACCTCTTCTGTCCTTACCTCTTCTGTCTTTATTTCTTCTGTCTTTACCTCTTCTCTTTCTTTACCTATTCTCTTTCTTTACCTCTTCTCTTTCTATCTATCTTCTGTCTTTACCTCTTCTCTTTCTTTACCTCTTCTCTTTCTTTACCTCTTCTGTCTTTACCTCTTCTCTTTACCTCTTCTCTTTCTTTACCTATTCTCTTTCTTTACCTCTTCTGTCTTCACCTCTTCTCTTTCTTTACCTCTTCTCTTTCTTCACCTGTTCTCTTTCTTTACCTCTGCTGTCTTTACCTCTTCTCTTTCTTTACCTCTTCTGTCTTTACCTCTTCTCTTTCCTTACCTCTTCTCTTTCTTTACCTATTCTCTTTCTTTACCTATTCTCTTTCTTTACCTCTTCTCTTTCTATCTATCTTCTGTCTTTACCTCTTCTCTTCACCTCTTCTCTTTCTTTACCTATTCTCTTTCTTTACCTCTTCTGTCTTTACCTTTTCTCTTTCTTTACCTCTTCTGTCTTTACCTCTTCTCTTTCTTTACCTCTTCTGTCTTTACCTCTTCTCTTTCTTTACCTCTTATGTCTTTACCTCTTCTCTTTCTTTACCTCTTCTGTCTTTACCTCTTCTCTTTCCTTACCTCTTCTCTTTCTTTACCTATTCTCTTTCTTTACCTCTTCTCTTTCTTTACCTCTTCTCTTTCTATCTATCGTCTGTCTTTACCTCTTCTCTTCACCTCTTCTCTTTCTTTACCTATTCTCTTTCTTTACCTCTTCTGTCTTTACCTTTTCTCTTTCTTTACCTCTTCTGTCTTTACCTCTTCTCTTTCTTTACCTCTTCTGTCTTTACCTATTCTCTTACTTTACCTCTTCTCTTTCTTTACCTCTTCTGTCTTCACCCCTTCTCTTTCTTTACCTCTTCTCTTTCTTTACCTATTTTCTTTCTTTACCTTTTCTGTCTTTACCTCTTCTCTTTCTTTACCTCTTCTGTCTTTACCTCTTCTCTTTCTTTACCTCTTATGTCTTTACCTCTTCTCTTTCTTTACCTCATCTGTCTTTACCTCTTCTCTTTCCTTACCTCTTCTCTTTCTTTACCTATTCTCTTTCTTTACCTCTTCTCTTTCTTTACCTCTTCTCTTTCTATCTATCTTCTGTCTTTACCTCTTCTCTTCACCTCTTCTCTTTCTTTACCTATTCTCTTTCTTTACCTCTTCTGTCTTTACCTTTTCTCTTTCTTTACCTCTTCTGTCTTTACCTCTTCTCTTTCTTTACCTCTTCTGTCTTTACCTATTCTCTTACTTTACCTCTTCTCTTTCTTTACCTCTTCTGTCTTTACCCCTTCTCTTTCTTTACCTCTTCTCTTTCTTTACCTATTTTCTTTCTTTACCTTTTCTGTCTTTACCTCTTCTCTTTCTTTACCTCTTCTCTTTCTTTACCTCTTCTGTCTTTACCTCTTCTCTTTCTTTACCTCTTATGTCTTTACCTCTTCTCTTTCTTTACCTCTTCTGTCTTTACCTCTTCTCTTTCTTTACCTTTTCTGTCTTTACCTATTCTCTTACTTTACCTCTTCTCTTTCTTTACCTATTCTCTTTCTTTACCTCTTCTGTCCTTACCTCTTCTGTCTTTATTTCTTCTGTCTTTACCTCTTCTCTTTCTTTACCTATTCTCTTTCTTTACCTCTTCTCTTTCTATCTATCTTCTGTCTTTACCTCTTCTCTTTCTTTACCTCTTCTCTTTCTTTACCTCTTCTGTCTTTACCTCTTCTCTTTACCTCTTCTCTTTCTTTACCTATTCTCTTTCTTTACCTCTTCTGTCTTTACCTCTTCTCTTTCTTTACCTCTTCTGTCTTTACCTCTTCTCTTTCTTTACCTCTTATGTCTTTACCTCTTCTCTTTCTTTACCTCTTCTGTCTTTACCTCTTCTCTTTCCTTACCTCTTCTCTTTCTTTACCTATTCTCTTTCTTTACCTCTTCTCTTTCTTTACCTCTTCTCTTTCTATCTATCGTCTGTCTTTACCTCTTCTCTTCACCTCTTCTCTTTCTTTACCTATTCTCTTTCTTTACCTCTTCTGTCTTTACCTTTTCTCTTTCTTTACCTCTTCTGTCTTTACCTCTTCTCTTTCTTTACCTCTTCTGTCTTTACCTATTCTCTTACTTTACCTCTTCTCTTTCTTTACCTCTTCTGTCTTTACCCCTTCTCTTTCTTTACCTCTTCTCTTTCTTTACCTATTTTCTTTCTTTACCTTTTCTGTCTTTACCTCTTCTCTTTCTTTACCTCTTCTGTCTTTACCTCTTCTCTTTCTTTACCTCTTATGTCTTTACCTCTTCTCTTTCTTTACCTCATCTGTCTTTACCTCTTCTCTTTCCTTACCTCTTCTCTTTCTTTACCTATTCTCTTTCTTTACCTCTTCTCTTTCTTTACCTCTTCTCTTTCTATCTATCTTCTGTCTTTACCTCTTCTCTTCACCTCTTCTCTTTCTTTACCTATTCTCTTTCTTTACCTCTTCTGTCTTTACCTTTTCTCTTTCTTTACCTCTTCTGTCTTTACCTCTTCTCTTTCTTTACCTCTTCTGTCTTTACCTATTCTCTTACTTTACCTCTTCTCTTTCTTTACCTCTTCTGTCTTTACCCCTTCTCTTTCTTTACCTCTTCTCTTTCTTTACCTATTTTCTTTCTTTACCTTTTCTGTCTTTACCTCTTCTCTTTCTTTACCTCTTCTCTTTCTTTACCTCTTCTGTCTTTACCTCTTCTCTTTCTTTACCTCTTATGTCTTTACCTCTTCTCTTTCTTTACCTCTTCTGTCTTTACCTCTTCTCTTTCTTTACCTTTTCTGTCTTTACCTATTCTCTTACTTTACCTCTTCTCTTTCTTTACCTATTCTCTTTCTTTACCTCTTCTGTCCTTACCTCTTCTGTCTTTATTTCTTCTGTCGTTACCTCTTCTCTTTCTTTACCTCTTCTCTTTCTTTACCTCTTCTCTTTCTATCTATCTTCTGTCTTTACCTCTTCTCTTTCTTTACCTCTTCTCTTTCTTTACCTCTTCTGTCTTTACCTCTTCTCTTTACCTCTTCTCTTTCTTTACCTATTCTCTTTCTTTACCTCTTCTGTCTTCACCTCTTCTCTTTCTTTACCTCTTCTCTTTCTTCACCTGTTCTCTTTCTTTACCTCTGCTGTCTTTACCTCTTCTCTTTCTTTACCTCTTCTGTCTTTACCTCTTCTCTTTCCTTACCTCTTCTCTTTCTTTACCTATTCTCTTTCTTTACCTCTTCTTTTTCTTTACCTCTTCTCTTTCTATCTATCTTCTGTCTTTACCTCTTCTCTTCACCTCTTCTCTTTCTTTACCTATTCTCTTTCTTTACCTCTTCTGTCTTTACTTCTT
Source organism: Lampris incognitus (assembly GCF_029633865.1). NCBI lineage: Eukaryota > Metazoa > Chordata > Actinopteri > Lampriformes > Lampridae > Lampris > Lampris incognitus. The sequence continues at coordinate 70,824,975 of NC_079211.1, forward strand.
CTCTTTCCTTACCTCTTCTCTTTCTTTACCTCTTCTCTTTCTTTACCTCTTCTCTTTCTTTACCTCTTCTGTCTTTACCTCTTCTCTTTCTTTACCTCTTCTCTTTCTTTACCTCTTCTTTCTTTACCTCTTCTGTCTTTACCTTTTCTCTTTCTTTACCTCTTCTGTCTTTACCTCTTCTCTTTCTTTACCTCTTCTGTCTTTACCTATTCTCTTACTTTACCTCTTCTCTTTCTTTACCTCTTCTGTCTTTACCTCTTCTCTTTCTTTACCTCTTCTCTTTCTTTACCTATTTTCTTTCTTTACTTTTTCTGTCTTTACCTCTTCTCTTTCTTTACCTCTTCTCTTTCTTTACCTCTTCTGTCTTTACCTCTTCTCTTTCTTTACCTCTTATGTCTTTACCTCTTCTCTTTCTTTACCTCTTCTGTCTTTACCTCTTCTCTTTCTTTACCTTTTCTGTCTTTACCTATTCTCTTACTTTACCTCTTCTCTTTCTTTACCTATTCTCTTTCTTTACCTCTTCTGTCCTTACCTCTTCTGTCTTTATTTCTTCTGTCTTTACCTCTTCTCTTTCTTTACCTATTCTCTTTCTTTACCTCTTCTCTTTCTATCTATCTTCTGTCTTTACCTCTTCTCTTTCTTTACCTCTTCTCTTTCTTTACCTCTTCTGTCTTTACCTCTTCTCTTTACCTCTTCTCTTTCTTTACCTATTCTCTTTCTTTACCTCTTCTCTTTCTTCACCTCTTCTCTTTCTTTACCTCTGCTGTCTTTACCTCTTCTCTTTCTTTACCTCTTCTGTCTTTACCTCTTCTCTTTCCTTACCTCTTCTCTTTCTTTACCTATTCTCTTTCTTTACCTCTTCTCTTTCTTTACCTCTTCTCTTTCTATCTATCTTCTGTCTTTACCTCTTCTCTTCACCTCTTCTCTTTCTTTACCTATTCTCTTTCTTTACCTCTTCTGTCTTTACCTCTTCTCTTTCTTTACCTCTTCTCTTTCTTCACCTTTTCTCTTTTTTTACCTCTTCTGTCTTTACCTCTTCTCTTTCTTTACCTCTTCTGTCTTTACTTCTTCTCTTTCCTTACCTCTTCTCTTTCTTTACCTCTTCTCTTTCTTTACCTCTTCTCTTTCTTTACCTCTGTTCTTCCTTTACCTCTTCTGTCTTTACCTCTTCTGTCTTTACCTCTTCTCTTTCTTTACCTCTTCTGTCTTTACCTCTTCTGTCTTTACCTCTTCTCTTTCTTTACCTCTTCTCTTTCTTTACCCCTTCTGTCTTTACCTCTTCTCTTTCTTTACCTCTTCTCTTTCTTTACCTCTTCTGTCTTTACCTCTTCTCTTTCTTTACCTATTCTCTTTCTTTACCTCTTCTCTTTCTATCTATCTTCTGTCTTTACCTCTTCTCTTTCTTTACCTCTTCTCTTTCTTTACCTCTTCTGTCTTTACCTCTTCTCTTTACCTCTTCTCTTTCTTTACCTATTCTCTTTCTTTACCTCTTCTGTCTTCACCTCTTCTCTTTCTTTACCTCTTCTCTTTCTTCACCTCTTCTCTTTCTTTACCTCTGCTGTCTTTACCTCTTCTCTTTCTTTACCTCTTCTGTCTTTACCTCTTCTCTTTCCTTACCTCTTCTCTTTCTTTACCTATTCTCTGTCTTTACCTCTTCTGTCTTTACCTCTTCTCTTTCTTTACCTCTTCTGTCTTTACCTCTTCTGTCTTTACCTCTTCTCTTTCTTTACCTCTTCTCTTTCTTTACCCCTTCTGTCTTTACCTCTTCTCTTTCTTTACCTCTTCTCTTTCTTTACCTCTTCTGTCTTTACCTCTTCTCTTTCTTTACCTCTTCTGTCTTTACCTCTTCTCTTTCTTAACCTCTTCTGTCTTTACCTCTTCTGTCTTTACCTCTTCTCTTCCTTTACCTCTTCTCTTTCTTTACCTCTTCTGTCTTTACCTCTTCTCTTTCTTTACCTCCTTTCTTTCTTTACCTCTTCTGTCTTTACCTTTTCTCTTTCTCTACCTCTTCTGTCTTTACCTCTTCTCTTTCTTTACCTCTTCTGTCTTTACCTATTCTCTTACTTTACCTCTTCTCTTTCTTTACCTCTTCTGTCTTTACCTCTTCTCTTTCTTTACCTCTTCTCTTTCTTTACCTATTTTCTTTCTTTACCTTTTCTGTCTTTACCTCTTCTCTTTCTTTACCTCTTCTCTTTCTTTACCTCTTCTGTCTTTACCTCTTCTCTTTCTTTACCTCTTATGTCTTTACCTCTTCTCTTTCTTTACCTCTTCTGTCTTTACCTCTTCTCTTTCTTTACCTTTTCTGTCTTTACCTATTCTCTTACTTTACCTCTTCTCTTTCTTTACCTATTCTCTTTCTTTACCTCTTCTGTCCTTACCTCTTCTGTCTTTATTTCTTCTGTCTTTACCTCTTCTCTTTCTTTACCTATTCTCTTTCTTTACCTCTTCTCTTTCTATCTATCTTCTGTCTTTACCTCTTCTCTTTCTTTACCTCTTCTCTTTCTTTACCTCTTCTGTCTTTACCTCTTCTCTTTACCTCTTCTCTTTCTTTACCTATTCTCTTTCTTTACCTCTTCTGTCTTCACCTCTTCTCTTTCTTTACCTCTTCTCTTTCTTCACCTGTTCTCTTTCTTTACCTCTGCTGTCTTTACCTCTTCTCTTTCTTTACCTCTTCTGTCTTTACCTCTTCTCTTTCCTTACCTCTTCTCTTTCTTTACCTATTCTCTTTCTTTACCTATTCTCTTTCTTTACCTCTTCTCTTTCTATCTATCTTCTGTCTTTACCTCTTCTCTTCACCTCTTCTCTTTCTTTACCTATTCTCTTTCTTTACCTCTTCTGTCTTTACCTTTTCTCTTTCTTTACCTCTTCTGTCTTTACCTCTTCTCTTTCTTTACCTCTTCTGTCTTTACCTCTTCTCTTTCTTTACCTCTTATGTCTTTACCTCTTCTCTTTCTTTACCTCTTCTGTCTTTACCTCTTCTCTTTCCTTACCTCTTCTCTTTCTTTACCTATTCTCTTTCTTTACCTCTTCTCTTTCTTTACCTCTTCTCTTTCTATCTATCTTCTGTCTTTACCTCTTCTCTTCACCTCTTCTCTTTCTTTACCTATTCTCTTTCTTTACCTCTTCTGTCTTTACCTTTTCTCTTTCTTTACCTCTTCTCTCTTTACCTCTTCTCTTTCTTTACCTCTTCTGTCTTTACCTATTCTCTTACTTTACCTCTTCTCTTTCTTTACCTCTTCTGTCTTTACCCCTTCTCTTTCTTTACCTCTTCTCTTTCTTTACCTATTTTCTTTCTTTACCTTTTCTGTCTTTACCTCTTCTCTTTCTTTACCTCTTCTCTTTCTTTAACTCTTCTGTCTTTACCTCTTCTGTCTTTACCTCTTCTCTTTCTTTACCTCTTCTGTCTTTACCTCTTCTGTCTTTACCTCTTCTCTTTCTTTACCTCTTCTCTTTCTTTACCCCTTCTGTCTTTACCTCTTCTCTTTCTTTACCTCTTCTCTTTCTTTACCTCTTCTGTCTTTACCTCTTCTCTTTCTTTACCTATTCTCTTTCTTTACCTCTTCTCTTTCTATCTATCTTCTGTCTTTACCTCTTCTCTTTCTTTACCTCTTCTCTTTCTTTACCTCTTCTGTCTTTACCTCTTCTCTTTACCTCTTCTCTTTCTTTACCTATTCTCTTTCTTTACCTCTTCTGTCTTCACCTCTTCTCTTTCTTTACCTCTTCTCTTTCTTCACCTCTTCTCTTTCTTTACCTCTGCTGTCTTTACCTCTTCTCTTTCTTTACCTCTTCTGTCTTTACCTCTTCTCTTTCCTTACCTCTTCTCTTTCTTTACCTATTCTCTGTCTTTACCTCTTCTGTCTTTACCTCTTCTCTTTCTTTACCTCTTCTGTCTTTACCTCTTCTGTCTTTACCTCTTCTCTTTCTTTACCTCTTCTCTTTCTTTACCCCTTCTGTCTTTACCTCTTCTCTTTCTTTACCTCTTCTCTTTCTTTACCTCTTCTGTCTTTACCTCTTCTCTTTCTTTACCTCTTCTGTCTTTACCTCTTCTCTTTCTTAACCTCTTCTGTCTTTACCTCTTCTGTCTTTACCTCTTCTCTTCCTTTACCTCTTCTCTTTCTTTACCTCTTCTGTCTTTACCTCTTCTCTTTCTTTACCTCTTTTCTTTCTTTACCTCTTCTTTCTTTACCTCTTCTGTCTTTACCTTTTCTCTTTCTTTACCTCTTCTGTCTTTACCTCTTCTCTTTCTTTACCTCTTCTGTCTTCACCTCTTCTCTTTCTTTACCTCTTCTCTTTCTTCACCTCTTCTCTTTCTTTACCTCTGCTGTCTTTACCTTTTCTCTTTCTTTACCTATTTTCTTTCTTTACCTTTTCTGTCTTTACCTCTTCTCTTTCTTTACCTCTTCTCTTTCTTTACCTCTTCTGTCTTTACCTCTTCTCTTTCTTTACCTCTTATGTCTTTACCTCTTCTCTTTCTTTACCTCTTCTGTCTTTACCTCTTCTCTTTCTTTACCTTTTCTGTCTTTACCTATTCTCTTACTTTACCTCTTCTCTTTCTTTACCTATTCTCTTTCTTTACCTCTTCTGTCCTTACCTCTTCTGTCTTTATTTCTTCTGTCTTTACCTCTTCTCTTTCTTTACCTATTCTCTTTCTTTACCTCTTCTCTTTCTATCTATCTTCTGTCTTTACCTCTTCTCTTTCTTTACCTCTTCTCTTTCTTTACCTCTTCTGTCTTTACCTTTTCTCTTTACCTCTTCTCTTTCTTTACCTATTCTCTTTCTTTACCTCTTCTGTCTTCACCTCTTCTCTTTCTTTACCTCTTCTCTTTCTTCACCTGTTCTCTTTCTTTACCTCTGCTGTCTTTACCTCTTCTCTTTCTTTACCTCTTCTGTCTTTACCTCTTCTCTTTCCTTACCTCTTCTCTTTCTTTACCTATTCTCTTTCTTTACCTCTTCTCTTTCTTTACCTCTTCTCTTTCTATCTATCGTCTGTCTTTACCTCTTCTCTTCACCTCTTCTCTTTCTTTACCTATTCTCTTTCTTTACCTCTTCTGTCTTTACCTTTTCTCTTTCTTTACCTCTTCTGTCTTTACCTCTTCTCTTTCTTTACCTCTTCTGTCTTTACCTATTCTCTTACTTTACCTCTTCTCTTTCTTTACCTCTTCTGTCTTTACCCCTTCTCTTTCTTTACCTCTTCTCTTTCTTTACCTATTTTCTTTCTTTACCTTTTCTGTCTTTACCTCTTCTCTTTCTTTACCTCTTCTGTCTTTACCTCTTCTCTTTCTTTACCTCTTATGTCTTTACCTCTTCTCTTTCTTTACCTCATCTGTCTTTACCTCTTCTCTTTCCTTACCTCTTCTCTTTCTTTACCTATTCTCTTTCTTTACCTCTTCTCTTTCTTTACCTCTTCTCTTTCTATCTATCTTCTGTCTTTACCTCTTCTCTTCACCTCTTCTCTTTCTTTACCTATTCTCTTTCTTTACCTCTTCTGTCTTTACCTTTTCTCTTTCTTTACCTCTTCTGTCTTTACCTCTTCTCTTTCTTTACCTCTTCTGTCTTTACCTATTCTCTTACTTTACCTCTTCTCTTTCTTTACCTCTTCTGTCTTTACCCCTTCTCTTTCTTTACCTCTTCTCTTTCTTTACCTATTTTCTTTCTTTACCTTTTCTGTCTTTACCTCTTCTCTTTCTTTACCTCTTCTCTTTCTTTACCTCTTCTGTCTTTACCTCTTCTCTTTCTTTACCTCTTATGTCTTTACCTCTTCTCTTTCTTTACCTCTTCTGTCTTTACCTCTTCTCTTTCTTTACCTATTCTCTTTCTTTACCTCTTCTCTTTCTATCTATCTTCTGTCTTTACCTCTTCTCTTTCTTTACCTCTTCTCTTTCTTTACCTCTTCTGTCTTTACCTCTTCTCTTTACCTCTTCTCTTTCTTTACCTATTCTCTTTCTTTACCTCTTCTGTCTTCACCTCTTCTCTTTCTTTACCTCTTCTCTTTCTTCACCTCTTCTCTTTCTTTAATTCTGCTGTCTTTACCTCTTCTCTTTCTTTACCTCTTCTGTCTTTACCTCTTCTCTTTCCTTACCTCTTCTCTTTCTTTACCTATTCTCTGTCTTTACCTCTTCTGTCTTTACCTCTTCTCTTTCTTTACCTCTTCTGTCTTTACCTCTTCTGTCTTTACCTCTTCTCTTTCTTTACCTCTTCTCTTTCTTTACCCCTTCTGTCTTTACCTCTTCTCTTTCTTTACCTCTTCTCTTTCTTTACCTCTTCTGTCTTTACCTCTTCTCTTTCTTTACCTCTTCTGTCTTTACCTCTTCTCTTTCTTAACCTCTTCTGTCTTTACCTCTTCTGTCTTTACCTCTTCTCTTACTTTACCTCTTCTCTTTCTTTACCTCTTCTGTCTTTACCCCTTCTCTTTCTTTACCTCTTCTCTTTCTTTACCTATTTTCTTTCTTTACCTTTTCTGTCTTTACCTCTTCTCTTTCTTTACCTCTTCTGTCTTTACCTCTTCTCTTTCTTTACCTCTTATGTCTTTACCTCTTCTCTTTCTTTACCTCATCTGTCTTTACCTCTTCTCTTTCCTTACCTCTTCTCTTTCTTTACCTATTCTCTTTCTTTACCTCTTCTCTTTCTTTACCTCTTCTCTTTCTATCTATCTTCTGTCTTTACCTCTTCTCTTCACCTCTTCTCTTTCTTTACCTATTCTCTTTCTTTACCTCTTCTGTCTTTACCTTTTCTCTTTCTTTACCTCTTCTGTCTTTACCTCTTCTCTTTCTTTACCTCTTCTGTCTTTACCTATTCTCTTACTTTACCTCTTCTCTTTCTTTACCTCTTCTGTCTTTACCCCTTCTCTTTCTTTACCTCTTCTCTTTCTTTACCTATTTTCTTTCTTTACCTTTTCTGTCTTTACCTCTTCTCTTTCTTTACCTCTTCTCTTTCTTTACCTCTTCTGTCTTTACCTCTTCTCTTTCTTTACCTCTTATGTCTTTACCTCTTCTCTTTCTTTACCTCTTCTGTCTTTACCTCTTCTCTTTCTTTACCTTTTCTGTCTTTACCTATTCTCTTACTTTACCTCTTCTCTTTCTTTACCTATTCTCTTTCTTTACCTCTTCTGTCCTTACCTCTTCTGTCTTTATTTCTTCTGTCTTTACCTCTTCTCTTTCTTTACCTATTCTCTTTCTTTACCTCTTCTCTTTCTATCTATCTTCTGTCTTTACCTCTTCTCTTTCTTTACCTCTTCTCTTTCTTTACCTCTTCTGTCTTTACCTCTTCTCTTTACCTCTTCTCTTTCTTTACCTATTCTCTTTCTTTACCTCTTCTGTCTTCACCTCTTCTCTTTCTTTACCTCTTCTCTTTCTATCTATCGTCTGTCTTTACCTCTTCTCTTCACCTCTTCTCTTTCTTTACCTATTCTCTTTCTTTACCTCTTCTGTCTTTACCTTTTCTCTTTCTTTACCTCTTCTGTCTTTACCTATTCTCTTACTTTACCTCTTCTCTTTCTTTACCTCTTCTGTCTTTACCCCTTCTCTTTCTTTACCTCTTCTCTTTCTTTACCTATTTTCTTTCTTTACCTTTTCTGTCTTTACCTCTTCTCTTTCTTTACCTCTTCTGTCTTTACCTCTTCTCTTTCTTTACCTCTTATGTCTTTACCTCTTCTCTTTCTTTACCTCATCTGTCTTTACCTCTTCTCTTTCCTTACCTCTTCTCTTTCTTTACCTATTCTCTTTCTTTACCTCTTCTCTTTCTTTACCTCTTCTCTTTCTATCTATCTTCTGTCTTTACCTCTTCTCTTCACCTCTTCTCTGTCTTTACCTATTCTCTTTCTTTACCTCTTCTGTCTTTACCTTTTCTCTTTCTTTACCTCTTCTGTCTTTACCTCTTCTCTTTCTTTACCTCTTCTGTCTTTACCTATTCTCTTACTTTACCTCTTCTCTTTCTTTACCTCTTCTGTCTTTACCCCTTCTCTTTCTTTACCTCTTCTCTTTCTTTACCTATTTTCTTTCTTTACCTTTTCTGTCTTTACCTCTTCTCTTTCTTTACCTCTTCTCTTTCTTTACCTCTTCTGTCTTTACCTCTTCTCTTTCTTTACCTCTTATGTCTTTACCTCTTCTCTTTCTTTACCTCTTCTGTCTTTACCTCTTCTCTTTCTTTACCTTTTCTGTCTTTACCTATTCTCTTACTTTACCTCTTCTCTTTCTTTACCTATTCTCTTTCTTTACCTCTTCTGTCCTTACCTCTTCTGTCTTTATTTCTTCTGTCTTTACCTCTTCTCTTTCTTTACCTATTCTCTTTCTTTACCTCTTCTCTTTCTATCTATCTTCTGTCTTTACCTCTTCTCTTTCTTTACCTCTTCTCTTTCTTTACCTCTTCTGTCTTTACCTCTTCTCTTTACCTCTTCTCTTTCTTTACCTATTCTCTTTCTTTACCTCTTCTGTCTTCACCTCTTCTCTTTCTTTACCTCTTCTCTTTCTTCACCTGTTCTCTTTCTTTACCTCTGCTGTCTTTACCTCTTCTCTTTCTTTACCTCTTCTGTCTTTACCTCTTCTCTTTCCTTACCTCTTCTCTTTCTTTACCTATTCTCTTTCTTTACCTCTTCTTTTTCTTTACCTCTTCTCTTTCTATCTATCTTCTGTCTTTACCTCTTCTCTTCACCTCTTCTCTTTCTTTACCTATTCTCTTTCTTTACCTCTTCTGTCTTTACTTCTTCTCTTTCCTTACCTCTTCTCTTTCTTTACCTCTTCTCTTTCTTTACCTCTTCTCTTTCTTTACCTCTGTTCTTCCTTTACCTCTTCTGTCTTTACCTCTTCTGTCTTTACCTCTTCTCTTTCTTTACCTCTTCTGTCTTTACCTCTTCTGTCTTTACCTCTTCTCTTTCTTTACCTCTTCTCTTTCTTAACCCCTTCTGTCTTTACCTCTTCTCTTTCTTTACCTCTTCTCTTTCTTTACCTCTTCTGTCTTTACCTCTTCTCTTTCTTTACCTCTTCTGTCTTTACCTCTTCTCTTTCTTTACCTCTTCTGTCTTTACCTCTTCTGTCTTTACCTCTTCTCTTTCTTTCCCTCTTCTCTTTCTTTACCTCTTCTGTCTTTACCTCTTCTGTCTTTACCTCTTCTCTTTCTTTAACTCTTCTGTCTTTACCTCTTCTCTTTCTTTACCTCTTCTCTTTCTATCTATCTTCTGTCTTTACCTCTTCTGTCTTTACCTCTTCTCTTTCTTTACCTCTTCTGTCTTCATTTCTTCTGTCTTTACCTCTTCTCTTTCTTTACCTATTCTCTTTCTTTACCTCTTCTCTGTCTATCTATCTTCTGTCTTTACCTCTTCTGTCTTTACCTCTTCTCTTTCTTTACCTCTTCTCTTTCTATCTATCTTCTGTCTTTACGTCTTCTCTTTACCTCTTCTCTTTCTTTACCTCTTCTCTTTACCTCTTCTCTTTCTTTACCTATTCTCTTTCTTTACCTCTTCTGTCTTTACCTCTTCTCTTTCTTTACCTCTTCTCTTTCTTCACCTCTTCTCTTTTTTTACCTCTTCTGTCTTTACCTCTTCTCTTTCCTTACCTCTTCTCTTTCCTTACCTCTTCTCTTTCTTTACCTATTTTCTTTCTTTACCTCTTCTGTCTTTACCTCTTCTCTTTCTTTACCTGTTCTCTTTCTTTACCTCTTCTGTCTTTACCTCTTCTGTCTTTACCTCTTCTCTTTCTTTACCTCTTCTGTCTTTACCTCTTCTCTTTCTATCTATCTTCTGTCTTTACCTCTTCTCTTTCTTTACCTCTTCTCTTTCTTTACCTCTTCTGTCTTTACCTCTTCTCTTTACCTCTTCTCTTTCTTTACCTATTCTCTTTCTTTACCTCTTCTGTCGTCACCTCTTCTCTTTCTTTACCTCTTCTCTTTCTTCACCTCTTCTCTTTCTTTACCTCTGCTGTCTTTACCTCTTCTCTTTCTTTACCTCTTCTGTCTTTACCTCTTCTCTTTCCTTACCTCTTCTCTTTCTTTACCTATTCTCTTTCTTTACCTCTTCTCTTTCTTTACCTCTTCCGTCTTTACCTCTTCTCTTTACCTCTTCTCTTTCTTTACCTATTCTCTGTCTTTACCTCTTCTGTCTTTACCTCTTCTCTTTCTTTACCTCTTCTGTCTTTACCTCTTCTGTCTTTACCTCTTCTCTTTCTTTACCTCTTCTCTTTCTTTACCCCTTCTGTCTTTACCTCTTCTCTTTCTTTACCTCTTCTCTTTCTTTACCTCTTCTGTCTTTACCTCTTCTCTTTCTTTACCTCTTCTGTCTTTACCTCTTCTGTCTTTACCTCTTCTCTTCCGTTACCTCTTCTCTTTCTTTACCTCTTCTGTCTTTACCTCTTCTCTTTCTTTACCTCTTCTCTTTCTTTACCTCTTCTTTCTTTACCTCTTCTGTCTTTACCTTTTCTCTTTCTTTACCTCTTCTGTCTTTACCTCTTCTCTTTCTTTACCTCTTCTGTCTTTACCTCTTCTCTTACTTTACCTCTTCTCTTTCTTTACCTCTTCTGTCTTTACCTCTTCTCTTTCTTTACCTCTTCTGTCTTTACCTCTTCTCTTTCTTTACCTCTTCTGTCTTTACCTCTTCTCTTTCTTTACCTCTTCTGTCTTTACCTCTTCTCTTTCCTTACCTCTTCTCTTTCTTTACCTATTCTCTTTCTTTACCTCTTCTATTTCTTTACCTCTTCTCTTTCTATCTATCTTCTGTCTTTACCTCTTCTCTTTACCTCTTCTCTTTCTTTACCTCTTCTCTTTCTTCACCTCTTCTCTTTCTTTACCTCTGCTGTCTTTACCTCTTCTCTTTCTTTACCTCTTCTGTCTTTACCTCTTCTCTTTCCTTACCTCTTCTCTTTCTTTACCTATTCTCTTTCTTTACCTCTTCTCTTTCTTTACCTCTTCCGTCTTTACCTCTTCTCTTTACCTCTTCTCTTTCTTTACCTATTCTCTGTCTTTACCTCTTCTGTCTTTACCTCTTCTCTTTCTTTACCTCTTCTGTCTTTACCTCTTCTGTCTTTACCTCTTCTCTTTCTTTACCTCTTCTCTTTCTTTACCCCTTCTGTCTTTACCTCTTCTCTTTCTTTACCTCTTCTCTTTCTTTACCTCTTCTGTCTTTACCTCTTCTCTTTCTTTACCTCTTCTGTCTTTACCTCTTCTCTTTCTTTACCTCTTCTGTTTTTACCTCTTCTCTTTCTTTACCTCTTCTCTTTCTTTACCTCTTCTTTCTTTACCTCTTCTGTCTTTACCTTTTCTCTTTCTTTACCTCTTCTGTCTTTACCTCTTCTCTTTCTTTACCTCTTCTTTCTTTACCTATTCTCTTACTTTACCTCTTCTCTATCTTTACCTCTTCTGTCTTTACCTCTTCTCTTTCTTTACCTCTTCTCTTTCTTTACCTCTTTTCTTTCTTTACCTCTTCTCTTTACCTCTTCTCTTTCTTTACCTATTCTCTTTCTTTACCTCTTCTGTCTTTACCTCTTCTCTTTCTTTACCTCTTCTCTTTCTTTACCGATTCTGTCTTTACCTCTTCTCTTTCTTTACCTTTTCTGTCTTTACCTATTCTCTTACTTTACCTCTTCTCTTTCTTTACCTATTCTCTTTCTTTACCTCTTCTGTCCTTACCTCTTCTGTCTTTATTTCTTCTGTCTTTACCTCTTCTCTTTCTTTACCTATTCTCTTTCTTTACCTCTTCTGTCTTCACCTCTTCTCTTTCTTTACCTCTTCTCTTTCTTTACCTCTTCTCTTTCTTTACCTCTTCTCTTTCTTTACATCTTCTCTTTCTTTACCTCTTCCGTCTTTACCTCTTCTCTTTACCTCTTCTCTTTCTTTACCTATTCTCTGTCTTTACCTCTTCTGTCTTTACCTCTTCTCTTTCTTTACCTCTTCTGTCTTTACCTCTTCTGTCTTTACCTCTTCTCTTTCTTTACCTCTTCTCTTTCTTTACCCCTTCTGTCTTTACCTCTTCTCTTTCTTTACCTCTTCTCTTTCTTTACCTCTTCTGTCTTTACCTCTTCTCTTTCTTTACCTCTTCTGTCTTTACCTCTTCTCTTTCTTAACCTCTTCTGTCTTTACCTCTTCTGTCTTTACCTCTTCTCTTCCTTTACCTCTTCTCTTTCTTTACCTCTTCTGTCTTTACCTCTTCTCTTTCTTTACCTCTTCTCTTTCTTTACCTCTTCTTTCTTTACCTCTTCTGTCTTTACCTTTTCTCTTTCTTTACCTCTTCTGTCTTTACCTCTTCTCTTTCTTTACCTCTTCTGTCTTTACCTATTCTCTTACTTTACCTCTTCTCTTTCTTTACCTCTTCTGTCTTTACCTCTTCTCTTTCTTTACCTCTTCTCTTTCTTTACCTATTTTCTTTCTTTACTTTTTCTGTCTTTACCTCTTCTCTTTCTTTACCTCTTCTCTTTCTTTACCTCTTCTGTCTTTACCTCTTCTCTTTCTTTACCTCTTATGTCTTTACCTCTTCTCTTTCTTTACCTCTTCTGTCTTTACATCTTCTCTTTCTTTACCTTTTCTGTCTTTACCTATTCTCTTACTTTACCTCTTCTCTTTCTTTACCTATTCTCTTTCTTTACCTCTTCTGTCCTTACCTCTTCTGTCTTTATTTCCTCTGTCTTTACCTCTTCTCTTTCTTTACCTATTCTCTTTCTTTACCTCTTCTCTTTCTATCTATCTTCTGTCTTTACCTCTTCTCTTTCTTTACCTCTTCTCTTTCTTTACCTCTTCTGTCTTTACCTCTTCTCTTTACCTCTTCTCTTTCTTTACCTATTCTCTTTCTTTACCTCTTCTGTCTTCACCTCTTCTCTTTCTTTACCTCTTCTCTTTCTTCACCTCTTCTCTTTCTTTACCTCTGCTGTCTTTACCTCTTCTCTTTCTTTACCTCTTCTGTCTTTACCTCTTCTCTTTCCTTACCTCTTCTCTTTCTTTACCTATTCTCTGTCTTTACCTCTTCTGTCTTTACCTCTTCTCTTTCTTTACCTCTTCTGTCTTTACCTCTTCTGTCTTTACCTCTTCTCTTTCTTTACCTCTTCTCTTTCTTTACCCCTTCTGTCTTTACCTCTTCTCTTTCTTTACCTCTTCTCTTTCTTTACCTCTTCTGTCTTTACCTCTTCTCTTTCTTTACCTCTTCTGTCTTTACCTCTTCTCTTTCTTAACCTCTTCTGTCTTTACCTCTTCTGTCTTTACCTCTTCTCTTCCTTTACCTCTTCTCTTTCTTTACCTCTTCTGTCTTTACCTCTTCTCTTTCTTTACCTCCTTTCTTTCTTTACCTCTTCTTTCTTTACCTCTTCTGTCTTTACCTTTTCTCTTTCTTTACCTCTTCTGTCTTTACCTCTTCTCTTTCTTTACCTCTTCTGTCTTTACCTATTCTCTTACTTTACCTCTTCTCTTTCTTTACCTCTTCTGTCTTTACCTCTTCTCTTTCTTTACCTCTTCTCTTTCTTTACCTATTTTCTTTCTTTACCTTTTCTGTCTTTACCTCTTCTCTTTCTTCACCTCTTCTCTTTCTTTACCTCTTCTGTCTTTACCTCTTCTCTTTCTTTACCTCTTATGTCTTTACCTCTTCTCTTTCTTTACCTCTTCTGTCTTTACCTCTTCTCTTTCTTTACCTTTTCTGTCTTTACCTATTCTCTTACTTTACCTCTTCTCTTTCTTTACCTATTCTCTTTCTTTACCTCTTCTGTCCTTACCTCTTCTGTCTTTATTTCTTCTGTCTTTACCTCTTCTCTTTCTTTACCTATTCTCTTTCTTTACCTCTTCTCTTTCTATCTATCTTCTGTCTTTACCTCTTCTCTTTCTTTACCTCTTCTCTTTCTTTACCTCTTCTGTCTTTACCTCTTCTCTTTACCTCTTCTCTTTCTTTACCTATTCTCTGTCTTTACCTCTTCTGTCTTTACCTCTTCTCTTTCTTTCCCTCTTCTCTTTCTTTACCTCTTCTGTCTTTACCTCTTCTGTCTTTACCTCTTCTCTTTCTTTAACTCTTCTGTCTTTACCTCTTCTCTTTCTTTACCTCTTCTCTTTCTATCTATCTTCTGTCTTTACCTCTTCTGTCTTTACCTCTTCTCTTTCTTTACCTCTTCTGTCTTCATTTCTTCTGTCTTTACCTCTTCTCTTTCTTTACCTATTCTCTTTCTTTACCTCTTCTCTGTCTATCTATCTTCTGTCTTTACCTCTTCTGTCTTTACCTCTTCTCTTTCTTTACCTCTTCTCTTTCTATCTATCTTCTGTCTTTACGTCTTCTCTTTATCTCTTCTCTTTCTTTACCTCTTCTCTTTACCTCTTCTCTTTCTTTACCTATTCTCTTTCTTTACCTCTTCTGTCTTTACCTCTTCTCTTTCTTTACCTCTTCTCTTTCTTCACCTCTTCTCTTTTTTTACCTCTTCTGTCTTTACCTCTTCTCTTTCCTTACCTCTTCTCTTTCCTTACCTCTTCTCTTTCTTTACCTATTTTCTTTCTTTACCTCTTCTGTCTTTACCTCTTCTCTTTCTTTACCTGTTCTCTTTCTTTACCTCTTCTGTCTTTACCTCTTCTGTCTTTACCTCTTCTCTTTCTTTACCTCTTCTGTCTTTACCTCTTCTCTTTCTATCTATCTTCTGTCTTTACCTCTTCTCTTTCTTTACCTCTTCTCTTTCTTTACCTCTTCTGTCTTTACCTCTTCTCTTTACCTCTTCTGTTTCTTTACCTATTCTCTTTCTTTACCTCTTCTGTCTTCACCTCTTCTCTTTCTTTACCTCTTCTCTTTCTTCACCTCTTCTCTTTCTTTACCTCTGCTGTCTTTACCTCTTCTCTTTCTTTACCTCTTCTGTCTTTACCTCTTCTCTTTCCTTACCTCTTCTCTTTCTTTACCTATTCTCTTTCTTTACCTCTTCTCTTTCTTTACCTCTTCCGTCTTTACCTCTTCTCTTTACCTCTTCTCTTTCTTTACCTATTCTCTGTCTTTACCTCTTCTGTCTTTACCTCTTCTCTTTCTTTACCTCTTCTGTCTTTACCTCTTCTGTCTTTACCTCTTCTCTTTCTTTACCTCTTCTCTTTCTTTACCCCTTCTGTCTTTACCTCTTCTCTTTCTTTACCTCTTCTCTTTCTTTACCCCTCTGTCTTTACCTCTTCTCTTTCTTTACCTCTTCTGTCTTTACCTCTTCTGTCTTTACCTCTTCTCTTCCTTTACCTCTTCTCTTTCTTTACCTCTTCTGTCTTTACCTCTTCTCTTTCTTTACCTCTTCTCTTTCTTTACCTCTTCTTTCTTTACCTCTTCTGTCTTTACCTTTTCTCTTTCTTTACCTCTTCTGTCTTTACCTCTTCTCTTTCTTTACCTCTTCTGTCTTTACCTATTCTCTTACTTTACCTCTTCTCTTTCTTTACCTCTTCTGTCTTTACCTCTTCTCTTTCTTTACCTCTTCTCTTTCTTTACCTCTTTTCTTTCTTTACCCCTTCTGTCTTTACCTCTTCTCTTTCTTTACCTCTTTTCTTTCTTTACCTCTTCTCTTTACCTCTTCTCTTTCTTTACCTATTCTCTTTCTTTACCTCTTCTGTCTTTACCTCTTCTCTTTCTTTACCTCTTCTTTTTCTTTACCGATTCTGTCTTTACCTCTTCTCTTTCTTTACCTTTTCTGTCTTTACCTATTCTCTTACTTTACCTCTTCTCTTTCTTTACCTATTCTCTTTCTTTACCTCTTCTGTCCTTACCTCTTCTGTCTTTATTTCTTCTGTCTTTACCTCTTCTCTTTCTTTACCTATTCTCTTTCTTTACCTCTTCTCTTTCTATCTATCTTCTGTCTTTACCTCTTCTCTTTCTTTACCTCTTCTCTTTCTTTACCTCTTCTGTCTTTACCTCTTCTCTTTACCTCTTCTCTTTCTTTACCTATTCTCTTTCTTTACCTCTTCTGTCTTCAACTCTTCTCTTTCTTTACCTCTTCACTTTCTTCACCTCTTCTCTTTCTTTACCTCTGCTGTCTTTACCTCTTCTCTTTCTTTACCTCTTCTGTCTTTACCTCTTCTCTTTCCTTACCTCTTCTCTTTCTTTACCTATTCTCTTTCTTTACCTCTTCTCTTTCTTTACCTCTTCTCTTTCTATTTATCTTCTGTCTTTACCTCTTCTCTTCACCTCTTCTCTTTCTTTACCTATTCTCTTTCTTTACCTCTTCTGTCTTTACCTCTTCTCTTTCTTTATCTCTTCTCTTTCTTCACCTTTTCTCTTTTTTTACCTCTTCTGTCTTTACCTCTTCTCTTTCTTTACCTCTTCTGTCTTTACTTCTTCTCTTTCCTTACCTCTTCTCTTTCTTTACCTCTTCTCTTTCTTTACCTCTTCTCTTTCTTTACCTCTGTTCTTCCTTTACCTCTTCTGTCTTTACCTCTTCTGTCTTTACCTCTTCTCTTTCTTTACCTCTTCTGTCTTTACCTCTTCTGTCTTTACCTCTTCTCTTTCTTTACCTCTTCTCTTTCTTTACCCCTTCTGTCTTTACCTCTTCTCTTTCTTTACCTCTTCTCTTTCTTTACCTCTTCTGTCTTTACCTCTTCTCTTTCTTTACCTTTTCTGTCTTTACCTATTCTCTTACTTTACCTCTTCTCTTTCTTTACCTATTCTCTTTCTTTACCTCTTCTGTCCTTACCTCTTCTGTCTTTATTTCTTCTGTCTTTACCTCTTCTCTTTCTTTACCTCTTCTCTTTCTTTACCTCTTCTGTCTTTACCTATTCTCTTACTTTACCTCTTCTCTTTCTTTACCTCTTCTGTCTTTACCCCTTCTCTTTCTTTACCTCTTCTCTTTCTTTACCTATTTTCTTTCTTTACCTTTTCTGTCTTTACCTCTTCTCTTTCTTTACCTCTTCTCTTTCTTTACCTCTTCTGTCTTTACCTCTTCTCTTTCTTTACCTCTTCTCTTTCTATCTATCTTCTGTCTTTACGTCTTCTCTTTACCTCTTCTCTTTCTTTACCTCTTCTCTTTACCTCTTCTCTTTCTTTACCTATTCTCTTTCTTTACCTCTTCTGTCTTTACCTCTTCTCTTTCTTTACCTCTTCTCTTTCTTCACCTCTTCTCTTTTTTACCTCTTCTGTCTTTACCTCTTCTCTTTCCTTACCTCTTCTCTTTCCTTACCTCTTCTCTTTCTTTACCTATTTTCTTTCTTTACCTCTTCTGTCTTTACCTCTTCTCTTTCTTTACCTGTTCTCTTTCTTTACCTCTTCTGTCTTTACCTCTTCTGTCTTTACCTCTTCTCTTTCTTTACCTCTTCTGTCTTTACCTCTTCTCTTTCTATCTATCTTCTGTCTTTACCTCTTCTCTTTCTTTACCTCTTCTCTTTCTTTACCTCTTCTGTCTTTACCTCTTCTCTTTACCTCTTCTCTTTCTTTACCTATTCTCTTTCTTTACCTCTTCTGTCTTCACCTCTTCTCTTTCTTTACCTCTTCTCTTTCTTCACCTCTTCTCTTTCTTTACCTCTGCTGTCTTTACCTCTTCTCTTTCTTTACCTCTTCTGTCTTTACCTCTTCTCTTTCCTTACCTCTTCTCTTTCTTTACCTATTCTCTTTCTTTACCTCTTCTCTTTCTTTACCTCTTCCGTCTTTACCTCTTCTCTTTACCTCTTCTCTTTCTTTACCTATTCTCTGTCTTTACCTCTTCTGTCTTTACCTCTTCTCTTTCTTTACCTCTTCTGTCTTTACCTCTTCTGTCTTTACCTCTTCTCTTTCTTTACCTCTTCTCTTTCTTTACCCCTTCTGTCTTTACCTCTTCTCTTTCTTTACCTCTTCTCTTTCTTTACCTCTTCTGTCTTTACCTCTTCTCTTTCTTTACCTCTTCTGTCTTTACCTCTTCTGTCTTTACCTCTTCTCTTCCTTTACCTCTTCTCTTTCTTTACCTCTTCTGTCTTTACCTCTTCTCTTTCTTTACCTCTTCTCTTTCTTTACCTCTTCTTTCTTTACCTCTTCTGTCTTTACCTTTTCTCTTTCTTTACCTCTTCTGTCTTTACCTCTTCTCTTTCTTTACCTCTTCTGTCTTTACCTATTCTCTTACTTTACCTCTTCTCTTTCTTTACCTCTTCTGTCTTTACCTCTTCTCTTTCTTTACCTCTTCTCTTTCTTTACCTCTTTTCTTTCTTTACCCCTTCTGTCTTTACCTCTTCTCTTTCTTTACCTCTTTTCTTTCTTTACCTCTTCTCTTTACCTCTTCTCTTTCTTTACCTATTCTCTTTCTTTACCTCTTCTGTCTTTACCTCTTCTCTTTCTTTACCTCTTCTTTTTCTTTACCGATTCTGTCTTTACCTCTTCTCTTTCTTTACCTTTTCTGTCTTTACCTATTCTCTTACTTTACCTCTTCTCTTTCTTTACCTATTCTCTTTCTTTACCTCTTCTGTCCTTACCTCTTCTGTCTTTATTTCTTCTGTCTTTACCTCTTCTCTTTCTTTACCTATTCTCTTTCTTTACCTCTTCTCTTTCTATCTATCTTCTGTCTTTACCTCTTCTCTTTCTTTACCTCTTCTCTTTCTTTACCTCTTCTGTCTTTACCTCTTCTCTTTACCTCTTCTCTTTCTTTACCTATTCTCTTTCTTTACCTCTTCTGTCTTCACCTCTTCTCTTTCTTTACCTCTTCTCTTTCTTCACCTCTTCTCTTTCTTTACCTCTGCTGTCTTTACCTCTTCTCTTTCTTTACCTCTTCTGTCTTTACCTCTTCTCTTTCCTTACCTCTTCTCTTTCTTTACCTATTCTCTTTCTTTACCTCTTCTCTTTCTTTACCTCTTCTCTTTCTATTTATCTTCTGTCTTTACCTCTTCTCTTCACCTCTTCTCTTTCTTTACCTATTCTCTTTCTTTACCTCTTCTGTCTTTACCTCTTCTCTTTCTTTATCTCTTCTCTTTCTTCACCTTTTCTCTTTTTTTACCTCTTCTGTCTTTACCTCTTCTCTTTCTTTACCTCTTCTGTCTTTACTTCTTCTCTTTCCTTACCTCTTCTCTTTCTTTACCTCTTCTCTTTCTTTACCTCTTCTCTTTCTTTACCTCTGTTCTTCCTTTACCTCTTCTGTCTTTACCTCTTCTGTCTTTACCTCTTCTCTTTCTTTACCTCTTCTGTCTTTACCTCTTCTGTCTTTACCTCTTCTCTTTCTTTACCTCTTCTCTTTCTTTACCCCTTCTGTCTTTACCTCTTCTCTTTCTTTACCTCTTCTCTTTCTTTACCTCTTCTGTCTTTACCTCTTCTCTTTCTTTACCTTTTCTGTCTTTACCTATTCTCTTACTTTACCTCTTCTCTTTCTTTACCTATTCTCTTTCTTTACCTCTTCTGTCCTTACCTCTTCTGTCTTTATTTCTTCTGTCTTTACCTCTTCTCTTTCTTTACCTCTTCTCTTTCTTTACCTCTTCTGTCTTTACCTATTCTCTTACTTTACCTCTTCTCTTTCTTTACCTCTTCTGTCTTTACCCCTTCTCTTTCTTTACCTCTTCTCTTTCTTTACCTATTTTCTTTCTTTACCTTTTCTGTCTTTACCTCTTCTCTTTCTTTACCTCTTCTCTTTCTTTACCTCTTCTGTCTTTACCTCTTCTCTTTCTTTACCTCTTATGTCTTTACCTCTTCTCTTTCTTTACCTCTTCTGTCTTTACCTCTTCTCTTTCCTTACCTCTTCTCTTTCTTTAGCTATTCTCTTTCTTTACCTCTTCTCTTTCTTTACCTCTTCTCTTTCTATCTATCTTCTGTCTTTACCTCTTCTCTTCACCTCTTCTCTTTCTTTACCTATTCTCTTTCTTTACCTCTTCTGTCTTTACCTTTTCTCTTTCTTTACCTCTTCTCTCTTTACCTCTTCTCTTTCTTTACCTCTTCTGTCTTTACCTCTTCTCTTTCTTTACCTCTTCTGTCTTTACCTCTTCTGTCTTTACCTCTTCTCTTTCTTTACCTCTTCTCTTTCTTTACCCCTTCTGTCTTTACCTCTTCTCTTTCTTTACCTCTTCTCTTTCTTTACCTCTTCTGTCTTTACCTCTTCTCTTTCTTTACCTATTCTCTTTCTTTACCTCTTCTCTTTCTATCTATCTTCTGTCTTTACCTCTTCTCTTTCTTTACCTCTTCTCTTTCTTTACCTCTTCTGTCTTTACCTCTTCTCTTTACCTCTTCTCTTTCTTTACCTATTCTCTCTCTTTACCTCTTCTGTCTTCACCTCTTCTCTTTCTTTACCTCTTCTCTTTCTTCACCTCTTCTCTTTCTTTACCTCTGCTGTCTTTACCTCTTCTCTTTCTTTACCTCTTCTGTCTTTACCTCTTCTCTTTCCTTACCTCTTCTCTTTCTTTACCTATTCTCTGTCTTTACCTCTTCTGTCTTTACCTCTTCTCTATCTTTACCTCTTCTGTCTTTACCTCTTCTGTCTTTACCTATTCTCTTACTTTACCTCTTCTCTTTCTTTACCTCTTCTGTCTTTACCTCTTCTCTTTCTTTACCTCTTCTCTTTCTTTACCTATTTTCTTTCTTTACCTTTTCTGTCTTTACCTCTTCTCTTTCTTTACCTCTTCTCTTTCTTTACCTCTTCTGTCTTTACCTCTTCTCTTTCTTTACCTCTTATGTCTTTACCTCTTCTCTTTCTTTACCTCTTCTGTCTTTACCTCTTCTCTTTCTTTACCTTTTCTGTCTTTACCTATTCTCTTACTTTACCTCTTCTCTTTCTTTACCTATTCTCTTTCTTTACCTCTTCTGTCCTTACCTCTTCTGTCTTTATTTCTTCTGTCTTTACCTCTTCTCTTTCTTTACCTATTCTCTTTCTTTACCTCTTCTCTTTCTATCTATCTTCTGTCTTTACCTCTTCTCTTTCTTTACCTCTTCTCTTTCTTTACCTCTTCTGTCTTTACCTCTTCTCTTTACCTCTTCTCTTTCTTTACCTATTCTCTGTCTTTACCTCTTCTGTCTTTACCTCTTCTCTTTCTTTCCCTCTTCTCTTTCTTTACCTCTTCTGTCTTTACCTCTTCTGTCTTTACCTCTTCTCTTTCTTTAACTCTTCTGTCTTTACCTCTTCTCTTTCTTTACCTCTTCTCTTTCTATCTATCTTCTGTCTTTACCTCTTCTGTCTTTACCTCTTCTCTTTCTTTACCTCTTCTGTCTTCATTTCTTCTGTCTTTACCTCTTCTCTTTCTTTACCTATTCTCTTTCTTTACCTCTTCTCTGTCTATCTATCTTCTGTCTTTACCTCTTCTGTCTTTACCTCTTCTCTTTCTTTACCTCTTCTCTTTCTATCTATCTTCTGTCTTTACGTCTTCTCTTTACCTCTTCTCTTTCTTTACCTCTTCTCTTTACCTCTTCTCTTTCTTTACCTATTCTCTTTCTTTACCTCTTCTGTCTTTACCTCTTCTCTTTCTTTACCTCTTCTCTTTCTTCACCTCTTCTCTTTTTTTACCTCTTCTGTCTTTACCTCTTCTCTTTCCTTACCTCTTCTCTTTCCTTACCTCTTCTCTTTCTTTACCTATTTTCTTTCTTTACCTCTTCTGTCTTTACCTCTTCTCTTTCTTTACCTGTTCTCTTTCTTTACCTCTTCTGTCTTTACCTCTTCTGTCTTTACCTCTTCTCTTTCTTTACCTCTTCTGTCTTTACCTCTTCT
This sequence comes from Lampris incognitus, assembly GCF_029633865.1. Lineage (NCBI taxonomy): Eukaryota > Metazoa > Chordata > Actinopteri > Lampriformes > Lampridae > Lampris > Lampris incognitus. The sequence goes on from NC_079211.1 coordinate 70,846,511, forward strand.
CTTTCTATCTATCTTCTGTCTTTACCTCTTCTCTTTCTTTACCTCTTCTCTTTCTTTACCTCTTCTGTCTTTACCTCTTCTCTTTACCTCTTCTCTTTCTTTACCTATTCTCTTTCTTTACCTCTTCTGTCTTCACCTCTTCTCTTTCTTTACCTCTTCTCTTTCTTCACCTCTTCTCTTTCTTTACCTCTGCTGTCTTTACCTCTTCTCTTTCTTTACCTCTTCTGTCTTTACCTCTTCTCTTTCCTTACCTCTTCTCTTTCTTTACCTATTCTCTTTCTTTACCTCTTCGCTTTCTTTACCTCTTCCGTCTTTACCTCTTCTCTTTACCTCTTCTCTTTCTTTACCTATTCTCTGTCTTTACCTCTTCTGTCTTTACCTCTTCTCTTTCTTTACCTCTTCTGTCTTTACCTCTTCTGTCTTTACCTCTTCTCTTTCTTTACCTCTTCTCTTTCTTTACCCCTTCTGTCTTTACCTCTTCTCTTTCTTTACCTCTTCTCTTTCTTTACCTCTTCTGTCTTTACCTCTTCTCTTTCTTTACCTCTTCTGTCTTTACCTCTTCTGTCTTTACCTCTTCTCTTCCTTTACCTCTTCTCTTTCTTTACCTCTTCTGTCTTTACCTCTTCTCTTTCTTTACCTCTTCTCTTTCTTTACCTCTTCTTTCTTTACCTCTTCTGTCTTTACCTTTTCTCTTTCTTTACCTCTTCTGTCTTTACCTCTTCTCTTTCTTTACCTCTTCTGTCTTTACCTATTCTCTTACTTTACCTCTTCTCTTTCTTTACCTCTTCTGTCTTTACCTCTTCTCTTTCTTTACCTCTTCTCTTTCTTTACCTCTTTTCTTTCTTTACCCCTTCTGTCTTTACCTCTTCTCTTTCTTTACCTCTTTTCTTTCTTTACCTCTTCTCTTTACCTCTTCTCTTTCTTTACCTATTCTCTTTCTTTACCTCTTCTGTCTTTACCTCTTCTCTTTCTTTACCTCTTCTTTTTCTTTACCGATTCTGTCTTTACCTCTTCTCTTTCTTTACCTTTTCTGTCTTTACCTATTCTCTTACTTTACCTCTTCTCTTTCTTTACCTATTCTCTTTCTTTACCTCTTCTGTCCTTACCTCTTCTGTCTTTATTTCTGCTGTCTTTACCTCTTCTCTTTCTTTACCTATTCTCTTTCTTTACCTCTTCTCTTTCTATCTATCTTCTGTCTTTACCTCTTCTCTTTCTTTACCTCTTCTCTTTACCTCTTCTCTTTCTTTACCTATTCTCTTTCTTTACCTCTTCTGTCTTCACCTCTTCTCTTTCTTTGCCTCTTCTCTTTCTTCACCTCTTCTCTTTCTTTACCTCTGCTGTCTTTACCTCTTCTCTTTCTTTACCTCTTCTGTCTTTACCTCTTCTCTTTCCTTACCTCTTCTCTTTCTTTACCTATTCTCTTTCTTTACCTCTTCTCTTTCTTTACCTCTTCTCTTTCTATTTATCTTCTGTCTTTACCTCTTCTCTTCACCTCTTCTCTTTCTTTACCTATTCTCTTTCTTTACCTCTTCTGTCTTTACCTCTTCTCTTTCTTTATCTCTTCTCTTTCTTCACCTTTTCTCTTTTTTTACCTCTTCTGTCTTTACCTCTTCTCTTTCTTTACCTCTTCTGTCTTTACTTCTTCTCTTTCCTTACCTCTTCTCTTTCTTTACCTCTTCTCTTTCTTTACCTCTTCTCTTTCTTTACCTCTGTTCTTCCTTTACCTCTTCTGTCTTTACCTCTTCTGTCTTTACCTCTTCTCTTTCTTTACCTCTTCTGTCTTTACCTCTTCTGTCTTTACCTCTTCTCTTTCTTTACCTCTTCTCTTTCTTTACCCCTTCTGTCTTTACCTCTTCTCTTTCTTTACCTCTTCTCTTTCTTTACCTCTTCTGTCTTTACCTCTTCTCTTTCTTTACCTTTTCTGTCTTTACCTATTCTCTTACTTTACCTCTTCTCTTTCTTTACCTATTCTCTTTCTTTACCTCTTCTGTCCTTACCTCTTCTGTCTTTATTTCTTCTGTCTTTACCTCTTCTCTTTCTTTACCTCTTCTCTTTCTTTACCTCTTCTGTCTTTACCTATTCTCTTACTTTACCTCTTCTCTTTCTTTACCTCTTCTGTCTTTACCCCTTCTCTTTCTTTACCTCTTCTCTTTCTTTACCTATTTTCTTTCTTTACCTTTTCTGTCTTTACCTCTTCTCTTTCTTTACCTCTTCTCTTTCTTTACCTCTTCTGTCTTTACCTCTTCTCTTTCTTTACCTCTTATGTCTTTACCTCTTCTCTTTCTTTACCTCTTCTGTCTTTACCTCTTCTCTTTCCTTACCTCTTCTCTTTCTTTACCTATTCTCTTTCTTTACCTCTTCTGTCTTTACCTTTTCTCTTTCTTTACCTCTTCTCTCTTTACCTCTTCTCTTTCTTTACCTCTTCTGTCTTTACCTCTTCTCTTTCTTTACCTCTTCTGTCTTTACCTCTTCTGTCTTTACCTCTTCTCTTTCTTTACCTCTTCTCTTTCTTTACCCCTTCTGTCTTTACCTCTTCTCTTTCTTTACCTCTTCTCTTTCTTTACCTCTTCTGTCTTTACCTCTTCTCTTTCTTTACCTATTCTCTTTCTTTACCTCTTCTCTTTCTATCTATCTTCTGTCTTTACCTCTTCTCTTTCTTTACCTCTTCTCTTTCTTTACCTCTTCTGTCTTTACCTCTTCTCTTTACCTCTTCTCTTTCTTTACCTATTCTCTTTCTTTACCTCTTCTGTCTTCACCTCTTCTCTTTCTTTACCTCTTCTCTTTCTTCACCTCTTCTCTTTCTTTACCTCTGCTGTCTTTACCTCTTCTCTTTCTTTACCTCTTCTGTCTTTACCTCTTCTCTTTCCTTACCTCTTCTCTTTCTTTACCTATTCTCTGTCTTTACCTCTTCTGTCTTTACCTCTTCTCTATCTTTACCTCTTCTGTCTTTACCTCTTCTGTCTTTACCTCTTCTCTTTCTTTACCTCTTCTCTTTCTTTACCCCTTCTGTCTTTACCTCTTCTCTTTCTTTACCTCTTCTCTTTCTTTACCTCTTCTGTCTTTACCTCTTCTCTTTCTTTACCTCTTCTGTCTTTACCTCTTCTCTTTCTTAACCTCTTCTGTCTTTACCTCTTCTGTCTTTACCTCTTCTCTTCCTTTACCTCTTCTCTTTCTTTACCTATTTTCTTTCTTTACCTTTTCTGTCTTTACGTCTTCTCTTTCTTTACCTCTTCTCTTTCTTTACCTCTTCTGTCTTTACCTCTTCTCTTTCTTTACCTCTTATGTCTTTACCTCTTCTCTTTCTTTACCTCTTCTGTCTTTACCTCTTCTCTTTCTTTACCTTTTCTGTCTTTACCTATTCTCTTACTTTACCTCTTCTCTTTCTTTACCTATTCTCTTTCTTTACCTCTTCTGTCCTTACCTCTTCTGTCTTTATTTCTTCTGTCTTTACCTCTTCTCTCTCTTTACCTATTCTCTTTCTTTACCTCTTCTCTTTCTATCTATCTTCTGTCTTTACCTCTTCTCTTTCTTTACCTCTTCTCTTTCTTTACCTCTTCTGTCTTTACCTCTTCTCTTAACCTCTTCTCTTTCTTTACCTATTCTCTTTCTTTACCTCTTCTGTCTTCACCTCTTCTCTTTCTTTACCTCTTCTCTTTCTTCACCTGTTCTCTTTCTTTACCTCTGCTGTCTTTACCTCTTCTCTTTCTTTACCTCTTCTGTCTTTACCTCTTCTCTTTCCTTACCTCTTCTCTTTCTTTACCTATTCTCTTTCTTTACCTCTTCTCTTTCTTTACCTCTTCTCTTTCTATCTATCTCCTGTCTTTACCTCTTCTCTTCACCTCTTCTCTTTCTTTACCTATTCTCTTTCTTTACCTCTTCTGTCTTTACCTTTTCTCTTTCTTTACGTCTTCTGTCTTTACCTCTTCTCTTTCTTTACCTCTTCTGTCTTTACCTATTCTCTTACTTTACCTCTTCTCTTTCTTTACCTCTTCTGTCTTTACCCCTTCTCTTTCTTTACCTCTTCTCTTTCTTTACCTATTTTCTTTCTTTACCTTTTCTGTCTTTACCTCTTCTCTTTCTTTACCTCTTCTCTTTCTTTACCTCTTCTGTCTTTACCTCTTCTCTTTCTTTACCTCTTATGTCTTTACCTCTTCTCTTTCTTTACCTTATCTGTCTTTACCTCTTCTCTTTCCTTACCTCTTCTCTTTCTTTACCTATTCTCTTTCTTTACCTCTTCTCTTTCTTTACCTCTTCTCTTTCTATCTATCTTCTGTCTTTACCTCTTCTCTTCACCTCTTCTCTTTCTTTACCTATTCTCTTTCTTTACCTCTTCTGTCTTTACCTTTTCTCTTTCTTTACCTCTTCTCTCTTTACCTCTTCTCTTTCTTTACCTCTTCTGTCTTTACCTATTCTCTTACTTTACCTCTTCTCTTTCTTTACCTCTTCTGTCTTTACCCCTTCTCTTTCTTTACCTCTTCTCTTTCTTTACCTATTTTCTTTCTTTACCTTATCTGTCTTTACCTCTTCTCTTTCTTTACCTCTTCTCTTTCTTTACCTCTTCTGTCTTTACCTCTTCTCTTTCTTTACCTCTTATGTCTTTACCTCTTCTCTTTCTTTACCTCTTCTGTCTTTACCTCTTCTCTTTCTTTACCTTTTCTGTCTTTACCTATTCTCTTACTTTACCTCTTCTCTTTCTTTACCTATTCTCTTTCTTTACCTCTTCTGTCCTTACCTCTTCTGTCTTTATTTCTTCTGTCTTTACCTCTTCTCTTTCTTTACCTATTCTCTTTCTTTACCTCTTCTCTTTCTATCTATCTTCTGTCTTTACCTCTTCTCTTTCTTTACCTCTTCTCTTTCTTTACCTCTTCTGTCTTTACCTCTTCTCTTTACCTCTTCTCTTTCTTTACCTATTCTCTTTCTTTACCTCTTCTGTCTTCACCTCTTCTCTTTCTTTACCTCTTCTCTTTTTTCACCTGTTCTCTTTCTTTACCTCTGCTGTCTTTACCTATTCTCTTTCTTTACCTCTTCTGTCTTTACTTCTTCTCTTTCCTTACCTCTTCTCTTTCTTTACCTCTTCTCTTTCTTTACCTCTTCTCTGTCTTTACCTCTGTTCTTCCTTTACCTCTTCTGTCTTTACCTCTTCTGTCTTTACCTCTTCTCTTTCTTTACCTCTTCTGTCTTTACCTCTTCTGTCTTTACCTCTTCTCTTTCTTTACCTCTTCTCTTTCTTAACCCCTTCTGTCTTTACCTCTTCTCTTTCTTTACCTCTTCTCTTTCTTTACCTCTTCTGTCTTTACCTCTTCTCTTTCTTTACCTCTTCTGTCTTTACCTCTTCTCTTTCTTTACCTCTTCTGTCTTTACCTCTTCTGTCTTTACCTCTTCTCTTTCTTTCCCTCTTCTCTTTCTTTACCTCTTCTGTCTTTACCTCTTCTGTCTTTACCTCTTCTCTTTCTTTAACTCTTCTGTCTTTACCTCTTCTCTTTCTTTACCTCTTCTCTTTCTATCTATCTTCTGTCTTTACCTCTTCTGTCTTTACCTCTTCTCTTTCTTTACCTCTTCTGTCTTCATTTCTTCTGTCTTTACCTCTTCTCTTTCTTTACCTATTCTCTTTCTTTACCTCTTCTCTGTCTGTCTATCTTCTGTCTTTACCTCTTCTGTCTTTACCTCTTCTCTTTCTTTACCTCTTCTCTTTCTATCTATCTTCTGTCTTTACGTCTTCTCTTTACCTCTTCTCTTTCTTTACCTCTTCTCTTTACCTCTTCTCTTTCTTTACCTATTCTCTTTCTTTACCTCTTCTGTCTTTACTTCTTCTCTTTCTTTACCTCTTCTCTTTCTTCACCTCTTCTCTTTTTTTACCTCTTCTGTCTTTACCTCTTCTCTTTCCTTACCTCTTCTCTTTCTTTACCTATTCTCTGTCTTTACCTCTTCTCTTTCCTTACCTCTTCTCTTTCTTTACCTATTTTCTTTCTTTACCTCTTCTGTCTTTACCTCTTCTCTTTCTTTACCTGTTCTCTTTCTTTACCTCTTCTGTCTTTACCTCTTCTGTCTTTACCTCTTCTCTTTCTTTACCTCTTCTGTCTTTACCTCTTCTCTTTCTATCTATCTTCTGTCTTTACCTCTTCTCTTTCTTTACCTCTTCTCTTTCTTTACCTCTTCTGTCTTTACCTCTTCTCTTTACCTCTTCTCTTTCTTTACCTATTCTCTTTCTTTACCTCTTCTGTCTTCACCTCTTCTCTTTCTTTACCTCTTCTCTTTCTTCACCTCTTCTCTTTCTTTACCTCTGCTGTCTTTACCTCTTCTCTTTCTTTACCTCTTCTCTTTCTTTACCTCTTCTCTTTCTTTACCTCTTCCGTCTTTACCTCTTCTCTTTACCTCTTTTCTTTCTTTACCTCTTCTGTCTTTACCTCTTCTGTCTTTACCTCTTCTCTTTCTTTACCTCTTCTCTTTCTTTACCCTTTCTGTCTTTACCTCTTCTCTTTCTTTACCTCTTCTGTCTTTACCTCTTCTGTCTGTACCTCTTCTCTTTCTTTACCTCTTCTGTCTTTACTTCTTCTCTTTCCTTACCTCTTCTGTCTTTACCTCTTCTCTTTCTTTACCTCTTCTGTCTTTACCTCTTCTCTTTCTTTACCTCTTCTGTCTTTACCTCTTCTGTCTTTACCTCTTCTCTTTCTTTCCCTCTTCTCTTTCTTTACCTCTTCTGTCTTTACCTCTTCTGTCTTTACCTCTTCTCTTTCTTTAACTCTTCTGTCTTTACCTCTTCTCTTTCTTTACCTCTTCTCTTTCTATCTATCTTCTGTCTTTACCTCTTCTGTCTTTACCTCTTCTCTTTCTTTACCTCTTCTCTTTCTATCTATCTTCTGTCTTTACCTCTTCTCTTTCTTTACCTATTCTCTTTCTTTACCTCTTCTCTTTCTTTACCTCTTCCGTCTTTACCTCTTCTCTTTACCTCTTTTCTTTCTTTACCTCTTCTGTCTTTACCTCTTCTGTCTTTACCTCTTCTCTTTCTTTACCTCTTCTCTTTCTTTACCCTTTCTGTCTTTACCTCTTCTCTTTCTTTACCTCTTCTGTCTTTACCTCTTCTGTCTGTACCTCTTCTCTTTCTTTACCTCTTCTGTCTTTACCTCTTCTCTTTCTTTACCTCTTCTGTCTTTACCTCTTCTCTTTCTTTACCTCTTCTGTCTTTACCTCTTCTCTTTCTTTACCTCTTCTGTCTTTACCTCTTCTGTCTTTACCTCTTCTCTTTCTTTCCCTCTTCTCTTTCTTTACCTCTTCTGTCTTCATTTCTTCTGTCTTTACCTCTTCTCTTTCTTTACCTATTCTCTTTCTTTACCTCTTCTCTGTCTGTCTATCTTCTGTCTTTACCTCTTCTGTCTTTACCTCTTCTCTTTCTTTACCTCTTCTGTCTTCATTTCTTCTGTCTTTACCTCTTCTCTTTCTTTACCTATTCTCTTTCTTTACCTCTTCTCTGTCTGTCTATCTTCTGTCTTTACCTCTTCTGTCTTTACCTCTTCTCTTTCTTTACCTCTTCTCTTTCTATCTATCTTCTGTCTTTACGTCTTCTCTTTACCTCTTCTCTTTCTTTACCTCTTCTCTTTACCTCTTCTCTTTCTTTACCTATTCTCTTTCTTTACCTCTTCTGTCTTTACCTCTTCTCTTTCTTTACCTCTTCTCTTTCTTCACCTCTTCTCTTTTTTTACCTCTTCTGTCTTTACCTCTTCTCTTTCCTTACCTCTTCTCTTTCTTTACCTATTCTCTGTCTTTACCTCTTCTCTTTCCTTACCTCTTCTCTTTCTTTACCTATTTTCTTTCTTTACCTCTTCTGTCTTTACCTCTTCTCTTTCTTTACCTGTTCTCTTTCTTTACCTCTTCTGTCTTTACCTCTTCTGTCTTTACCTCTTCTCTTTCTTTACCTCTTCTGTCTTTACCTCTTCTCTTTCTATCTATCTTCTGTCTTTACCTCTTCTCTTTCTTTACCTCTTCTCTTTCTTTACCTCTTCTGTCTTTACCTCTTCTCTTTACCTCTTCTCTTTCTTTACCTATTCTCTTTCTTTACCTCTTCTGTCTTCACCTCTTCTCTTTCTTTACCTCTTCTCTTTCTTCACCTCTTCTCTTTCTTTACCTCTGCTGTCTTTACCTCTTCTCTTTCTTTACCTCTTCTGTCTTTACCTCTTCTCTTTCCTTACCTCTTCTCTTTCTTTACCTATTCTCTTTCTTTACCTCTTCTCTTTCTTTACCTCTTCCGTCTTTACCTCTTCTCTTTACCTCTTTTCTTTCTTTACCTCTTCTGTCTTTACTTCTTCTGTCTTTACCTCTTCTCTTTCTTTACCTCTTCTCTTTCTTTACCCTTTCTGTCTTTACCTCTTCTCTTTCTTTACCTCTTCTGTCTTTACCTCTTCTGTCTGTACCTCTTCTCTTTCTTTACCTCTTCTGTCTTTACTTCTTCTCTTTCCTTACCTCTTCTCTTTCTTTACCTCTTCTCTTTCTTTACCTCTTCTCTGTCTTTACCTCTGTTCTTCCTTTACCTCTTCTGTCTTTACCTCTTCTGTCTTTACCTCTTCTCTTTCTTTACCTCTTCTGTCTTTACCTCTTCTGTCTTTACCTCTTCTCTTTCTTTACCTCTTCTCTTTCTTAACCCCTTCTGTCTTTACCTCTTCTCTTTCTTTACCTCTTCTCTTTCTTTACCTCTTCTGTCTTTACCTCTTCTCTTTCTTTACCTCTTCTCTCTTTACCTCTTCTCTTTCTTTACCTCTTCTGTCTTTACCTCTTCTGTCTTTACCTCTTCTCTTTCTTTCCCTCTTCTCTTTCTTTACCTCTTCTGTCTTTACCTCTTCTGTCTTTACCTCTTCTCTTTCTTTAACTCTTCTGTCTTTACCTCTTCTCTTTCTTTACCTCTTCTCTTTCTATCTATCTTCTGTCTTTACCTCTTCTGTCTTTACCTCTTCTCTTTCTTTACCTCTTCTGTCTTCATTTCTTCTGTCTTTACCTCTTCTCTTTCTTTACCTATTCTCTTTCTTTACCTCTTCTCTGTCTATCTATCTTCTGTCTTTACCTCTTCTGTCTTTACCTCTTCTCTTTCTTTACCTCTTCTCTTTCTATCTATCTTCTGTCTTTACGTCTTCTCTTTACCTCTTCTCTTTCTTTACCTCTTCTCTTTACCTCTTCTCTTTCTTTACCTATTCTCTTTCTTTACCTCTTCTGTCTTTACCTCTTCTCTTTCTTTACCTCTTCTCTTTCTTCACCTCTTCTCTTTTTTTACCTCTTCTGTCTTTACCTCTTCTGTCTTTACCTCTTCTCTTCCTTTACCTCTTCTCTTTCTTTACCTCTTCTGTCTTTACCTCTTCTCTTTCTTTACCTCTTCTCTTTCTTTACCTCTTCTTTCTTTACCTCTTCTGTCTTTACCTTTTCTCTTTCTTTACCTCTTCTGTCTTTACCTCTTCTCTTTCTTTACCTCTTCTGTCTTTACCTATTCTCTTACTTTACCTCTTCTCTTTCTTTACCTCTTCTGTCTTTACCTCTTCTCTTTCTTTACCTCTTCTCTTTCTTTACCTCTTTTCTTTCTTTACCCCTTCTGTCTTTACCTCTTCTCTTTCTTTACCTCTTTTCTTTCTTTACCTCTTCTCTTTACCTCTTCTCTTTCTTTACCTATTCTCTTTCTTTACCTCTTCTGTCTTTACCTCTTCTCTTTCTTTACCTCTTCTTTTTCTTTACCGATTCTGTCTTTACCTCTTCTCTTTCTTTACCTTTTCTGTCTTTACCTATTCTCTTACTTTACCTCTTCTCTTTCTTTACCTATTCTCTTTCTTTACCTCTTCTGTCCTTACCTCTTCTGTCTTTATTTCTTCTGTCTTTACCTCTTCTCTTTCTTTACCTATTCTCTTTCTTTACCTCTTCTCTTTCTATCTATCTTCTGTCTTTACCTCTTCTCTTTCTTTACCTCTTCTCTTTCTTTACCTCTTCTGTCTTTACCTCTTCTCTTTACCTCTTCTCTTTCTTTACCTATTCTCTTTCTTTACCTCTTCTGTCTTCACCTCTTCTCTTTCTTTACCTCTTCTCTTTCTTCACCTCTTCTCTTTCTTTACCTCTGCTGTCTTTACCTCTTCTCTTTCTTTACCTCTTCTGTCTTTACCTCTTCTCTTTCCTTACCTCTTCTCTTTCTTTACCTATTCTCTTTCTTTACCTCTTCTCTTTCTTTACCTCTTCTCTTTCTATTTATCTTCTGTCTTTACCTCTTCTCTTCACCTCTTCTCTTTCTTTACCTCTTCTCTTTCTTTACCTATTTTCTTTCTTTACCTTTTCTGTCTTTACCTCTTCTCTTTCTTTACCTCTTCTCTTTCTTTACCTCTTCTGTCTTTACCTCTTCTCTTTCTTTACCTCTTATTTCTTTACCTCTTCTCTTTCTTTACCTCTTCTGTCTTTACCTCTTCTCTTTCTTTACCTTTTCTGTCTTTACCTATTCTCTTACTTTACCTCTTCTCTTTCTTTACCTATTCTCTTTCTTTACCTCTTCTGTCCTTACCTCTTCTGTCTTTATTTCTTCTGTCTTTACCTCTTCTCTTTCTTTACCTCTTCTGTCTTTACCTATTCTCTTACTTTACCTCTTCTCTTTCTTTACCTCTTCTGTCTTTACCCCTTCTCTTTCTTTACCTCTTCTCTTTCTTTACCTATTTTCTTTCTTTACCTTTTCTGTCTTTACCTCTTCTCTTTCTTTACCTCTTCTCTTTCTTTACCTCTTCTGTCTTTACCTCTTCTCTTTCTTTACCTCTTATGTCTTTACCTCTTCTCTTTCTTTACCTCTTCTGTCTTTACCTATTCTCTTACTTTACCTCTTCTCTTTCTTTACCTCTTCTGTCTTTACCTCTTCTCTTTCTTTACCTCTTCTCTTTCTTTACCTCTTTTCTTTCTTTACCCCTTCTGTCTTTACCTCTTCTCTTTCTTTACCTCTTTTCTTTCTTTACCTCTTCTCTTTACCTCTTCTCTTTCTTTACCTATTCTCTTTCTTTACCTCTTCTGTCTTTACCTCTTCTCTTTCTTTACCTCTTCTTTTTCTTTACCGATTCTGTCTTTACCTCTTCTCTTTCTTTACCTTTTCTGTCTTTACCTATTCTCTTACTTTACCTCTTCTCTTTCTTTACCTATTCTCTTTCTTTACCTCTTCTGTCCTTACCTCTTCTGTCTTTATTTCTTCTGTCTTTACCTCTTCTCTTTCTTTACCTATTCTCTTTCTTTACCTCTTCTCTTTCTATCTATCTTCTGTCTTTACCTCTTCTCTTTCTTTACCTCTTCTCTTTCTTTACCTCTTCTGTCTTTACCTCTTCTCTTTACCTCTTCTCTTTCTTTACCTATTCTCTTTCTTTACCTCTTCTGTCTTCACCTCTTCTCTTTCTTTACCTCTTCTCTTTCTTCACCTCTTCTCTTTCTTTACCTCTGCTGTCTTTACCTCTTCTCTTTCTTTACCTCTTCTGTCTTTACCTCTTCTCTTTCCTTACCTCTTCTCTTTCTTTACCTATTCTCTTTATTTACCTCTTCTCTTTCTTTACCTCTTCTCTTTCTATTTATCTTCTGTCTTTACCTCTTCTCTTCACCTCTTCTCTTTCTTTACCTCTTCTCTTTCTTTACATATTTTCTTTCTTTACCTTTTCTGTCTTTACCTCTTCTCTTTCTTTACCTCTTCTGTCCTTACCTCTTCTGTCTTTATTTCTTCTGTCTTTACCTCTTCTCTTTCTTTACCTCTTCTGTCTTTACCTATTCTCTTACTTTACCTCTTCTCTTTCTTTACCTCTTCTGTCTTTACCCCTTCTCTTTCTTTACCTCTTCTCTTTCTTTACCTATTTTCTTTCTTTACCTTTTCTGTCTTTACCTCTTCTCTTTCTTTACCTCTTCTCTTTCTTTACCTCTTCTGTCTTTACCTCTTCTCTTTCTTTACCTCTTATGTCTTTACCTCTTCTCTTTCTTTACCTCATCTGTCTTTACCTCTTCTCTTTCCTTACCTCTTCTCTTTCTTTACCTATTCTCTTTCTTTACCTCTTCTCTTTCTTTACCTCTTCTCTTTCTATCTATCTTCTGTCTTTACCTCTTCTCTTCACCTCTTCTCTTTCTTTACCTATTCTCTTTCTTTACCTCTTCTGTCTTTACCTTTTCTCTTTCTTTACCTCTTCTCTCTTTACCTCTTCTCTTTCTTTACCTCTTCTGTCTTTACCTATTCTCTTACTTTACCTCTTCTCTTTCTTTACCTCTTCTGTCTTTACCCCTTCTCTTTCTTTACCTCTTCTCTTTCTTTACCTATTTTCTTTCTTTACCTTTTCTGTCTTTACCTCTTCTCTTTCTTTACCTCTTCTCTTTCTTTACCTCTTCTGTCTTTACCTCTTCTCTTTCTTTACCTCTTATGTCTTTACCTCTTCTCTTTCTTTACCTCTTCTGTCTTTACCTCTTCTCTTTCTTTACCTTTTCTGTCTTTACCTATTCTCTTACTTTACCTCTTCTCTTTCTTTACCTATTCTCTTTCTTTACCTCTTCTGTCCTTACCTCTTCTGTCTTTATTTCTTCTGTCTTTACCTCTTCTCTTTCTTTACCTATTCTCTTTCTTTACCTCTTCTCTTTCTATCTATCTTCTGTCTTTACCTCTTCTCTTTCTTTACCTCTTCTCTTTCTTTACCTCTTCTGTCTTTACCTCTTCTCTTTACCTCTTCTCTTTCTTTACCTATTCTCTTTCTTTACCTCTTCTGTCTTCACCTCTTCTCTTTCTTTACCTCTTCTCTTTCTTCACCTGTTCTCTTTCTTTACCTCTGCTGTCTTTACCTCTTCTCTTTCTTTACCTCTTCTGTCTTTACCTCTTCTCTTTCCTTACCTCTTCTCTTTCTTCACCTCTTCTCTTTCTTTACCTATTCTCTTTCTTTACCTCTTCTGTCTTTACTTCTTCTCTTTCCTTACCTCTTCTCTTTCTTTACCTCTTCTCTTTCTTTACCTCTGTTCTTCCTTTACCTCTTCTGTCTTTACCTCTTCTGTCTTTACCTCTTCTCTTTCTTTACCTCTTCTGTCTTTACCTCTTCTGTCTTTACCTCTTCTCTTTCTTTACCTCTTCTCTTTCTTAACCCCTTCTGTCTTTACCTCTTCTCTTTCTTTACCTCTTCTCTTTCTTTACCTCTTCTGTCTTTACCTCTTCTCTTTCTTTACCTCTTCTGTCTTTACCTCTTCTCTTTCTTTACCTCTTCTGTCTTTACCTCTTCTGTCTTTACCTCTTCTCTTTCTTTCCCTCTTCTCTTTCTTTACCTCTTCTGTCTTTACCTCTTCTGTCTTTACCTCTTCTCTTTCTTTAACTCTTCTGTCTTTACCTCTTCTCTTTCTTTACCTCTTCTCTTTCTATCTATCTTCTGTCTTTACCTCTTCTGTCTTTACCTCTTCTCTTTCTTTACCTCTTCTGTCTTCATTTCTTCTGTCTTTACCTCTTCTCTTTCTTTACCTATTCTCTTTCTTTACCTCTTCTCTGTCTATCTATCTTCTGTCTTTACGTCTTCTCTTTACCTCTTCTCTTTCTTTACCTCTTCTCTTTACCTCTTCTCTTTCTTTACCTATTCTCTTTCTTTACCTCTTCTGTCTTTACCTCTTCTCTTTCTTTACCTCTTCTCTTTCTTCACCTCTTCTCTTTTTTTACCTCTTCTGTCTTTACCTCTTCTCTTTCCTTACCTCTTCTCTTTCTTTACCTATTCTCTGTCTTTACCTCTTCTCTTTCCTTACCTCTTCTCTTTCTTTACCTATTTTCTTTCTTTACCTCTTCTGTCTTTACCTCTTCTCTTTCTTTACCTGTTCTCTTTCTTTACCTCTTCTGTCTTTACCTCTTCTGTCTTTACCTCTTCTCTTTCTTTACCTCTTCTGTCTTTACCTCTTCTCTTTCTATCTATCTTCTGTCTTTACCTCTTCTCTTTCTTTACCTCTTCTCTTTCTTTACCTCTTCTGTCTTTACCTCTTCTCTTTACCTCTTCTCTTTCTTTACCTATTCTCTTTCTTTACCTCTTCTGTCTTCACCTCTTCTCTTTCTTTACCTCTTCTCTTTCTTCACCTCTTCTCTTTCTTTACCTCTGCTGTCTTTACCTCTTCTCTTTCTTTACCTCTTCTGTCTTTACCTCTTCTCTTTCCTTACCTCTTCTCTTTCTTTACCTATTCTCTTTCTTTACCTCTTCTCTTTCTTTACCTCTTCCGTCTTTACCTCTTCTCTTTCTTTACCTCTTCTGTCTTTACCTCTTCTGTCTTTACCTCTTCTCTTTCTTTACCTCTTCTCTTTCTTTACCCCTTCTGTCTTTACCTCTTCTCTTTCTTTACCTCTTCTCTTTCTTTACCTCTTCTGTCTTTACCTCTTCTCTTTCTTTACCTCTTCTGTCTTTACCTCTTCTGTCTTTACCTCTTCTCTTCCTTTACCTCTTCTCTTTCTTTACCTCTTCTGTCTTTACCTCTTCTCTTTCTTTACCTCTTCTCTTTCTTTACCTCTTCTTTCTTTACCTCTTCTGTCTTTACCTTTTCTCTTTCTTTACCTCTTCTGTCTTTACCTCTTCTCTTTCTTTACCTCTTCTGTCTTTACCTATTCTCTTACTTTACCTCTTCTCTTTCTTTACCTCTTCTGTCTTTACCTCTTCTCTTTCTTTACCTCTTCTCTTTCTTTACCTCTTTTCTTTCTTTACCCCTTCTGTCTTTACCTCTTCTCTTTCTTTACCTCTTCTGTCTTTACCTCTTCTCTTTCTTTACCTCTTCTGTCTTTACCTCTTCTGTCTTTACCTCTTCTCTTCCTTTACCTCTTCTCTTTCTTTACCTCTTCTGTCTTTACCTCTTCTCTTTCTTTACCTCTTCTGTCTTTACCTCTTCTCTTTCTTTACCTCTTCTCTTTCTTTACCTCTTCTTTCTTTACCTCTTCTGTCTTTACCTTTTCTCTTTCTTTACCTCTTCTGTCTTTACCTCTTCTCTTTCTTTACCTCTTCTGTCTTTACCTATTCTCTTACTTTACCTCTTCTCTTTCTTTACCTCTTCTGTCTTTACCTCTTCTCTTTCTTTACCTCTTCTCTTTCTTTACCTCTTTTCTTTCTTTACCCCTTCTGTCTTTACCTCTTCTCTTTCTTTACCTCTTTTCTTTCTTTACCTCTTCTCTTTACCTCTTCTCTTTCTTTACCTCTTCTCTTTCTTTACCTCTTCTGTCTTTACCTCTTCTCTTTCTTTACCTCTTCTGTCTTTACCTCTTCTGTCTTTACCTCTTCTCTTCCTTTACCTCTTCTCTTTCTTTACCTCTTCTGTCTTTACCTCTTCTCTTTCTTTACCTCTTCTCTTTCTTTACCTCTTCTTTCTTTACCTCTTCTGTCTTTACCTTTTCTCTTTCTTTACCTCTTCTGTCTTTACCTCTTCTCTTTCTTTACCTCTTCTGTCTTTACCTATTCTCTTACTTTACCTCTTCTCTTTCTTTACCTCTTCTGTCTTTACCTCTTCTCTTTCTTTACCTCTTCTCTTTCTTTACCTCTTTTCTTTCTTTACCCCTTCTGTCTTTACCTCTTCTCTTTCTTTACCTCTTTTCTTTCTTTACCTCTTCTCTTTACCTCTTCTCTTTCTTTACCTATTCTCTTTCTTTACCTCTTCTGTCTTTACCTCTTCTCTTTCTTTACCTCTTCTTTTTCTTTACCGATTCTGTCTTTACCTCTTCTCTTTCTTTACCTTTTCTGTCTTTACCTATTCTCTTACTTTACCTCTTCTCTTTCTTTACCTATTCTCTTTCTTTACCTCTTCTGTCCTTACCTCTTCTGTCTTTATTTCTTCTGTCTTTACCTCTTCTCTTTCTTTACCTATTCTCTTTCTTTACCTCTTCTCTTTCTATCTATCTTCTGTCTTTACCTCTTCTCTTTCTTTACCTCTTCTCTTTCTTTACCTCTTCTGTCTTTACCTCTTCTCTTTACCTCTTCTCTTTCTTTACCTATTCTCTTTCTTTACCTCTTCTGTCTTCACCTCTTCTCTTTCTTTACCTCTTCTCTTTCTTCACCTCTTCTCTTTCTTTACCTCTGCTGTCTTTACCTCTTCTCTTTCTTTACCTCTTCTGTCTTTACCTCTTCTCTTTCCTTACCTCTTCTCTTTCTTTACCTATTCTCTTTCTTTACCTCTTCTCTTTCTTTACCTCTTCTCTTTCTATTTATCTTCTGTCTTTACCTCTTCTCTTCACCTCTTCTCTTTCTTTACCTCTTCTCTTTCTTTACCTATTTTCTTTCTTTACCTTTTCTGTCTTTACCTCTTCTCTTTCTTTACCTCTTCTCTTTCTTTACCTCTTCTGTCTTTACCTCTTCTCTTTCTTTACCTCTTATTTCTTTACCTCTTCTCTTTCTTTACCTCTTCTGTCTTTACCTCTTCTCTTTCTTTACCTTTTCTGTCTTTACCTATTCTCTTACTTTACCTCTTCTCTTTCTTTACCTATTCTCTTTCTTTACCTCTTCTGTCCTTACCTCTTCTGTCTTTATTTCTTCTGTCTTTACCTCTTCTCTTTCTTTACCTATTCTCTTTCTTTACCTCTTCTCTTTCTATCTATCTTCTGTCTTTACCTCTTCTCTTTCTTTACCTCTTCTCTTTCTTTACCTCTTCTGTCTTTACCTCTTCTCTTTACCTCTTCTCTTTCTTTACCTATTCTCTTTCTTTACCTCTTCTGTCTTCACCTCTTCTCTTTCTTTACCTCTTCTCTTTCTTCACCTGTTCTCTTTCTTTACCTCTGCTGTCTTTACCTCTTCTCTTTCTTTACCTCTTCTGTCTTTACCTCTTCTCTTTCCTTACCTCTTCTCTTTCTTTACCTATTCTCTTTCTTTACCTCTTCTCTTTCTTTACCTCTTCTCTTTCTATCTATCTTCTGTCTTTACCTCTTCTCTTCACCTCTTCTCTTTCTTTACCTATTCTCTTTCTTTACCTCTTCTGTCTTTACTTCTTCTCTTTCCTTACCTCTTCTCTTTCTTTACCTCTTCTCTTTCTTTACCTCTTCTCTTTCTTTACCTCTGTTCTTCCTTTACCTCTTCTGTCTTTACCTCTTCTGTCTTTACCTCTTCTCTTTCTTTACCTCTTCTGTCTTTACCTCTTCTGTCTTTACCTCTTCTCTTTCTTTACCTCTTCTCTTTCTTAACCCCTTCTGTCTTTACCTCTTCTCTTTCTTTACCTCTTCTCTTTCTTTACCTCTTCTGTCTTTACCTCTTCTCTTTCTTTACCTCTTCTGTCTTTACCTCTTCTCTTTCTTTACCTCTTCTGTCTTTACCTCTTCTGTCTTTACCTCTTCTCTTTCATTCCCTCTTCTCTTTCTTTACCTCTTCTGTCTTTACCTCTTCTGTCTTTACCTCTTCTCTTTCTTTAACTCTTCTGTCTTTACCTCTTCTCTTTCTTTACCTCTTCTCTTTCTATCTATATTCTGTCTTTACCTCTTCTGTCTTTACCTCTTCTCTTTCTTTACCTCTTTTGTCTTCATTTCTTCTGTCTTTACCTCTTCTCTTTCTTTACCTATTCTCTTTCTTTACCTCTTCTCTGTCTATCTATCTTCTGTCTTTACCTCTTCTGTCTTTACCTCTTCTCTTTCCTTACCTCTTCTCTTTCTATCTATCTTCTGTCTTTACGTCTTCTCTTTACCTCTTCTCTTTCTTTACCTCTTCTCTTTACCTCTTCTCTTTCTTTACCTATTTTCTTTCTTTACCTCTTCTGTCTTTACCTCTTCTCTTTCTTTACCTGTTCTCTTTCTTTACCTCTTCTGTCTTTACCTCTTCTGTCTTTACCTCTTCTCTTTCTTTACCTCTTCTGTCTTTACCTCTTCTCTTTCTATCTATCTTCTGTCTTTACCTCTTCTCTTTCTTTACCTCTTCTCTTTCTTTACCTCTTCTGTCTTTACCTCTTCTCTTTACCTCTTCTCTTTCTTTACCTATTCTCTTTCTTTACCTCTTCTGTCTTCACCTCTTCTCTTTCTTTACCTCTTCTCTTTCTTCACCTCTTCTCTTTCTTTACCTCTGCTGTCTTTACCTCTTCTCTTTCTTTACCTCTTCTGTCTTTACCTCTTCTCTTTCCTTACCTCTTCTCTTTCTTTACCTATTCTCTTTCTTTACCTCTTCTCTTTCTTTACCTCTTCCGTCTTTACCTCTTCTCTTTACCTCTTCTCTTTCTTTACCTATTCTCTGTCTTTACCTCTTCTGTCTTTACCTCTTCTCTTTCTTTACCTCTTCTGTCTTTACCTCTTCTGTCTTTACCTCTTCTCTTTCTTTACCTCTTCTCTTTCTTTACCCCTTCTGTCTTTACCTCTTCTCTTTCTTTACCTCTTCTCTTTCTTTACCTCTTCTGTCTTTACCTCTTCTCTTTCTTTACCTCTTCTGTCTTTACCTCTTCTGTCTTTACCTCTTCTCTTCCTTTACCTCTTCTCTTTCTTTACCTCTTCTGTCTTTACCTCTTCTCTTTCTTTACCTCTTCTCTTTCTTTACCTCTTCTTTCTTTACCTCTTCTGTCTTTACCTTTTCTCTTTCTTTACCTCTTCTGTCTTTACCTCTTCTCTTTCTTTACCTCTTCTGTCTTTACCTATTCTCTTACTTTACCTCTTCTCTTTCTTTACCTCTTCTGTCTTTACCTCTTCTCTTTCTTTACCTCTTCTCTTTCTTTACCTCTTTTCTTTCTTTACCCCTTCTGTCTTTACCTCTTCTCTTTCTTTACCTCTTTTCTTTCTTTACCTCTTCTCTTTACCTCTTCTCTTTCTTTACCTATTCTCTTTCTTTACCTCTTCTGTCTTTACCTCTTCTCTTTCTTTACCTCTTCTTTTTCTTTACCGATTCTGTTTTTACCTCTTCTCTTTCTTTACCTTTTCTGTCTTTACCTATTCTCTTACTTTACCTCTTCTCTTTCTTTACCTATTCTCTTTCTTTACCTCTTCTGTCCTTACCTCTTCTGTCTTTATTTCTTCTGTCTTTACCTCTTCTCTTTCTTTACCTATTCTCTTTCTTTACCTCTTCTCTTTCTATCTATCTTCTGTCTTTACCTCTTCTCTTTCTTTACCTCTTCTCTTTCTTTACCTCTTCTGTCTTTACCTCTTCTCTTTACCTCTTCTCTTTCTTTACCTATTCTCTTTCTTTACCTCTTCTGTCTTCACCTCTTCTCTTTCTTTACCTCTTCTCTTTCTTCACCTCTTCTCTTTCTTTACCTCTGCTGTCTTTACCTCTTCTCTTTCTTTACCTCTTCTGTCTTTACCTCTTCTGTCTTTACCTCTTCTCTTTCTTTACCTATTCTCTTTCTTTACCTCTTCTCTTTCTTTACCTCTTCTCTTTCTATTTATCTTCTGTCTTTACCTCTTCTCTTCACCTCTTCTCTTTCTTTACCTATTCTCTTTCTTTACCTCTTCTGTCTTTACCTCTTCTCTTTCTTTATCTCTTCTCTTTCTTCACCTTTTCTCTTTTTTTACCTCTTCTGTCTTTACCTCTTCTCTTTCTTTACCTCTTCTGTCTTTACTTCTTCTCTTTCCTTACCTCGTCTCTTTCTTTACCTCTTCTCTTTCTTTACCTCTTCTCTTTCTTTACCTCTGTTCTTCCTTTACCTCTTCTGTCTTTACCTCTTCTGTCTTTACCTCTTCTCTTTCTTTACCTCTTCTGTCTTTACCTCTTCTGTCTTTACCTCTTCTCTTTCTTTACCTCTTCTCTTTCTTTACCCCTTCTGTCTTTACCTCTTCTCTTTCTTTACCTCTTCTCTTTCTTTACCTCTTCTGTCTTTACCTCTTCTCTTTCTTTACCTTTTCTGTCTTTACCTATTCTCTTACTTTACCTCTTCTCTTTCTTTACCTATTCTCTTTCTTTACCTCTTCTGTCCTTACCTCTTCTGTCTTTATTTCTTCTGTCCTTACCTCTTCTCTTTCTTTACCTATTCTCTTTCTTTACCTCTTCTCTTTCTATCTATCTTCTGTCTTTACCTCTTCTCTTTCTTTACCTCTTCTCTTTCTTTACCTCTTCTGTCTTTACCTCTTCTCTTTACCTCTTCTCTTTCTTTACCTATTCTCTTTCTTTACCTCTTCTGTCTTCACCTCTTCTCTTTCTTTACCTCTTCTATTTCTTCACCTCTTCTCTTTCTTTACCTCTGCTGTCTTTACCTCTTCTCTTTCTTTACCTCTTCTGTCTTTACCTCTTCTGTCTTTACCTCTTCTGTCTTTACCTCTTCTGTCTTTACCTCTTCTCTTTCTTTACCTCTTCTGTCTTTACCTCTTCTTTTTCTTTACCTCTTCTCTTTCTTTACCTCTTCTGTCTTTACCTCTTCTCTTTCTTTACCTCTTCTCTTTCTTTACCTCTTCTCTTTCTTTACCTCTTCTGTCTTTACCTCTTCTTTTTCTTTACCTCTTCTCTTTCTTTACCTCTTCTGTCTTTACCTCTTCTCTTTCTTTACCTCTTCTGTCTTTACCTGTTCTCTTTCTTTACCTCTTCTGTCTTTACCTCTTCTGTCTTTACCTCTTCTCTTTCTTTACCTCTTCTCTTTCTTTACCCTTCTGTCTTTACCTCTTCTCTTTCTTTACCTCTTCTGTCTTTACCTCTTCTGTCTTTACCTCTTCTCTTTCTTTACCTCTTCTGTCTTTACCTCTTCTGTCTTTACCTCTTCTCTTTCTTTACCTCTTCTCTTTCTTTACCCCTTCTTCCTTTACCTCTTCTCTTTCTTTACCTCTTCTCTTTCTTTACCTCTTCTGTCTTTACCTCTTCTCTTTCCTTACCTCTTCTCTTTCTTTACCTCTTCTCTTTCTTTACCTCTTCTCTTTCTTTACCTATTCTCTTTCTTTACCTCTTCTGTCTTTACCTCTTCTCTTTCTTTACCTGTTCTCTTATTTTACCTCTTCTGTATTTACCTCTTCTGTCTTTACCTCTTCCCTTTCTTTACCTCTTCTGTCTTTGCCTCTTCTCTTTCTTTACCTCTTCTGTCTTTACCTCTTCTGTCTTTACCTCTTCTCTTTCTTTACCTCTTCTCTTTCTTTACCCCTTCTGTCTTTACCTCTTCTCTTTCTTTACCTCTTCTCTTTCTTTACCTCTTCTGTCTTTACCTCTTCTCTTTCTTTACCTCTTCTGTCTTTACCTCTTCTCTTTCTTTACCTCTTCTCTTTCTTTACCTCTTCTGTCTTTACCTCTTCTCTTTACCTCTTCTCTTTCTTTACCTATTCTCTTTCTTTACCTCTTCTGTCCTTACCTCTTCTGTCTTTATTTCTTCTGTCTTTACCTCTTCTCTTTCTTTACCTATTCTCTTTCTTTACCTCTTCTCTTTCTATCTATCTTCTGTCTTTACCTCTTCTCTTTCTTTACCTCTTCTGTCTTTACCTCTTCTCTTTCTTTCACTCTTCTCTTTCTTTACCTCTTCTGTCCTTACCTCTTCTGTCTTTATTTCTTCTGTCTTTACCTCTTCTCTTTCTTTACCTATTCTCTTTCTTTACCTCTTCTCTTTCTATCTATCTTCTGTCTTTACCTCTTCTCTTTCTTTACCTCTTCTCTTTCTTTACCTCTTCTGTCTTTACCTCTTCTTTTTACCTCTTCTCTTTCTTTACCTATTCTCTTTCTTTACCTCTTCTGTC